>NC_135423.1:6341250-6681875 GCF_051991245.1 Festucalex cinctus | reverse complement strand
AGTTACCTTCTCTTCATATTTGGATGACAATCAAAATTGTAACTTAAAACTGTTTATATCAAGTTAAAAGGTCTTACGGTGGCATCAGGTTGGCGCAGACTGTTTGACTAATTTCGTCGATGTCATTTACCTTCTTTGAAATGAGTTCATCATGACCTGAGTATATCCTGTCTGTAAAATCAAATCTGTTTCCTCTGGTCCCAAAGAGAGTGGCTATTCATGATGTTGTCGTTGTTTTTTTTTGGTATGTAAGACGAAAATGAATGAACACTGGTCGTCATCATCTGAATCAGACGCAGCACATCCTGTTTCGACAAGGTCACTCTTCATCTTCCTCGCCTAAATGTAATCTCCTGCATAAATGACAGCGGCAAGAGCAGACATGCTGCACAGAAGGCACAATAAGAGGATAATCAGCATGATGCCGACGTTTTGAATACACCTTCTAGGAGGAGGCGCTGTACAGTCCAAGCTCACATTGACAATAAACGTTTCTGCGACTGACGCCACATGCACTTGAACACAACAGTTAACAGAGAGACAAATGTGCGACGTACATTCGTATGCGTCCTTGCTATTAAGGTCAATATAAAAATGAATTTGAAAATCGCCGTTCTCAAACTCACAAATTTTTCTGTAAAAACATAAATTATTAGATTCATGCCTATCTGCATTTTTTGGTTTGCTTTTTCTATAATGTCCCAAAATGGCACCAAAAAACCTTGTTTACTTATGAACCTTGACCACAAGCTGATAGTCAGCTCACAGCAAACAGGTAAGAAACTGAAATTGTTCCTTAAGTTACTGAAAATACAATTAAAGTTTATACTGTATGATAAGCCCCCTTTTTAATTCCATTAAGTCCAAAGGAAAGATGGTTTCAAAATATACTCAGTTCAACATTAATGATTTTTTTTACTCACATTTTTCCAAGGTAAACCCTTCCAGTGTGACGTCACGTTGAAGTGCGCCCCTTGTGGTTGGCAGGCAGCGCGTCAATGCGAGTGAATTGGAAAACAATCAGTGTGAGCTAGAAAATAGGTCAAACGGTTCATAAATCAGCGAGCAATTCTATGGTGAACTTGTGCGCGGCCGACGGATGCTCTAATGGCTCAAAGAGAGGTGAGATCGTTCTTTCGGCTGCCGGCATTGATTCTAAACCCCCGCGAAAGACAGTAAGGAGTAAAAGACTAGCATGGTGGCTAGCGTGAAACTACGACACAATTGCATCGCACCCACAAAAAGTACGAGGATATGCTCAGATTATATTATATAGGGTAGTTTTTTTTAATCTTTTTCATATTCAGTGGGAATATACAGTGGGAATGTGTAGTAAATGTGCGGTCTGTTTGTTAGCAGCTAGCAAGCTAACATAGCTTGAAGACTTCGATATACAGAAAGACGAGTATATACGCACACAAACGATTTCATGAATGACAATTTACACCATGAAAGTGGTGATCGACGTACTGTTTCAACCAAAAACAACATAACGTAAGCTTCCACTTCCACTTTTCCTTCCAACAAACTCCATTTTTTTTTTGTAGCTAGCGGCTCCTGGTTTCAATGATTCGCAGCAATGTAGTGTCCTACTCGGGACGTTTTTTTGTGACACTTGACATACAGTATTTCCCACCTTTTAACGAAAACGCTCGCCGAAAATCAAGCTCTCTACATTCATTTCTTATGGGACGTTTGCTAAGCGGTGAGGTTAGCTGGAAGGGTCTATAGAAGAAGAAGAAGAAGAAGAAAGAGGAGATGGATTCCATTCCAAACCACTGCATTAGATATTACTCATGCTTTTAAATGAAAAAATGAGTCACAAGCTTACAGGATCACTACTCTGCCAATATCCATGTGTGGGCATTGCTTTTGTCATTTTCCCCCCCTCAATTTAAAAAAAATATATTTCTTTATTTTATTTTATTTTTATTTTTTTGAGTGAGTAGGCGTCAAAGTTGTCATCGAAACGTGTCACTTTGATTTCACGAGGACAACTGGTGCCTTTTCCACACCGCATTTAACATGCAACTGAATCTATATATGGAATGATTTTTTTTTTCTTTTCTTAATGTCATCTGACCTCGTGAAAGCTTTTGAAGACATTACAGCACTATTACTCCATTCAATTGACTTCTCCAGGCTCGCTGGCAGCCTGAGATTATCAGTAAACAGCAGATAGCAGCAAACTGTCAAAGCACGTTCGCCGAAATACTTGACATGTTTTGGGAAATGCTTTTAAGATGGGAAAAATGAGGCAATGCTATGAAATAAAAGAGGTGAACATCACCATGCAATTAAGGAGATAAACTATCCATTCATCCATATTCTATTCTTATTTTACTGCAATAACTTAGAATGATTATTTTAACGTTTCTCTCCTGTTTATGTGGGATGGTGAAACAAACGTGTTAGGTTGGAGTGGAGAACAATAAAAATGAAGGAGAGAAAAAAAAAGTGTGATACTGTAGTGAGAATCTCTCAAGCAAATACTACAGCATTAAACAACAAAATAAATAATGTATTTTAATTTAAAAAAAAATCCACAAAAGCTACGGAGTTTAATAAATGTTATTTATTAATGATCTTGGTTGTCCATATTAAAGAAATGATTGATTTAGACCATCTAAGACAGGTGTTACCACTGATTGAGTAATGTGAAGGGCCATTAGTTTGACACATAGTAACACATTTGCTCAAATTGTCTTTAATATATATGAAATCTTATTTAACAATGGATGTTCTTTTTCATTTTAGCAAGCTATTTAATTTCTGTACTTCGTTTTGAGATATTTTTAGTAACACGAATTTCATACATACCAGCATAAACATTTCCAAACGATCACACTGTCTCATCGTTGTGAGCTGTTTTACGAACAGGACTGCTGGCTATTCATGTGGTCCCTTGTGCTACAGTTGATGACCACTAGATGGCAGACTAGATCAACAACACCATCACATCACTTCCTGATACAGTACTGTTCATTGTGGAACCATACAAAGACGAAAAAAAATAAATACATAAAAAGCGGACGAACTCCCACCACCTGGCAGCATCGCAGATGCCAACTGAGACAATGGTTGCATTCAGGAGCACATAACACAAACATCTGATATAGATAAAAGCACATCTTTGCTGGATTTATGACCCGAAACCTGAAAAAGTAACCGTTTTTTTTTTTTTTTTTTTTTTTTTTTTTTTTTTTTTTTTGTCTTGAAGTGGCCTGAGGTAGCTTGGCGAGGCATTTCCAACAAGAAACACACATTTTAAACAGGTCTGCTTGGTTATTTTTGGATATGGTCCACTCAGGTGCATCATAATTCCCTTGTACTAACATAAAATGGCACTCACAAACTTCCACACAATGTCACTTCCGCTCAGTGACAATAAACAAGGAAGACAGCAGATTCCACAAATACAGTAGTCATATATGTTAGGACTGAAATTGTGCATGTGTTGTCAACTTAGCCATGTTTTCACTATATTTAGTGAATTTTCAGACCCTTCGAGCAACTACTTTTCCAAAAAAAGATACAAACAAAAATGACAACAGTGGTCCTAATGTTCACAACATTCTTATTTCCTGCACCGTGGAGGGAAGAGAACCAATAGGAATTCATACATTGCTTGTGTATTATATGTCAACATTATATCACTATACTGTACATCACTGTCAATATTATACTTCACACTTATATTTCTGCCTAGAAATGGCGGTTGGTGCACAAAATTAACATCAATTAATAAAGTATAAATGTGATTTTTTTTTAAAGACCACTTATAATTTTGTTTGAGATGTGAAAGTACAACATACATACATACTTAGGAATTTGTTGAAACATAATAATAACCTTTTTTTTTTCATTTTTTTTTTTTCATGTGGTCCCAAATTAATTGTCCACCCCTGCCTGGTCAATTGAGTGAACAACCTTGCTATTTTTTTTTTAGCCCGCAAAAATTGTTGGGGGTAAAAAAAAAAAAAAAAAGGGGGGGATACATCTCCAATATTTATTTTCCAAAAAAGAGGGGGTTGGTATCCTTCGAAACAAAAAAACAAAACAAAACAAAAAATTACAAAAAATATTTTTTTTTAAATATTGGGGGGGGGGGGGGGAGAAATGTATTGGGGGGTGATCTGTGACTAGGTGAATTTGTGGGTGCGAGGGTCCACGGCAATTCTATCTTTAACTTCTATCTGTGCTAGTTTGCGAGAAGTGAAACTTCTTTCAATTATGCTCATTAAGAGTGTCTCAGGTTTACATAACCATTTGAAAGTGTGTTCTAATGAAGGCTGTGCATTCTGATTTTCATTTTATTTTTAGATCCTTTGACTAATTAGCGTTTTGGGAAAGCAACGCTGTGAAGCGTAATCGCGTTGAGGTTTTCAGAGGTCAAAAGTTGAACGTACAGTACTTGATGAGCTGCGTGGCGGTCACTGCAGTGCGCGGCAGGGGGCGCCAGCGAGCCAGTCAGTCGGTCAGGTGCATGTGAAGGAGATTCCACTGCCAAGCACACACACTCTCACGCTCGGCTTGAAGGTGGGAGCAAGTACCAACGAGAAGGTGGAACGGTGGCTGTGTAAGCTTGTCGCCGGCAAAGTGACGTTAGACGGCGGCGGGAGCAGCGCGCCATGTCCGCCGTGACGCTGGAGTTCGATGGGAACTTGAGAGAAAGCTTTCTTTCGCACTCCCGCACGCGTCGTGGCTTCTTGTGGAGTTACCTGAACAAGCGAGTCGCAGGTGTGTGAGTGTGCCGGCCAAGTTTGAAGCGGCGCCTACTTGCTGGATGTGGCGTCATGGAGGTGCACTCAAGACTGCGAGCCTTGGTGATGATCTGGTGGATTGTTCGAGGTAAGAAAGAGCTTCGAGTTTATTTGGCATGTAAAACTGTGGATGAACGCAAGGTCAAATGATTGCTTTGAGGTAATTGCACTAATGGAAATAACATTGAGTGGTCCCACAGGGGCCAATTCAGTTTTACAATTTGAAATTTGCAACTTTGTATAAAGTAGAATATAAAAATACAATTAATTCTAGGTGTATTTTACAAAATGCATCAAGCAAAAATGCTAATTGATTATTAAATTTTACAAAATTAACTTAAATGAAAAGACATTCATGCACAATATTTTTAATCAAATTATCTTAAAACTAAATTATAATTTAACTTGACACATTTACATCAACAAGTACAAAATAACTCATTTAGAGTTAAATGGCAATGTATAGATACATTAATCTATAATTTAATTTAAAACATTTACAAATAATTATACCTTTACTTTATAATTAATTTGACTAATTTACATTTTTAATTGTTGCTAATAAGCTGCACACAGCAAAATCACAGTATAAATCAGGATAGAAAAAAAATCATGGCGACAATGGCACATGGAAAATGAGTATCGCAAAGATGTGCGATCATTTTCATATGGAGTCAGTTTTATTATGCTTTTATCGTAGTTTGACCAATCGGACGCCATCTTAAATGCGCATAGCCATCCAATCGGAGAACAGAATAAAAATAATAATAAAATACATTTCTATTTCATTTTATAAAATTGTCATTTCTTTAGGTACATGTTAAATATCGCAAAAAAAATAATCGCATATTTTTCCAATATCATGCAGCTCTAATATAAATAATAAATATTAAATCATACACAAAGTAGAGTTCTCAAAATAGATGCGAATATAAATACTGTAAAATATAACAAAGTTAGGGCCAACGCTCCCAAAATGAAGATGACTGTAACGTCAGGCCCCAGCGTCCATGCGGGCCCCCACATGGTCCCCTCGCCCCCCAGCGGCAAAATCGTTTGGGTGCATGAAAAACTGGCGCTCATGTTGTCGTAACTCGTCATCATTATCCGGGCCAAGTTCTTACATGTTAAATGATCAAGTATTGAAGCCATTTCAGTTTTTTTTTTCTCTTTTAACCAGATGATTTAATGATTGGTGTGCGAAACTGTGCATGTATTTGTTTTCAAAGGGAGAACTCGATACCTGTTTGTTGGATGCATTGACTTTCTCTGGAAGCTTAAAGATGCACTTATACTTCCACGTTTTGGAAAGTCAAATGCAGGAACAAGCGTGATGACAAGCCATAAAATATATCTTTTTTTTCTTTTTCTTTTTTTTTTTTTTTTTTTTTAACTCTGAATTCCACTGTGGTTATGTCGCCTGTGTTTCGAACCGGGGGGGTCCTGCTTTTAAGCACACAGCCAAGGAGCACTTCTTCATCTTAAGAGGGCATAATGTTGTCTCGGCACGCTTGAACGCTCCAAAAATGAATTTCAACAACGTCGACTGATGTTGCTTTATCGTCCCCGGTGAGCTGGGGAATGACATAAAAAGCACAGATTTACCTGAGGAAAAAAAAAAAAAAAAGGAAGCAGACACGCTCACGTGATGTTTTATTTATAAGGGAGGGCACACAAGGCAGACAATGTACTGCGTTGCTATGAGCCGATGAGGTCGCACCTTAGTTTGAATAGCGGCTGCTTTTAAACATTGTATTTAGCAGAGCAAAGTGACATTGTGTCACCAAGCGAACGCAAACGTTTGCACACATTAAATATGATTAATTTCCCCCCTCTTTCTCCAAAGCGCCTCATACTGTGTATAATTCAGACGCTTCTCGGAGAAGCCCCGAAGGCTCCTCAAACTTGTGTGAGTCAAGTGAGCACTGCATCATTTTTTTTGCTTCGCACTCTTGTTGAACATTTCGATTTAGTGAAGCGCTATAATGTGTACAGGACATCTGTGTGGCATCAAACACACACCACCTTTACTGGATATTAGGGATGCAACGGTAAGGGCAATATCATGATATTGTGATACTAGAACTGCCACAATATCGTCGTCGGCATGTTCACAATATTTAAAAGGAACACATCTGTTCAAAAAGTCAGGTTGATTTCCATTTGTGCAGTTCTAGCACCCTCTAGTGGCTAGTTTATTAGTGCAATTTAATTTTCATTAGGGATGTTTTGGCCTTCTATGTTTAAAATCTGTGCTAATTGTCAGAGGAAGGGGAAACTAATCTGCTTGTGAAGCGATCAATGTGTGCTTGCATTCGCAAATAAGTGCCTCAATTTTGTTATTAGAGAATGTGGGTAGTATGAAGTCTTTTTTTTTTTTTTTTTTATTTATTTATTTTTTTTTTGAATATCGCCAACTCCCCCACAATATTGAGATAATTATCATATCATGACCTTCATATCACGATAATATCGTATCGTGATGTTTGGATATCGTTACATCCCTATTGGACATACAGTCAGGTTCATAAATATTGGGACATTTACATTGTTTTTTTTCCCTGTAAATACCACCTAAGTTTTGCCTTAAGCAAGCTTGATCGGACTCAGGCCAGGTGATTGACGCATGACATTACACTTCTTTGCCTTTGGTTGCTTTCCCATTACACTTTGGGACATTGTCCATCTGCACTGTGAACCACTGTCTAAAGAGTTCTAAAGCATTTGGCTGAATTTGAGCAGATAATATTAACATACTTCGGAATTCATCCTGCTTCTTCTGTCTCCAGTCCACTAGTGATCACCGGTTCCATTTGTGGCCCATCTGGCCATCGAACACATGAGCAGCCAGGTGTCCCATTACTTTTGGTCCCTTTCGAAGTAGGCGGCACATATGCAAGCTGTTCTAATTTCTACATCGTTTATACCTGGTTTGGCTGTAAATACCTTCAAATTAAAGCAAAAAAAAAAAAGTCTGCAGTTAAAGCACATCTGTTTCATTCCAGATTCATTGTGTTTCTAGCCAAAAAGATGAGAATGTTGATGCCACATTATTTATGGAATTAATTGTGAGTGTCCCAGAATAACAAGCGCTGAATGCAAGCTGATGATATGCTCCATTAGGAGGGTCCTTACTAAACTTGCCGCCCACAACATATCAATTCATTTTCTCTCAAACTAATTTAGGCTCTGTGGTATCACTGAGACGTACAGTGGAACCTCCAGTGGAGCAGGATGTTCTAACACCATAATGTGAAGTCAATTAATTCATTTGGAACCTTTATTAAAGGGTGAGTTTGCAGTTTTCAAACTGCTAGCAAAAGAAAAAAATAAAATCAATAAAAATATTGTGGTTTCACGACAACATTAATTACAGCTCCAAGGTTTATTTTTTTTATTCTCCAAGGTGTGGGTTAAAAAAACATTTTTTCCATTGATCATACAATGTACAAACATTAGTAAACGTAAAATCAAAATCACAATTGAATTTTACTGAATAAAATCAAAATGTCTGCTTTGTGAAGTAACGCCAGCGCAGAAAAGAACCAATATTGGTCATGCTAGTTAGCTAGCTAGCCTATCTGCTTAGGTAGCGACTCTAAAGTATTCATTTCACCTATTGTAGACACACTTAACTCTCATAGCTGGGTGAAAATGTTCACTTCAAAACAGCGTCTGGCAATAACTCGAATCAAAGAGTGATCTTATTCTTTACTGTTCCATGTACAGCACTTTGTAGACAGCAATGTTTGTTTTAAAGTGCTTTATAAATAAAGTTGTATTGAGTTGAGTTGAATAATGGGTGACTCAAACCAGGGGACAGGCATTTTTGATATGTTTTATAACCATTAACGCCTCAGATTACATTGGAGTATATGCCCGATATGTCACATGACTGATAGCTCAAAATGGGCCGAGGACGGTGACAAGGTGACTCTAGCCTGCAGTGTGAGTGTAGAGTTAGCTCAGTTTTCCCACTACCAGCAACACCGTTCCTTTTCGGCCACCGCTATCAAGAAAGACGTCGGCGTGTTCTCATCTGAGCCGCTCGGCTGCGGCGTGGACCTCGTGTTTGCCCGCCCGGCGGAACCGCATCACAGCGTCGCTGAGGGTCATCTCATCTGATCATGTAGGGCTTCATTAACTAAAGTAGAAATTAGGCCAGTGTCGGAACAAACCGTGTTCCCATCAGGACGCTGAATGAGATCACTGTTTCCATTTGGACACTAGCTCGGTTCATGGTGCTTTATAGAGGAAAAGCATTTAAACCAAGATGAAAATAAAGAAACCAACATACAAAACAGCTTTAAAATCACAAAATAAAAATAAGAGTGTACAATAATTTTATTGATTTATGAGAAAAAAAAAACTAGCAGTGAACAATCAAGGTTTCAGACCACATTTAAATGTCCCTACAGTTTGACCAGATGTTCACAAAGTTTGTTCCACAGTTGAAGTTTAGGGACACAGAAATAAAATGTTTTGCTTTGTTTAGTTCTGGTTCTAGAAACACCTAGTAAGCTTGCACCCAACAACCGGAGGGTACTGGAAGTCTCATAGGGAACCAAAAGGTCTTGAAAATGTTGAGGTCCAAGACAGTTTTGAGCTTTGGAGACCAACAGTAAGATTTTCAAATCTATTTTTTGACTCACAGGAGTGTAGAGAATTTCCTGCATTTCTGATGTGGTTCTATGCAAGTGGTAGCATTCTGGACCAATTTTAGCTATCAGATTGCTGATTTTTTTTTTTTTTCAATTTTTATATTTTTGTAGAACTCTGTAAGAATTCTTCAATCTACTGAAAATCGTCATATGAACCAGCTGTTCTGTGTCTCCTTTGAAAGTGTAGCAGGAATGAGATCTGACATAGAACGAAATGTGTTGAGAAGAGTTATGGTGACCAATGGAGAAACTAACTACACTACTAGCTCAATGTTCAAAACATGTTTTCATTGTTTTATTGAATTAGCTACTTCAAATATTAAGTTGCAGTTGATTCTTCGGATAATAGTGCCCAAACTTTTTTGAATATACATGTCATCATTCGGCCTGTATGTATGGTGGACAATTCCGAGTTTACGTCACAAGTCAAAATGGCGGTCTTATGCTGCATTCGAGGAAGGTTTGAAGTCGGATTTATTCCACTCGTAGTGTCGCAGTTCCGGCCTCAATGCATTTGAGACAAATGTAAACAATAAAGATGGCTGATTACGATAAATTGTTTGTTGTTCTGGTTAACATAATCATTCCAAATCAGTTGTGTCACATGTACATATGTCTTGTATTTACATTTGTCTCAAACGCTTTGAGGTCGGAACTGACACAATCCGATGAATGCGATTTCCTGCTCTCCTCAAATGCAGCATTTTCCTCTGTGAAAGGATGCTCTCCGCTCATTGAATAGCATTGGACTCATTGTAATTTAGTTTGTGATGATTATTTTGATTTAAAAATGTGATAACATGTTCACTACTATAACAATCTTCCGGGTGTATGCTAGTCAGTAGTCACAGGCAAAAGCATTTCCAGTATGAAGTGGAAATGAAGTGTTGCAGTGCGGAAAAATCCGAAATGCCCGGATGATTGAAATGGTCTATAAGTAGCAAATACTGACAGAAAAAAAGGCTTTGAGTTGTTTTATGCCAATCACAGTTTAAGTTTTCTGTCAAACGTTTAACACAAAGAAAACTATAAACATATTGTATATTTAAACCAACCAAAAGTAGCCTTAAAAATGACCGCTAGCTTTACTTCTAGCTAGTTTAACTTCTAGGCAACTTAACTAGCTTAAACGGCAGTTAGCATTTAACAGTTAGCATTGCTAGTTGTGGTTTTAACACTCAGCAACAGATACCAGAATACAAACCTTTGAAATATGTACTTGTACAAGAATGTTTTCCTCGATCATACAGATCATGTGGGAACTTACACATATCATTTATTACCGGCAACCTGTTTCTAGCCGCACCTCTGCAGTAATAGCTTGTAGTAGGTGACATTTAAATGTAAACGATGGTGATTATTTTTCTCTGTCAGCGACACGATCTCGTGCAGAGACGATAGCGCCGCGCTGTACATCTTCGCTGTCACTTTATTGAGCCCAGTCCGTCTCGGCGAATTACTCCCCTGACGACATGCATGGCTGCATTTGTTAGGCTGACACATACCTTAGTGTGGGTGTTACAAAAGGCAGTCTAATTGACCACACACACAAACACACAGACCCCCGCAGAGGTTAGAGATGCTGATTGCAGGCAGGAAATGCAAATTAGTCTCAAATGCAAAACTAGGCCAGATTAGTTGGTAATCTCACAAGTCGTACAATTTGGAATTCATTTCCATTGTCATGACGCCTGCAAAACTCGTACAACATGAGACCTAAAAGATTGTTTATTACGCTTTTTACTTGACCTATTTGTGTGTTCTTTGTTTTGTTTTTGTTTGTTTTCTGCGATGCCACCGTAGAGGTGGGAATGGTAACTATGAGGACATTTGAGCTGAGTTGCTACTTGCTAACTGTCATGAGCTGGAGGTTGGATTCCAAAGCACAGACACAAATAAGATTTTAACTATTTATTCACATCGAGAGGCGTGGAACAAACTTGACTAGACGAGAAACAACGAGAGCTGCACACAGGAACAGAGGTAATAATCTGACAAACACAAACACTTCTCAGAATGCTACTACAGACAGTGAATCGATCTGAATGGTTATGACTAAGCAAAGGATTAAAGATTGACATCACAAAGCTCAGGACATCACATAGCATAAAACCCGTTGAAACATCACAGTGTTTTTCCAGTTGAAACCAGATGATGGTTACATCAGTTCAAAACAGACACTTGTTAGTACAAAACAAAAACTTGACCTCATGATCATGAACCCAAACTTAACTCTTTGACCGCCAAAAATGTTTAATAACGATGAGTAAAATCTCGAAGTATGCTGCCATAAACGTTAAATGATGTCAACTAAGTTTTTTTTTTTTTTTCTCATCAATGCACAGTGCAACGTCTAAGTGCAGCGCTGCCTGGTCAATGGGTTGTGGAATCAAAAACGCTAACTATGGCCAGCAGATGGCAGCATTGTACCTCTTTTCAATGGGCTGTCGGTGTATGAAATTACTCAACTCAACTTTACAATGAAACATGACAAAATCTGGTGAAATAGAACGTTTTCAAGGATGACGTGAATTATCAAAGCCTTTGTCATATCAAAGTTTGTTTAATAACGTGTGGCAGGAAAAGAGTTAACAGGTCATGAACTCAAACGTAACCATGGTGTGACCCTAGACATGACAGCTAACCAAAACACCAGCACTTACATAGTCATGTCAACAATCTCTCAGAGGAATTAAAGTGTATAGTCATGTTGTGAGCGCCCCCTCAAAGTTTTTAAGGTGAATGAGAAAAATTTGACAGACAACCAGCTTCCCGAAATTTTTGTTGTATTCCGTGACGGTAACAATTGTGGAAGCAGACAGGTGCTTATTGGCGATTATGACTTTAAGAAGGTGGTCGAAACAAGCATCATGACGGATATCAGCAGTGACGCGGCACAGCTTGTCCCTTAAACGGCATTTGAGGAGACGCAGTTTTGAAAAAGTCTTTCTCACAGTCTGCTGGCTCGCTTCTGCTCTGCGCTAACAAATATAATACGATTACATTTTGGCCGTAAACGTCGAATTCGATGCCCATTAGGTTGTGCATTGTCCCCCCCAATCATCCTACCCCTCCATCCGACTGCCTCACCACCACCGCTGCCGCCGCCGCCGACTCGGAGGCGAATGTGACTCAAACCGCCGCCATCATTATATTCACACACCAATCAGCATTTCGCGATGGCGAATCGCTCGCTTTGATGTTCGCTACAGTACACCGCATTAGCCGTTTTGCCATCCACGGCCCACACGTTATCTAACTGGCCTACAATGCTAATCAGCCAAGAGAATCTTTAGCGAGCGCGGGCCCACCAAAGTGAAAATACCAAGGAAGACATTGAAGGGGAGGCATCACGTGCGCACATCACTCTTCCCTTCCCTGAGAGTTACAGTAAATAACAAAATGCCCTATGATGCGATTTTCTCCTGTTTCATTTGTGATAGGACGTATTGATAATTCCTTATTGTGCACGTGGCTGTAGAGCAGAATTCCTCAATTCAGCAATTAAGAGCTGTAGTTGAGAGAATCTCCCAGGACAAGGTCCAGAATATAATAATGTGTAGAATACATTACAGTCCGTTTCCAAAATTGTTGCTTGTGTTGTTTGCCGTCCTGGCACACATCCATTTGCTCCACTCGCAATTAAGCCGTTCTAAGTAAGCCAATTGATTGATCGACTAATGTAACGTGGACGGAGCTCTAATGCACCCAATTGGCACTGTCCCGTATCGCCATAAAAGCTGCCAGAAATTTGCACAGGTCAAAAGAAGACTACGTGAACTTGAACACTAAATGTTGTGCAAGAAAAAAAAAAGAAAAAAAAAACATACATTGCAACAGTTGCTTAGGTAAAATAAATAATAGAATAAAATAAAATTCACATAAAAATCTCAACAGTTGCGCAATTAAAAATAAAAATACCATAAATCCCCCCCAAAAATTAAAAAAAAAAATTCCAACAGTTGCTCAAGCCCCCCCAAAAAAAACCCAAAACAAATAAACAAAAAAAAAACATAATAAGCCTTGCAACTGTGCAGGTGAGCATAAAACTACCGTCAACCCACCAAAGTTGCGAAATTAAAAATAAAACTCCCGTTAAAAACACAATGTGATTTTTTTCCTCACCCAAGAGAATAATGCTGCATTCATCGAGAAATATTCATGTAACAATATTCTTATTGTGGTTGCAATTGCGCGCAGCTGCACTGGGAGCTATTAGAGAGGAATCAGAAGAGAAGAGAATTAGTAAAATTTTGCTCATCTTATTTAGTGTGCGTCTTGTGTGTAAGAAGGTGGCAGAAGCGAGTGTGCTTTATGCTGCTTGTCATGCAGCCGGCTGAGGCGTGATCATTGTTTAAATGCGGGCGTAATGCCTTCATTTGTGCACCAACGCACTCAACTTGTCAAAATGAAGCATCTTTGCCTGACTTTATTGTTTACAGAACTATTATGCAAGGAAAATGATCTTGGGCATTGCCGATGATGATGACGTTATTGGTAAACAATGATCATTTGGTTTCATAACAGGACTTAATATGGGTTTGAGCAGCACCATACTGATCCTGTTGTTGATATCCATCGCTGATATTCAGCTTGTTCGATTGTCACCAGCGCCCGACCGATTAATCGGCTAGCCGATCATATCAGTCAGCCGCTTATTTAAAGCGGAAATCTTAAACATTTCTTGACAATAATATGTTATATGTGACCTCACTCGTCTAAACATGACATTGTGATTAATATATTTGTGGAATTTGAGCGATGCAGCAAAATCCAGCCGTTTTTATCCATCTCAGTGGGCGGCCATTTTGCCACTTGCTGTCGAATGAAGATGACATCACAGTTGCTCAAAGGCAACGGCCAATCACAGCGTAGCTGTTTTCTGAAGCTAAGCTGTGATTGGTTGTTACCTGAGACCCGAGCAACTGTGATGTCATCTTGAGTCGACAGCAAGTGGCAAAATGGCCGCCTTCTTGATATTGGATTTTGCTGCTTAACTCATATTCCACTAACGTAATATTAACCAGAATACAATATTTAGACTACTGGGGCTGCATAAAACATATTATTGTAAAAAAAAACAAAAAACCTTTGCATTGTCGCCTTTAAGCTTAATTCTTCATGAAAGGGTAAATCCAGTTCATATGTGTGAGCGTGCTTGACTATGTTAACTTTACAGCTAATTCAATTCATCGGCATAATGCTGAATTAAATCATTGCCAGTCACCCCCCCTCATTATATTGTTTATTACGGCAGTTAATGAACATACCTTCTTGTGCCACATGACCACATATACTTCCTGTATTGGAGGCATACCTCGTTTGTTCGTCCATTTTAGCTCTGCTGTAAACGGAAACTGCTCATGATGGGCAACATGCTTGTGACTCCTGCTGGAGTTGGACCTATTTTATTCAAGCAATTCTGCACCAATTATACATCTTTTCCTATTTCTGACCACTCTAACACACACGCACACACGTACACAAAGAGTGACGGTAATTGGCAATCATTAGCAAAAGCTAGCGACCACGTCCACCATGACAGTCTCTTTTACTCCCACTTGCTGTAAAGTCTTTTTTTTATTTTTATGTGTGTTTGTTAGATGAATCAGTCGTGAGCTGGCTCACAAGTTGCAAAAAAAAAAGCATCTTGATGTGACTAATGATGCGGCCGCCGCTGGTCGCTTGGCTCGGACCCCCGAAGGAGATGAGACGCTTTACCTCGCATTGCCTCCTCGTCCCATCTTAGGGGAAGGAGGCGAGGACCTGAGGCGTGCATGGAGCCGCCAGAGGTGTCCCTGCTGATTGTGGCCTATAAATGATGGATCTCGACAAAGTGCGTCACCATCATGGTCACCACTCCCCCCCACCCCCCCGGGTGTGGGTGAGGGTCGTGATGATGCGAGCCAGGTGCTTTTTGAGCATGACTCATGTGGTTACTTCCTTCACAGGAAAAAACGCAGAAATTCTGCTATGTCAGATTTACTTTTGCAATTATTACACTAGTACACGGGTCAGTTAGAACCTAACCCAGTTGACTTCCTCTTGGGAACAGCGTAGACATTCTCAACTATGGACAATTCAACAAGTTCACAATAAGCAGCACTTTGATAAATAGTGAACATTCCATCAAAAAACGGACTTAAGCGTGTTAATTTTTCTTCACTAGCCTAGTGCTACCATATAATGGAAAATCATATTGACATGCTAATGGCTAGCATTGACCATGATGGTTATTCAACAGATATTTGAACAAAATGGTGGAACAACACATGGAGACCACTAGCCGATAGACTTTGAAGTCACGAGGCCGCCATATTGCTACTCCCAAGAAACGTTTCTCAGCATATGATCCTATACATTTACAGTATCGAAATTGGAGAACATTTGAGACAGTACTGAGTAGAAACAGTATGATTTATATTTCATTTTTTTTAAACATAAATAAGAGGACTTCAGACATTTTACAACTCACCTTAAAAAAAGATGTATAAATTATATGAATACGATGTTTACACGAGGAAACTTGTATATTTTTTTAAATTAAAGAACTGTAATTCAAGAAAAGATGCCTCTGCCAAATCTAATATTGGGGTCTAAGGAACTGTGTGATAAAAGAAAAAGGGGGTCTTCAAAGTAGCACATACTGTCCACTTATTTTTTTTTTTACTTTGTACCACCACACCACAAGCCCCGCCCCCGGCCTTATACAAACTTCCTACGAGCTATATATGTCTCATCTGTATTCTGTACGTATATCAGCTATAGTTTATACAGTAGTCTGCTTGCAAGATGAGGTGAGCAAGATGGCTGCCCAGTGACTTCAACGGCTTGCATGGGCGAGTATGGGCCATCGGCTATCCAGGGATACATTCAGATCAGTGTGAAGACAGCCAATATCACGATATTTAAAGGCATATTCCTTATTAGTAGTAGAAGAAGTCGTCTTCTTCGTTGGTGTCTGCATGGTTGTATTGTACAGTACAGCCCCCTGCTGGCTAAGGCGGGAACACCATAAGGAACAGCAAACTGAACTGGATGGCAGCATTATATCATAATTTCAAAAGCTGTTTAATGCTATCCATTCTATTTAGTTATTGTGTTATTCAAACCAATATTGTAGAGTGGTATTTTTCCTTATTAAAAACGCAATCACTCAAATTTTAGTTTTGTGTGTAGGCTAGGACAGATTAATAGCATTTCCAACAGATGATGTAGAAAGTCAATTTATTGATTGATTGACCCACTCTTAATTTACCTCATCAGTCGAGCATTTTTGTTGTTGTTCAATACGTTACAACAATAATTAACACCCATTTAAATATGCTTTGATAAATATTGATTATATTTTTAATAACAAGTGTAAAAACATTAAAAGACTTTGTTTGCAAGAACTCATTAAACGTGTCAACAGTTATATAAGCAGTTGACTCCATGGTAACTTACTTGTCACACTCATGTCATGCGTGTCATGAAGGCTTTTGAATGTTCACTTTCCAAGTTGTTTGACCTTTCAGTCGCTCCTACTTTGACGTTCCGCTGTCATCTCCATCTGGTGCTCGAGGAAACCTGCTGAAGTCGTTTTCTCTGATCCATCCCGACACAATTATTCTCTTTCAAATGAGAAAAGATCCGCGTCTACAGTTGCTGAGACAGGCAGAATGTGTTTCCTTTATTATGATTATTATTAGTAGTAGTATTATTATTTCAAAAGCGATGATGCCAGTAAGTCTTTGATGTGAAAATATTTGTCTTTAATCCCTTGAGGAAGATGTATTTTCTAGGGTAAAGAGGTGCAAGAAACTTTTTTTTATTTATTCATTTTTTTTACGTTGGAGGGAAAATGGGCTGTCTGAGAGGGAACACGGGAAGATTATTGTCTGGCTTGGCTGTTATAGTTGAGCAATCTTCGGGTTTTTCTCCTCTTCCCAACCAGCGAGGTGACTTTAACAATGTCAGATGATGGGCAAATGGCCGCTTCCTTGGCGCTGGAATTGTCCTCTCATTCCTCTCGCCGAGGAGAAAGCTGAGATTAGTATTCATTGAGGGGTGAGAGGCAGGTTGTGCCTTTCGCCAGATGGCAGGGGAGGGATAGCGTGGCCATGGATTAATGCCGTCATCTGGCTTGCAGGTGTAACCTGGCCTTCCGGGCTTCAGGCAGGCTCACGTGAGGTCAATGAAGGACCCTGGGGTCAATCATCTACTGGAACTTTGATTAAAACTCTCGCGACAAGGAAGGATTGCTTGTGTGTCGGGCTTAGTTTGGAATTTTTGTAATTGTTTTTGTTTCGTTTTGACTTGGTTTCAATTAGTTTTTAGAGTGGGTTATAGTTTTTTATTCATTCTATTGTTTGTTTTGGTTTGGATTATTTTTTTTTATTAGTTGTGGTAGAGCTGTCAAATGATTACAGTTTTTAATCAGATTAATCATATTTTAGGATTTTGATTAATCACGATTAATCACTTAATTACAAAAGGCTTTTTTTCCCCTTTTTTTTTAAATCAACATTTTTTGCCCACAAAATTGAAAGATCACCGTTATGTGTTCATTTTTCTACATTTAATGTTATGAGGACGTCTTCAAATAATTTTTATCCACTGCATACGCTCATCCTCCTCTTTTTCTAATCAGTTGATTACTTGAATAATTTAAAATGGGGGGGAAAAAATACTCCACCTAGCGCAAAGCACAATTGTATATGATGGAATAAAGGCCTATATGACAAAATAAGAGTGACAAAACAGGGCCCGAGCAACTACAGAGCAACTGACACCCCAAAACATCACAACCTGTTTGCGTGCTAACAGTTTTCGTGTCCATTCTAAGTCATAAATGAGGATTTATTTATTTTTTCTGTCCCTCTGCTTTTCGGATGAATACCTTTGGGCTGTCAATGCTGGGAATGTTTTTGTATGTTCAGTTATCTGTCAAAGGCAGGAATAATTGGCACATTGGGATGACTGCGCCTTGAAGGTGGCCAGAGTAATGACCTGACCGCCGCTTGACGTGACGCTCCCGCCTGCGAGCGTCTCCACATGCCGTTCGTGTGCGACCGCCGCCGCGTTTGATAAGAAAGATGTCTCCTCGGTGGCGTCATTATATGGCTGACAGGGGGGGGTCCGTTTCGAGGCCGCATCTTTATTCTCCGGTTAGCAAAGAACAGAAAGGAAATGAATGAGCGCCCCTAGCATTTCCCCTCAAGGTTGCTACAGTGAACTTGGTTGCAGAATAGAATAAAATTACGTTTCCAGCATGAGGTGCAGTTCAGGGTCACGTTTCTAACCTTGGATGTGTAGGAGGGTTGGTGGTAGCGCAACACAGTCTTAAGCCCAATTCACACTGGTTGCGGAACAGACGTGGTGCGTTTTCCGTACGGTGGCAGCACAGATGCCGGAAGAATAGCTCACATTCAAGTCTATGTGTCAATTCACACCAGCTGCGGTGCGGAACGACTGCGGCGATGCGGAAGTTTTCCGCAAGCGTTCCATTTCTTCCGGAATTTCATGAAACCGAAAAAATTACACGAACCGGACAGAAAGTCGGCCGTCTCACATCAAGGTAAATCCGGTATATTTCAATCTAAAACCGTTTGCGAACTCGTTTTTTTTTTTGGGGGGGGGGGGGGGGGGAAGCTAGCTAGCTTCATAGCATGACGTGAATCGGACATTTAAGACAAAAAAATGAGCTCAGAATAAATTAAACATGAGAAAATGTCACTAAACACAAAACGTACTTACCCATGGTAAAAGTCCCAGAAAAAATGTCCAAAAATCATATCGATGTGACAACAGGCAAGCGTGGCTATTGTTTACAAATGGGACTCTATATACACGGTTGTTATTGCGTGAACTCAACTCTCCAGCGTGAACCCCCCGTGATCCCATGGTCTGTCGTGAGCAGATTTCCGGACACGCAACGCACGTGGTGTGAATTACAGTCCTTGCGGAAGCACCGCGTCCTTTCCGCAGCCATATTGTAAAAAAAAATTGATTTTGATAAGTAATAGTTGGGTCTCAGCGATGCCCAATCAGTAAAATAGCTTTTGTGATCTGCATATTCCGAAAATGTGTCTCAGCAAGCTATTCTCAATTTTGCTACTGTAGATTGTGTCATGCAAAGGGTGTCAAATTTACCGTCCACAAATGAGTTTGTACGTTTTTCAGGCTACATTACTAACCATTGATTAATTGGCCAATTAATTTAGAAAAGTATATGTTTTAAATAGCTTCTTTTTTTTTAGTTCCTTAACACTTATAACAATAAAGATATGAATTATAGGCAGAACATATATGACTCTTTTACAATATTAAGTTCATTAGTATTTGTTTAACTTAACAGAGAGAACGGAATGGTATGTCCACACAGTCAAACTTAATGGCGCGTATTTCTTCCAAAGTAGACGATGGATAAGGCAGCAAAAAGGGAAGGAAAAGAGGAAAAAAGTAATGGTTGCGATTAGCAGTCCTGATAACAACATCAGTCCCAATCAAAATTCCCTAACACACTCCAATAAAGCTAATCCGCGTGTCCGCATCAGTGATTCAGCCATTAGAATGGGATTAGTTCCACCACACTATGAAGATTATTTTCATTATCATTTGGTATTTTAGCCAAGCCAGATTAGCCGTGCAGAGGATTCCTTCTTCATCACCGCTTACTTTTCTCACCTGTGCCTTTTAACCGCACTACTCACAACTTTGAGTTAAACACAACCATTCAAGGACGGGTCAGATTGTAAAAAATGAAGATGGAAACCCCAAACTCTGTCTTAAAACCTTACATTGAAACCCGAACCTTTGCATGAAACCTGAGTTGTAAATGCTAACCACGACTAGAAGGCTTAATTTGAAGCCATAAGCTATGTTTGAAAGCAGGCTTCAAATCAAATCTTAACCCATATTTAAAACCCTCTGAAAACCTAACCCTTGCTTTTAACCATTTTTTTTTTTAATCTTATTTAGATTTGGTAGCAGGTGGACAAATCCAAGAGCATTGGTATTTTTACACAGTGTTGAATAGCCGTTCAATAATCAAATACTTTATTTAGCTTGAAATGAAGTGGCGCCACCAATGTATGATATTAAATGCAAGTGGTCCGAACGTACAGTATTTTCTGCTCATTTATTTCTATTTCCGGCCAGGGGGGGTTTACCGGTATGTTGAGTTGGTCATCTTAATTGCTCCAGCGAACACAGCTGCTTCTAGGAGCGCTGCTCACGCCTGATAAAAACCGTAACCATGGTACCTGCCACAGACGTCACGTACTGTACGCTTCGTTTCTGATGTTCCGCTCAAAATCATCAACTTGCTCCGGTATTAAATCGGCTATCAAATGAAGTCGTTTCTCTGCTTGCTCGTCCACATGCTTGTCATTGTGGAAACATTAGGATTATGTCATACGTTGGTGCCTTGAGATGCGAGTGACCCAATTGAGTTTGTTTTTTTGCTTTGACATGCGAGGAGAACTTTGGCAAAGAGTGAAAAGTTCTTGAACAAAAGAGTCTTCAAAATGTTTATTGCTAGTCCCAGCTGATGTTTACTGTCAAACTAAACATAAAAAAAAGACGATTACACTTTCTGTGTTTGAAACAACCACAAAGAATTTACATAGCTTTGCCTTTCACTCTGTTAGCTTAATGCTAACACTAAATAGCATCTATGCTACGGTAATATAATATCCCTTTAAGCAATGGATTGAACACAAATGGTGCAGTATAGCGACTTCATTAGAAACACCCGTTTACTGTATTTGGTTTATACATCTAATCAAATGAAATGCTAATTTGAAACCATGACCCTTGCTTGAAGCTCTAATATGAGGCATAAACTATTTATCAGCAACCACGCAGTGGTTTATAAAAACAATAATACCGTAAGTGTAACCTGGGTTTGGGGGTGTAACGGATCAATCATTTCCATTTCATTGTGAAATATTACAGTATTGTAACTTGAGGTTTCTTTTTACTAGAAGGTTTTTTTTTTTTATATATATATATGGAATTTGGCTGATTAATCTGTTTCCCACCTTGAATCTTTGTTGACAATTTATGTGCATGAAAAAACGGTTATTTGAGCAAATTTGTTATTTCAGAAGTGTGTATCAAACTGTTGGTCCTTCTAATGAAACAATACGCAAGAAGTACTTTTCAAAAAGGTTGGTGACCTCACCTCTAACCACCTTCTATGGGCTTCTGTGAACCACCAATGTTTCTGCACTTTTCCTCCATTTTCAAAATTGACCTGAGAGAACTTGAGACCTGTTTTAAATTCACACTTCAACCCAAAAGTGGAAAGAAGTCAAGTGAATCTAAGAAAAAAAGTTGAAGTAAAGGAGATGGCTCAGACTGGTTGGCAGGACTGAAAGGAAGCCAACAGTCGTCTTGTTGTGCGCCAGGTATCAAGAAGCATCTGTGAATGCATAAACATGTAGACGCCAGCATCAGAGACAGGAGGGGCAGGTGTCACTGTCTGCTAACAACAAGAAATTGAGGTTTCAATTTGCACCGGTTCTAGGGAGAGAATTGGAAAAACGTTAGCTAAGAATGTTAGCAAACAAATTCATCACTTGTAGCAACTACTCGGAAACTGCTTCATTTCAGTCATTCGGTAGATCTTATTTTAAATGACGTATTGACACAAGTTTATTGGTTCGTTTGTTTTGGTAGAATTTCATGAAGTTTTTGTTGTGAGCGCTTAAAAAGACTCTTAAAACAGTATGTTTAGTAAGTTAGCTTAATTGTAAGTGAAGTAGATAAACTGTCTTTCAGATTAATTCATAATTCATTTGACTTTATTTTAACGTAAACCTTTAAGACCATCCATCCATCCATCCATCCATCCATTTTCTTGACCGCTTATTCCTCACAAGGGTCGCGGGGGCTGCTGGCGCCTATCTCAGCTGGCTCTGGGCAGTAGGCGGGGGACACCCTGGACTGGTTGCCAACCAATCGCAGGGCACACAGAGACGAACAACCATCCACACAAACGAGCACACCTAGGGACAATTTGGAGCGCCCAATTAACCTGCCATGCATGTCTTTGGAATGTGGGAGGAGACCGGAGTACCCGGAGAAGACCCACGCGGGCACGGGGAGAACATGCAAACTCCACCCAGGAAGGTCCGAGCCTGGACTCGAACCGGAGACCTCAGAACTGGGAAGCGGACGTGCTAACCACTCGACTACCGTGCCGCCCCCTTTAAGACCAAAACATTGATATTTTAATACAGATTAATTTAGTAATGATAATTGCTTGTGTTCTTGGAAAAACATGGAAAGATAACTTTGAAAAAGAAATTGCGTATTAAATCGCAATAATGAGGGGAAACAATTGCAATTAGATTATTTTTCAAAATCATTCTGCCCTAATTCGGGCTTTCATGCTAATTAAATTTAAACTTAATGATGTTATTTTGAAAAATAAATAAATAAATATGCATATAAATTGAAACTCTTCAACTGAAAGTTAAATGAAAACTTTTAAAGGAGCGTCAAAAGTGAAAACAAGGCAACTTCATGCATCTCCAGGAAGTGTCATTATGCCCGTATTAAAAAAAAAAAAAGTTTCCATTATCATACTCTTGCATGTTGTAAGTGATCAGACCATTTGTGAGGGTTTAGCCGGATTTAAGTGTCTTTCATTATTCATCTGTTGGCTGTCACGCAGGCTAATTACCCAAACGAAGACCAACACGAAGACACTTTTGAGTCAAATCCCGCAGCGTAGATGAGTGTCGTGCCTTTAATCTTCTTCCAATCAGACGTGTCAGGCAAGTAGCTTGAAATGAGAAAACGAGCTTGTCTCGTTTCAGTCAAACGAGAACAACGGGAAGGATCGTACTGTATTCTGAAGCAGAAGTGATGTCTTTTGCACAGAAACATGCTACAGAGGTTATCTTTTGTGAGCACGGGATGATAAATTAAGAAAAAAAAAAATCCCTTGTTGTTGCTTGGAAATGAATAGACATGAGTTTCCTAATAAGCTGTTTGACTTGACTCATTAGTGTGTTATGTCCCTGATTCGATTGCGATTGTTCATCACTGGCTGCGCATGCTTTTTATTAAAGACACATTTTTGTAATGTGACTCAATTTTGTCTGGAAATGCAAAATAACACTATAAAAGAGAACGAGGTGACATCAAATGACCTCACTTTGCCTTAAGTGTCCTTAGGTCCTGTGAAAAGTGGAGCCTAGGTTTCAAGACAAACATGGTGAAGTGGCATTTAGCTGTTATGCTGCACGCAAATGGAATATGTTGCCATTGGAAGTGAAGTAAGCCCCAAGTGCTTTTAAGTACAAACTATAAACTATTTGTAGGATATGTTTTACCATATTTAATTAATTTTGGTTACAACACATCTGCTTCACAGATCTGGGCAACCCTTGTAGAGATACAATTGCTATAGAAAATGAATGAATGGATTTTTTTAGGCATATTTTCCCCTTTTCATATTTTTCGACTTTTACAGCTTCCACTATTTCATTGTCCAAATACCGTCCGTTTGAACACTATTGTTATGACGCAATCCTTGCAGTATATCACATCATTCACGCTTGCGCCATCCAGACTGCCCAGTCTTGTTTCCTGCCACAATAGATGAGCTCCCGTGACCGTGTTATGAAGTCGTCTTGTCTGTCCTCCCCGCCCCTGCGAAAGGCAGCTTGTGCTGATAATGAGATTAGAGTGTGAAGAGGCATCTTTGTGTTGACCTGGCCTTAGAAACCGACATCGTTTATCCGGCAGGTCGCTTCAACAAGTTGTTACCGCGCTCGCCGATTGTGAGCGAGAGGCGGCTGACTTCAAGGGGCAGACCCATTTTTTCAGGAAAAGTGTGGTAATTCATATACTTTTACACTGGCGACAAACGAGGTTTACAGACATGGTTACAGCTCAATCTGTCAACGCCTCCTCCGCAGCAACAAAAGCACACGAGGAAGGGAAAAAAAAAAAAAGAAGACAGACTTTCCCCTCCATTGGTGGCTTCATCCATCTCCACTAATCAATGCTCTGTGTGGAATTGTGGCAGAATTAAAGGCTTAACCCCTTTGCTGCCAACTGGCTCCAAAGATCTTAACACAATCACGGCTTTATAGGGAAGGCAATTTAATGCGTATTGCAACGCACTGGGTCACACCGTGTCATGCTGGAGGAAATCCGGCCATTGCCCTCAGCTTTGAGGGTTTACACAGTCAATATGTTTGTAATTAGCGATGAATGAACATATACAGGGAGTTGCAATTGAAGAAAATTGCATTTGTGTTAAGGAAATGGTTTTGAAAATTTAGGAAGATAATTTTAATGCTTATGTGGTTCAATTTAGCCATCAGTGTTGTTACTGATTTTGAACTGAGAATAAAAATGACTAAAAGCTGTTGCACATATATCTGATTGAGGCTAAAGTTTAAAAAAAAAAAAACATTAAATAACATCAATCTGATAACCGATTTTGTAAAAATAAAGAAACATGTAAAGCAAGTATTTCAGTGGTTGGACATCAACTCAGATAATAGAATGACTGGATTTTGAATTGTCAATAGAACTGTCTGTCTAGTTCGCTATAGATAGCTAGCGTGCTAGCTTGCTAACAATTTATGTCGCTTGCTAGTCTTTCTGGCAACTTGACACCGTAAAAGACTTAAAACACTCGCAAATATGTTCAGACATATTTGCGACGCGAGTACGTTCAAACGTACTTGTAGGCTAAATGTTATAAACATAGCACATTTTTTCCCATAATGCCATGGGGTATTACTTACATAGGTCAATAATCCGTTGCATTCTGGGAAGATATGCCAAAGCTAAATAATACACTGCAGACACAATAATAAATCAAAACATTTAGTAGTTACAAATAAACATTATTTTTAATTAATTTAAGTGGAGTTTTGATTGCATTTTTTTTTGGAAAATTTGATTGAATTTTTTTGTTGAAATTTTATGAAGAAATGTAATTATTTTTAAGAAAAAAATGCAATTTTAATAATGAACAATTATTTTTTGCTTAATTTTCGCACCAATTGCTCCAAAATAAATAAATAAATTACCACTCGAGCATGAGCAAGTAATACCCTGTGGCATTATGGGAAAATATGCTATGTCTATAGCACTATAGCATTTAGCATACAAGTATGTTCGAACCTACTCATGAATACGTTCGAAAGTATTTGCAAGTGCGTTCAAATGTACTTGCGAATGCGTTCAAACTTGCTTGCCAGTGAAAAATGTTTACTCCACATTGGCAGTTCCACGCTTCCATATTTTGTCACGATTGTGCAACTGCTTTTGGGCAGCTGCCATCTTTGTTTTCCACATTTTATGGTGGTAAACAGGAAAAGTTCTAACATGAGTCCAAGACAGTTACTGATGTAGGGATGAAATGTAGGCTGCGACCTCCTGCTGCTACTATGCTCTGAAATATGAAAATGGGATTATGAATGGAAGGGTATATAAGCAACACCAAAATCCTTGTGTAGAAATAGGTCAACATTCACGTTATGGTTCTTCCCCTGTTGGTCATCTGACGTAGACTTAAAATCCTCTGCTGTGCCTCTACAAGTGTCATTGGTTGTGATAAAACTACATGGTAAGTCATGGATAATAATGTTTTTGAGGCTGAGTAACAAGCCCACCCGTCGTTAAGTGTTTTTACAATCACAACAAATCAGACTTACCCTACATGGCCACTAACCAGATTGAAGCATTGGCTGAATTCTCTACATCCGCCAGATTAAAAAGCCAAATCTGTTGCCATTAAGGTGCCAGATTTTTATCAACTTATTGGGCCAGAGAAACGCGCAAAGTAGCTCAAGAGGATTACACAAAAAGCAGAATAAAACCTCTTTCGTGTGTCTTCGATCATTACGCAGAGACGCCACTTGTTCGGCCTCGAGGGAGTCGGCGTCTTAATCCCGGCGTTGGAAAAAAGCGGACCCTTGAGAGGCCTTAAAGGAAGGCTCCTTTAATTTTACATGTATGGCTTGATCGGCAGTAAATAGTTAGTTTAGCTACGAAAAATGCATAAGAGCTGAAGAATACACCCTTATATTGATTTATTTAACTTTTCTTCAACATAGAAGTACTTCCGTGTTGCAACGCCCCCGAGTGGTGACGTCACTAGTGTGTATACTCGCTTGGCGAACAGTAGTTCACGCAGACATAACAACGGGGAGGACACAAACTGTCACTTATGCCTTTGTGTATTGCAAAATTTTGCAAGGCGTCGGCAAGGAAAAACCCGCGAGACCCCCCTAAAAAAAAAAAATAAAAATAAAAATAAAAAAAACCGACATGAGTAGAAGGACAAGCAGGCGTGCGCGCAGCGAACATTTCAGGCATGAGGACTTACATACAAAATATGTTACAATTTGAGATGGGGTACGCCACACGCCTAATACTAAAGCCCAACGCAGTACCGAGTATCTTTAAAGAACCAGACGTGGGAAATAATCAAGCCGATGGAGGATCTCTGGCGGCTACTTCTGCTAGCAACACGGAGCTCACTCTCACAACAGCCGGCACAAATCGAGGTCTCCCTACGGCCACTGAAAGATCTCGGAGAAGCGAAGCAAATGTAAAGCGAAAGGTAGGCATGTTTCGGGGGTGGGGGGGCATTCGTTATTATACTGCACGGACCGTTTTATTTCATAATTCATTTGAAGGTGGCCAACGCAGGGGCACGTCGGCACGTTACCGTAATGCACAGTATTAACAATCGTTGGGGCGGCTGGCTTGACTTCGTCTTTTCGAGTGGCGGCTGGCCTGACCGCAGTGGGACGCTCCGCAAAAAAAGAAAAAAAAAAAGAGCTAGGGGAGGTTGGGTGCTGTAACGACGATACATTTAATTTTACTATTTTTTCTTTTTCCTGAAATATTTCGTCAGTTCCACACGTTTTGCATTGCTCGTACTGTGTGTCACATTACCTGTTGGATATTTGCTCCTCCAAGACTTTTCTTCTTCACATCTTTCATCGCAACCAAAGCTATCCTGAGAATGTCTATTTAGTATTGCCATGTTGAATGTCTGATGTTCCAGGATGCAGTTGAGATTGTCCGCAAGGAACCGATCCTCGAGTTTTTTCATTTCCAGACAGCACACATTCATTTGCGGATTGTCCATTCATGTGCAGCTCCCGCACGAACACCACTCACCCCCCGCCTGATTCACTCGTTCGTCAAAGTTTATTTTGTGCCCGAAAAGACCATCTGGCGCCACAACTTTCACATCCAAGGCAGACTTTCCTTCGGTAGAGTTATTTTGTCGTGTTGGCTCGAAGCGATAAGGTTTAATCCTTCCGGGTTTGACGCGAGATGCACGGCTGCGTTGCATAGTGCTTCCATAGTGTAGCGTTTACACACTAGTGACGTAAACATCCGGGTTATTTAGTCACGTGTAACAAACATGCCGGCGTTCGATTCATTTTAACATCGGTTTAAAAGTTATTAAATGTACATAAAAAAATAATCACGTCACCAAATTAATTATTGAAAAAGTAGCAACTTTTTGCTGCTAAAAATGGATCAATAAGTAAAGTGTTCCTTTAAGAGCTTCTGCCAGCCCATCTATCATGTCAGGCGTGTCGGTGCCATGGAATCCTTTCACTTTTGAAATAATCCATGTTGATTGTACTCCTCGCACCTCTCTTAACGGTTGACGGGGCTCTCTAATTGGGTGGCAGGCGAGCCACACGGCGGCCCCTGTTCTGAGAAAGCCTTGAAATGATCTGATTAGCTTGATAGTGTGCCATTTGTCTTTCCAGGAAGGATGTTGCGTGCTAAAGTTCGAGTTAGATTGTCCATTGTACAACACAATTGAAGTATCCCTTACGAAACGAAAATATATTTACCAATATATTATTTGAAATATATTGCAACATATTCAAATATATTATTTCCCAGTATATACAACAATATATTATATATTGTAAATATATGGAATTTTATATTAGTGATAATATATTACACAAGATATTATATCTTCATGTAATATATTGTAATATATTGCAAAATATCCAAAAAATTGCCGCTTTCCATATATCACAATATATTGAGTACAAGATATAATATATTTGTTTATATATTCCAAAATATATTTAATTATATATTCATAAATATCCAGTCATGCCTTGTAATTTATACAGGAAAATGTATTGGTAATATATGTAAAGATATAGTGTTGCATATATTTTCAATGTATGTGTCAATGTATTTTACATATATGGAGAAATATATGAACATATATGTAAAAATATATGAGAAAATATATGGTAGAATGTACCATAAATATGTAAAAATATGTGCATTAATATATTTATTACATTATAGAATAGGTGTGTAATTATATAGAAATGTGTAACAAACAGTATATGGGCAAATCATTAACACAGACTAATCGGCATTTATCAAAATTCACCTTTATTTCCTTTTAAAAGAAAAGCAAAAAAAACTACAGGATTTTGAGGCAGACATGTACTTTGTTCACAGGAACAGCATTAAACAGTGCAAATTCTTGAAAGTGCAATCTTGTATAAGTACAAACAAATTTATTTATTATTATTATTTATTATCCTATAATAGTGCAATACACAAGTTGAAAATACTTATAAAGCTTACAATTTCCGCTTCACCTGATGTCTTAGCTCACAGATTCGATTATTGGTGGACTTTCTCACATCAGCTTCTTTGGCCCCGGGAAACTGCTGGACAACACAGAGAAAAACACCACAAGCAATAATGCTATAAGTTCTAATGTTAGAAATTCAAATACCAGTACTTACTTGTGTGGGTCCGCGAAGTATGCAAAGTGATGTTTCGCCGAGATAGTCACTCTCAGCATCTGGTCCAACAGCATCTTTGGTGGGGCGGTTGTCAACATTTTCGTTGGTCGCGGTGTTGTGGGAAACTAGCTTTTTCACCTCCACCAACAGAGCAGGAATTTCTATTTTTTTTTTAAAGTACAAGATTATACAGACAGTCAATAACTTTGTCCACGAAGCCACACATCAGTTGACATATCAAATAATTATAACTGGAGTAATTTAGAGTAGACACCGACTCCATGCACAGTTTATCATGCTCGTTCATCCTTTTATCCACAGTGGTCCTACCTATCTGACTACACATGCCAATAATGGGCGACTGCTTTTTAGATGTAGATAGCACATTAAGAATCAGCCTCAGGCTATAGTTGTCTAAATACCATATGATGTACAATAATAATGAATTACATAATGCTCAATACTCGCCTTTAACTACCATGCTTCACAGTTTTGAATTTTCTTTACATAAAGCCTTGATCTGGCTCTGCAGATCACTGATGAGGACGTCGTTTTCCTGGCTAGACAGCAGCTCTCAGTGTGGCCTCTTTTTCTATATTAATTAACAAATACAAATTTAATGTCAATGTTAACACCAATGTAATTGAAAAAAATATTACAGAATAAATGATTAAAATAGTCAAACAAGGATACACGTATGCTAAACTAAACAGAACAAACATTTTGGCGTTTTTTTTTGTTTTGTTTTTAAATAAGGCAACGCTAACTTGAAGGAGAAAAGTGATAAATTGTGCTTGAGAAGAGCGACTCACCTGCTAACTGAAGAACAACAGCATCTTCGACGGGCCATCCATTAGCAGGCTTCTTGCTGTTAGTTGTGCGACATTGAACAAGATACGTCGTGTTTGTAATGGCAACTGGGTCAAAATAAATTATCCAGTTGATAACGAGGGCGAAGTCCGAACCTATATTTTGACATTTTCTGCTCCGGGCAATTCTTTTACCGTCGCCGGGAGCGAGCTACTCGGCATACTCTAGTCTCGCGTTCAAATGTTTCTTCGCGCCTAACATTGCGCATGCGCCAAAGACATTGCGTGCGCTATGATTGGTTGTCATTCGCGCTGCGCACTCTGGTAAATGTAGTTATTTATATCTCATCCTATCAAACGAGCTAAAGCTACAGAGCAGCTAGGCTATGACAAACATTGAAAATGGACCGATCCAAAATGAAAAGAAAATATATCCTTCCGGATTCTGATCAAACGGATATTCCAAGAAGAACCAGATGTTTAATGTTGAAAATGTAGTTGGTATGAAAGGGAATTTCATAGTTGAAAACAGATTTTTTATTTGATTTTTTTTTTTTTTTTTTTTAAAGAAAATGTATGCTAATTGATCTGCCACAACATCCATGTCTGTATTCATGCATACGTCCAAGATCCAGTGTGGAGGGTTGAAAACAATGGAAGTATATTTCAAGGTGGCCAAAAATAAATATTTCATTATGCAATTTTTTTGTCTTCATTGTATTTTCTCAATGTTGTACAGTTTATAGTGGGAATATGTGAGCCCACACGCATACACATATATTACAGTATATTGTTGTAACAATCTGTTACACGTAAAAATATAGTGCTCCTTTTGGTCTGGACTGCAATACATTTTTTATATTTATCAATATATACACATATATTGTCTATGCATATATTGCAATATATAGTGAAATATAAATACTAAATGTCATATATGGGAATATATCGCTAAATGTATTGCATGATATTTTGCTATATATTGCAATATATTTTCGTTTCGTAAGGGATGTTGCACTTGTTGTTCTGATTACAGTCTGTTTCAGCTTCTGAAAGCTAATCAGTGTTTTGCCCCTTAGACTTGTAGCAGCTGTGGAATGGCTGATAAAATGTTTAAGAGCAGCGGGAAGCAAATAACCCTGTGAAGCAACTGGTTGTAAGCTCACGTTGGAAACAGGCAGATTTGGAGTTAAAACCCGAGCTTGGTTTGTTGGGTTCTCTACAAGTTTAGACAAACCATCAAACCAATTTGGCAGAGATTGGCAGAAGTTGTCAGTCAAAATGTTCCTAGCAGTAGCTTTTGATGAGATTTTGCTGAATGTCCCAAATCACAAGCTTGAAACCAAAGACAGCCTCCCATTCACCAAAATGTTTTTAAACTTCTGTTGCTAATCTACATAAATGGAACACTTATCTTACATGTTGGACTATTTGAACATTTCTAGGTCAAAGGATCCTAAACTTTAGAAATAATTGGGTGGTTCTGATACACCACCATAAGAACAGTTGATAACAGAGTCTTGTTTTTATTTTTTGGATCAAACTTTGTCATTTTAGACTTTGTCTTGTATGTCCACAGATCCTTAAAGTGCAAGTCAACCTTAAACATGTCTTGGCAATAATATGTTATATGTGACCTTGCTAGTCTAAGCATGACATTCTCATTAATATTACATTTGTGGAATATGAGTTATGCAGCAAAATCCAGCCGTTTTCATCCATCTCACGGGGCGGCCATTTTGCCACTTTGTCGACTGAATATGACATCACAGTTGTTCAGGCGACGACCAATCACGGCTCACCTGTTTTATGAAGCTGAGCTGTGATTGGTTGGAGCAACTGTGATGTCATCTTCAGTTGACAGCAAGGGGCAAAATGGCCGCGTTCTGATATTGATAAAAAAAAAAAAAAACTGCTGGATTTTCCTGCTTAACTGATATTCCACAAATGCAATATTAACCAGAATATAGTGGGGCTACGTAGAAGATAATATGATCAATATTTTTTTTTTTTTTTTTTTTTTTTTGGTTGACTGCCCCTTGCTGTCTTAAATGTGGATTTTTTTTTAAACTAACTTGTGTGTTACATTTTAGAATATTTGCTTATAATAATATGAAAATATCACATTACTCACTGCTTGTCATCTTATTCCATGAATGAGAGTTCCTAAATTTAATCCAGGTGGTCTTGTCAATAACATAGCAAGCATTCACCATCTCTGCTGTTGTCCGCCCCTGCGTCATTTCACACATTTTGGGAGTTTGGCATGCGCTACGCTAATTTGTAAAACTGCATTTTCACACCAAGAAAAGCCACTAATTAAAAACTGGCCCGGGACCAACATCACCATCATCATTTGACTTCTCAGTGCGTCTGTTGGCACGATGGCTGTGACAGTCATTTTCAGCATGAAACGTATAAGAGAAGGGTGAGAACGCAAGCCCGCGGCGGGCGAGCGAGTGGATGATGACGTTAGCAGACGAGACAGCTTCTCATGCGTCGTTCTGTCAAGATGGTAGCCGACAATCCTCGAGTCTACGCTCACCACCCACTTTCCCACACAGAGAGAGAGAGAAAAAAAACCACAGACTTATTTGAACATCCAAACAGGAGATCTTTTGGTCTTGAGAAGAAATGTCAGTGTGCCAGATTCACTTCCATTCCCCTGTAGCACTCGTGAAAATGGAAAAAAAAAAAAAGCAATCGGATAAAAATGTAATTTTTTTTTTTGTCGTGATTTGGTTCGTATACTTCCCTACTTATTTGTGAAGTTTCATCTTCTGGCAAAAAGTGCCAAGCATGTCCTCCGGACAAACACTTTAACTCATTGACTGGCGGCCATTTTAACGTATCCCCTTCACTCCCGGTTGTTTGACTAGATTTTGACTGATTTTGCAAGGCCCACTGAATATTGTGTTTTATTGCTATAAAAACATGGAACCTACCAAAAGAAAGATTAAAGTCTCTTCTTTAATCAGGAAAAAAAAGTATGTTTCTATCTGTTTCCGTTTTTCAGCAATTACCATTAGAATATAGCTAAGTTTTATCATTATTCACTAATCAATTTAGAATTGTGAGTAATTTTGCTTTTTTTTCAAAATGGCCCGGGTTGCTCTCTTATACTCTGCTGCCACCTGCTCGCCGTTTTTTTAATAACAACCATTGCTTCAACTATTCTCTGCAGTAGAGAGGAGGCATCAAAGCCTTCTGTATGCTCTAGCATAAAAAAACATTTAAAAAAAGTATAAATATGTCTTTGGGACACTTCAAACATTTAAAAAAAGAACGTATTTATACGTTTTTGGGAGCAAATAAGTTAATGACCAGGGCTGAAATGCCTGAAGCAGGAAGTCCGACACCGAAACCCATTTTCGACCCACGTCACCCTAACTACTGTCTTGTTGTCACTGTGCTTTGAATTTGCATCATGTACGTTATCCCTCCTCAACCGACTTGATTGTCGGAGTATCCGACGACAGCAACCATTAGCAGACTGGCCTCTGCTGACTCACTGCAATGGAAATGTTGCCTCAAATCGGGTTGCGCGTTGCGGATCAGCAGTCCTGGCTCAGCTATCCTTAGACAACCATCCTGACGGCACAACAACCGTGCCCCGAGCGTCATCTTTTTCAGATCAACTTCTTGTGTCACCCTCCATCAGGGAACGGAGCTTTGACTGGAGTAGCCTGGGATGGGGGAGTGTCGCATGTATCACACAAATAAATGCCAGCCACGGCCACTCGCTCTGTCGGAGCAGTGGATCGCTTCGAGTTGTCGGGACTTCCGCTAGTCTGGTGCCTCGCACGGTTTTACCTTTTAAATTTGATATTGTTTTTTTTTGGTTTTTTTTTAACTGCTGCTTAACTGGGATTCTGGTTTGCTACCATTTTGTGTCTACTATAAATTCCCTTTGCTATTTAAAGGGGAAGTCAACCTTAAACATTTCTTGGTAATAATATGTTATATGTGACCTCACTCATCTAAACATGACATTCTTGATTAATATTACATTCGTGGAATATGAGTTATGAAGCAAAATGCAGCCGTTTTTATCCATCTCAGGGGGCGGCCATTTTACCACTTGCTGTCGACTGAAGATGACATCACAGTTGCGCAGGGCTCGCCAATCAGAGCTCACCTGTTTTCTGAAGCTGCACTGTGATTGGTTTGTTATCTGAGATTTACTGTGATGTCATTTTCACTTGACAGCAAGTGGCAAAATGGCCGCCTTCTGATCGAGACAAAAACTGCCGGATTTTGCTGCTTAACTCATATTCCACTAACATAATATGTACAGTAAATGAGTAGATTTTCAGATATAATTCAATATTTTTCTGACAGCTTTTTACTCTTAATCCCTACAGTTTAAGACAGACATCTGTCATGTACATGCTTTGTCAAATTCTGCTTGTTGCTTATTTCATCCTCCAAGGAGAATGACATGATGAAAAAAAAGACTTAGAGAGAGGTAAGGTCAACCGCGGTTGAAATCTTGATTGATTTATTGAGATCTTGGGGACTCTGAAGGTAGAAAAAAAAAAAACAGGGTGACAGCTACATGGAGGAATGTGAACGTGGGAGCATTAATGACGATGATGCAACATATTCGGAGGAGCAAGATAGTTCCCATCCTTGGCTTCATTTGAGAGAATTGTTTGATGTTACCTAAAAAAAAAAAGATTTGTGGTGAGTTCTTTTTCTGTGTCACTTCAAAAAACACTCACTTCTGGCCTTTAAAATTCTCAGTCTAATTTGAAGAAGTGCATCCAGGTGAGGCATAATTTCAGTTCTGGTTTCATCAGTTTTGATGGCGTTAATCAAACATTAGACTGCCTCATCTTTTTTTGTTCAAGTAAACACAGTATAGAAGCATTCGGATGTAACATCAGCTTTTAATAATTTAGAAGACAAAACTCGATTTCACGATTCATTTTTTTAAAATGATGATTAATCGACTTAATTCGTTTTACTGCCCAGCCCTGGATTAAGTCAGGAGAAGCGAATATTGAAGTCTTCGCGGATCGCATGTCTCGACTTGCAGTCGAAGGTCTCTTGGCTGTCACTCACAATGTCCCCCATCCCGAGTGCGAGCGACCCAATTTCCTTGATCAGGTGAGCTGCCATCTTGCTGTATAACAGTGTCTTTAGGGCAGCCTTTTTTTTTTCCCTTTTTTTTTTTTTTTTTTTAACCAATGACCCAATTTGAAGCAGGCGAGACGTCTCCTCTGTCTCTGGCAGCGTGTTCGCGTTGAGTGAGAGCTGTTACCACAAGACGTGGCATGAGGCGAAAAGAGCTGAGGGGGAAGAAAATTGCGGTCCAGCAGTGTGTGCTGGTATATCCAATTTTTTTTTTTTTTTTTGAACCACCAAGTCCAACGTACTTAACACAAGCTCCAAAGCAATTGGTTTGGGGAAGCAGACACCTCACTTGCCTCAGCGGTGTTAACCGGGTATAATAGGCTTCAGTTTCAGGGGAGTAAAAGCTCTTTAACGGTGGCAGGTGTTTCCGGCACCTTCCGGATTGACCTCTTGCACTCTAGAATGAAGACGAAAGCAGGATCAGAGGGGTTTAAGATGAATATCTTTTGGCCTCCCTGGCTGACATTTGATGGTTTTGTGTCGATGATGCTTTTTGGTCTTCTTTTTTTAACACAGTCTGCTTGTAAATAAGGTGAAAAATACTTTTGACAAGGCTGCCAATTTCTGGGAAAACAGTGCAGTGAGATTTGACGCAACTTGAGTGGTTTGTAATTGTTCAAATGCCAAATAAATGTATTTTTGTCCCTGCGCAATCACAAGCAACCACTTTTTAAAAGCAGAACAGACAGATTCTGTAATTTTACTGATCTGGGTCTAAGTGTACTGCTGTTACGTGCTTGCTACTCTCATGAAACTCTTACGAAATAAAACAAAAACGAAAACTGCTTTTTTAAAAACGAAAACTTACTGAAACTACATTTTATTTTTACAAAACTAACTAATTATAGCAAAAATGTCCTTCGTTTTAGTCTTTGGTAATTCATTTAATGCATGAGCCTTTGGGGGGTGATTTTATATATGATTTTAAGATTTATTTTGATATTAACCAGAATAATGACATTTGAAAGTGTGTCACACAGAAGTGACATCATCGAGCAACAGCCAATAGAAAAGTATATTCAGATGACGTCGCTCTCATTTTTTTAAAACTAAAACTAATACTGAAACTAACCAAAACTGAACTAAACATTTATTAAATAACTAAAACAAATAAAAACTAACAGAACCACCATAAAAACTAATTAAAATTAACTAAATTTAAAAAACAAAACGCAAAACAAAATGAATGTAACTAAAATGAAAAATTCCAAAAGTATGATATCCCTGTCACTGCTACGAGTGCCGATGATGGGTTATTGCGAGTGTAGCGGCGATCACCGATGATATCAGCAAGCGCCCTTTCAAGCACAGACGGCGGCTCCAAGCATCCTTCAATATACCGCGCCGAACGTTCAAGCAGCCCGCTGCAGGCGCTCGCTCCTACTGACCCTGCGCGGAGACAAAAAGAACATTTTTCCCTTACAGGGATCAATAAAGCCTCACATTAGCCGGCTAATGTACAACAGGGAAGCAAAGCTCGAGCGGTATTATACCTGCGCAAATCGGCACTCAATATTCATCATGCCCGTGATTTGTGAGCGTGCCTAACACATGAGTAGCGCGACTCCCGCTCGGCGCTAAATGTCACACGGGCTGCGTGCGACGGCGGGGAACCGCTGCAGAGGCGCACAGGGGCTGGTGGACTAATAACCACTTGATTTTTATTCAAATGGCATTTAAGGTTACATGTAAAAATCCACAAAAGCCTTGACGCCTTTGCTTTTTGTGTGGCCTGCTCGGTGGAACAAAACCAGCTCGTGAAATTACATTTTCAGTCCAGCAGTGACAAGTACCTAGCTCCAAAAAACTTCTTATCTTTAAGCTACAAGCACTTTGAAAAACATTGAATATTTTGAGAGGGAGAAAGAAGAGGAATGAATAAGTAAAAAAGCCATTCGGACTGTTTAGCGTATTTACTTTTTTGTTAAAAATTCAACTTGTTGTCATTCACTTTGGCATTCTTGAACAAAACGCCGTTGCTTCTGTCACCTTTGATTGGGTGTATTACGTAGATAGGAACTTCCGCCTCGCGACAACGTGGCGAGTCATTCACAAACGCAACCACCATTAGATATGTGACTGGATGATCAAGGATGTGCTTTCTGTGGGTGTAAAAAACAGGATGGTAGAGGAGACGTTCAATCATCTCATTTCTCTTCGGCAACACTGAGTCCTACTTCCTGTTTCACTCTTCTTTCAACTTTAGTGTTAAACTCAATAGTGCGCTGCCATCTAGTGGTTGACAGTGGAATTGCACCCAAAATAAATACCAAAATTACATTACATTCTAAAAACATGCACGTTAGGCTCATTGAAGACTCTTATTGTCTCTAGTTCTTAGTGGTTGTTTGTACTTGGATGTCAGTGTCAATGTCAGCTGGAATAATCTTCAGCTCATCCACAACCATGATGAGGATAAAGCAGTATAGAAAATGGTTAGATGGATCTTACTCCTATCATGGCAACAGTTTTGCGGGTGTTTTATCTTTAAAAGCACACCAATTGGTGTGCACGATTGGCCAGTGCAGTGACTATGGGAAAAAAAACAAAAAAAACAACAACATCCAGATTAGGTCACTGCGTTTTGCGTAGCTCTATTCATACAGTGTTTGAATATGTGTTTCTATTTAAAAGGGAAACTACATTAGGTGACGGGAGGGAAGGATAGCGCGTGTGGGCCAACGCTGCTCCAAGCAGGAAATGCAATTAAGAAAAACCATCACGATATCATTAAGGTTAAGTGGAGGGAAATATGTCTTGCGTGTCAACTGGCTCTCTTAATGCGTCCTTGCACTTAAAGAGGCCGGACACGTCTTTGCTGTCAGGAAAAAAAATATTCTTAATGGCTTTTATAGAAAACAGTCAGTCTGAAATCAAACAACAAAATAAGTCTTAAGTTGTCTACCTATTTTCTAAAAAAAAATAAAAATAGCATCACTGTTAACAGTAGTCAGGTGTCCATCCTTCTTTTTGGTTATGGAAATTTTGGCTATGGAAACATACAACATTTTGCAAATAAACGCTGACAGGACCGGATACACGTCACACGTTTTGACCAGATATTACGTCGCACGTACGTTTCTGTCACAAAGCAATGTCGGACGATAAAGTAAAGTATGTTTGGGGGGGGGGGGGGGGGGGACGACGGAACAGAAACCTTTTTGGAATTAATTAAAAAAGCGAATATTAATGCAATTTTAAATGGAAAACAGCAGAGAAATGCTACGGTTGATCACAAATTGAAAAAGCAAACTCATACGAGATAATCGCACGGCGCAGTCGCTTCCTGGTCTTCTTCTTCTTTTAAATTACTGGTATAACACATCTCTGTGGTGTATACTGCCACCTAGAGCGGCGGAGTCTCTCTCACTATTCGCAAAAGAAGGAAACGGGCATAAGTCGCATTTTCACAAAATTCGCCTACAATTTTCAAAACATTTGGATGGAACCTGACGATTGGGGGCCGATTTACATATTAACCACCCTTGAGCGAGTTTCTCCACCCATGACATTGTCAGCTAGGCTGAGTGAAGATCCAAAGTCACTTTCAAAGGAGGGGCTACACTGTCTGACGGAGTATTATGACACCTGGGAACTGCAACGGGGTCACTTCATACGTGCAGCGCAGATTAGGCTCATCACTGCTTTGCTTGAGTCACTTTGAAGATTTCAATTTCAATTTTTGCTTTATAACCACATTTCCAACTTTACAGGTGCGTCGTTTAAAGTGGTATATCTAAAGACGCCTCTTTTGAAATCAGCAACTTCTTTAGCCCACTTTTGGATGTGCTTTTTCTCTCTCTCTCTCTCTCTCTCTCTCTCTCCTCTCTCTCTCTCTCCTCTCTCTCTCTCTCTCTCTCTCTCTCTCTCTCTCTCTCTCTCTCTCTCTCTCTCTCTCTCTCTCTCTCTCTCTCTCTCTCTCTCTCTCTCTCTCTCTCTCTCTCTCTCTCTCTCTCTCTCTCTCTCCTGGCTTATTATGTGCCGAGAATTCCAGCTGAATACATGTTAAAATGACATGCTATTATTAGATATTTATTTTAAATATTGATTTGTTCTATGTAATGGCACATGTTAATTATGCATCACTTAATTTCGGCGCCTAAGATAAAGACAGAGGCTGAGACGCGTCATGTGTGCTGCAAACGTTTAGCGGCCTGTAATTCATACATGCAGCGGTGTCTCAAAAGGAATGGAAGAAAAATGATCAAATTATTTCTGCATGCTCATTCATATTTCTGCAAAGATATATGGAAAAATGAAAGCATAAGAAGGATTTAACCCATTTTGTTTATCCACAACATGCTATGAATCCGTTTTGGTTTTTTTCTCTCCAAATACAATATTTTGTTTATTTTGTGCCAATATTAGAGGTCACTTCCACTAATGGATCTTAAGCTATTAAGGGTTAACAAGGTGTGGTGGCCTTTTTTTGTGTGTGTGTGTTTGTGCCTGTTTACATTGGATTCAATAGTGAAGTCACTGTGAAGTAAAAACACAAGCACAGAGAAGAGAGAATAAACATGCTCAATTTGATTGATTTGTGAGAAAAGGAAACCATTTTGAAGCTGGAGAAGAGGGGAAATCTATCAGAGCTATTGCAAAAACATTGGGAGTATAGGCAATATTATTTCTCTCTCAATATATAAATATAATAACATTTTTGAAAATGAAATGAATTAAAGTCATGGCGGCACGGTGCTTGAGTGGTTAGCATGTCCCGCCTCCCAGTACTGAGGACGCAAGATCGAGTCCAGGCTTCTGCCTTCCTGGGTGGAGTTTGCATGTTCTCCCCGTGCCTGCGTGGGTCTTCTCCGGGTACTCCGGTCTCCTCCCACATTCCAAAGACATGCGTGGCAGGTTAAGTGGGTGATCCGAATTGTCCCTAGTTGTGCTTGAGAGTGTGGATGGTTGTTCGTCTCTGTGTGCCATGCGATTGGCTGGCAACCAGTTCAGGGTGTGCCCCGCCTACTGCCAAAAGCTGGCTGGGATAGGCTCCAGCAGCCCACGCAACCCTTGTGAGGAGCAAGTGGTTAAGAAAATGGATGGATGGATGGATGGAATTAAAGTCAAATAAAAAAATGCAGAAACCTGGCTATATAAGGTCCCACGGTTGAGTTGACAGCACAGAGTCAAATAAATTACATTTTGTAATGGTCAGAAGTATGTGGAAACATTTTGAGGAAAAATAGGAATTATTTAATTTTGGAATGAGGATATGAAGAGTTTGGAAATCATGGAGTAATGGGGGCAAAAAAAGATCTAATTTGTATTAAAACAAAAGTAACTCGAGTCATCTGTATTCTTGACTGTATTGTGAGTCTTCTCTATAGGATACAATCCAGACGCAAGTGTGGTCTATGACTGATTTTCACACAAGCACACACACAACCACAATCAACTTTGGAGGCGTTGGTGCAGCATGGGCAGATGCTAAGGATCATCCTGTGAGTTCTCGCTGATGGGGTCCCAGTGGAAATGTGAAATCAGATCATTCCACTTGTTAATTACCAGTGGCAGCGCAATAAAGCCTCGGCGTCCTCCTGCAGCGAAGGCGATGGCGGCCGGGTGTGGCGGCGTCATTAAGGCAGCCGAGCGACGCGCTAATGCTTTATAAATATATCCGCCTTTGCGGCTGGTAGTGGGCTCTGTTGTGTTGAAGTTCCTGCGTGGCCTTTGATTGCCTGCCCGAAAGTTGGAGGTCAATGTGGGCATGATGGACAGCTGGGATAAAGAGGCCGCTGGCAGCTGCCGGTTGACCATGTCTACGTCCAACTTTGTGAGCACCAGTGTTGGAAGTACAGTAACCCCCAATTGGTGCCGGATAGGAACCCGGCCCTGTAATTGACTCCACCCTCAAAAAGTTTAGAATTGCCCTATATTACAGCAAATGTATACCGTTGTTGTGCTACTTTTTCTGGTGTGCCCGCTTTGGCTACCGCGGAACAGTATCAGACAGACAGAGGGATGTAATCATCAGCACCATAGTAGTAAAAAATATTTATCTTTATCTTTATATTTAATTTTTCATAAAATATTAACAACAAATGGTTTGAAGCAAACAACCAAATAGCCACATAATTTGATGGGGGGGTTTTCCGTGCAAAAGGCGCGCTTGCATAAAAACTATCATTCAAAGACGGCACAAAACTGTTAAACAGCAAACCAACATTAAGCGCAAGAAATCATTTTGTGCATTTTTTCCCCACAAAAATCAACTCACTCAAAATTTCAATAATATTGGGGTACTATGTTTGTCATGCATATCATTCCAAATCTGCAAGACAGTTATTAGGCGTACTCATGTAGTATAGGTCACTATAAGACATAAGTGCAAATAAGCCATGTCTGCCATCTAGCGGTGATGGTGATATTGCGATTTAAAAGTACAGTCGAGTGCATCATCGCAGTTTGGTACCCGCAAATTCATTTTTCTTTTCTTTTCTTTTCTCTTTATTTTGTATCAAAATTTGGTATTATTTTTTTTTGTGTGTGTGTGGGGGGGGGGGGGAGGGGCAGTTTTTTTTCTAGATTGTTTCGCCCCACATTTTCTGTTAGTTTTTTTTTTTTTTTTTTTTTTCACAAAAAAAAATAAAAATCTTGAATGTTTATCAAGGATTTCTGAAGTATCTTTTGGATTTGTAGAAACAAAACCAAAACAAAACATTTATAGCACAGTTTATGTTCAGTCTGTTGCTTTGTAGCACTGCAACATAGATGCTATGTAACGTTAGCATTAAGCTAGCAGACTGAAAAGCTAAAGTTATGTGATTCTTCTAAATACACAAGGTGTAATTGTCTTTGTTTTAGATTTTGTTTGACAGTAAACTTCAACTGGCAGTGGCATGGCAGCTTTTTGAAAGCGCTATATAAATAAAGATGACTTGACTTGACTTGACTTATACAGCTTGAAGATTATACTGATGTTTTTTGTATAGTGAGTTGAGTCACAGTGATTTATTTTATTATTATTATTATTATTATTATTATTATTAGTATTATTATTAATTCAATCTCTGGTGAACCTTATTAACCTTATTTATTGATTGATTTTATTTTTATTTTATTTTATTTTATTATCTGTTCTTATTGCTGCTGGACATGTAAATTTCCCAGAGGGAGCCATCCCAAAGGGATCAATAAAGTCAAGTCTAAGTCTAAGTCTATGTGAGTTGGACCCCCAGTAACTTTGGGCAAGAGACAGAGGGGGTACACCCCGGACAAATCATCTGCTAATCGTAGGGCACAAATAGACAACCGTTCACATTCATACCTAAAGAAGTAAAATGTTCCACTTTGTGAAGTAAAACAATTCAGACATGCACAAGTTGGCGCACAGTCCAATCAGTCATGTTGTCATGACTAATAGCTGTCAAATACATAATAGATGACATTTAAAAGCAGATTGCCCACCGCTGACGAGCATGCGTTAGATTCCCAAACTTGCACACGCCAGCAAAGTTGGGCTACAATAGCAGCCTTTGTTTTTCCCCCACATAAACACCTACATCCCCAGTGTGTGCTTATTTGCATGTGATCAAAGCATCAGCCCACTTTCCCAATGCTCTTCCTCAAACCCAACACGCTGGATGCTACCCGCCCTCCCCCCAGAAGAAACCTCCCTCTCTCCCTCCGAGCTCCCCCCCCGTTCCCCATTTGTCTGTCTTGTGTTTCATGTTTGCATCAGCTCTGCGGGCATTGTGTTAAATGTGTTTGCTTGTCAAAAGGCGCTAAGAGACACGCCAGGCATCCGGCATCAGACATGCGCACACACACGCACGCCACTGCCGCTTGTGCATCATCACGCTTGTAAATAAAGATTGCGCAAAAAAGGTGAAGGACAAAGCAAGAGGACAGGCCCGTCTCCTCAATGGTGGGGTAAATAATGTGATTATAACGAGGCGCTGTTGATGAAGATGGAGGCAATAATGTCTCAAATGGCTTCATGTTCCTGCGCTATAAATAGTTGGTGTAAATAGTTGCACTCGCGTTCTACAGGATGAATGCTTTATGACAAGGAAGCTAGCGTATTTCCCGTGATAGGTTGCTCTGCCCCAATTACGCTGATTCATGAACTTGTGACAAATAAGCACCTCCCTCAAATAGACGCTTCCCATATCCCCGGCATGTTGGACGCTAATGTTTACACATGGACATGATATAGTAAACCACAAGGCCCATTTGTATGGAGGACCAAAACTGCCAAAATACAAAATGAATAAATGACTAAATACTGCGATTGGTGAGAAAACAAAATAAACAGCTTTGGATTTCACTCGCTAGGCCACACCCCCAAAAGCGCACATCAACACACTAGGGGTGTCACGATTCGCCAACTCCACGATTCGATTTAAATTTCGATTTTGGGGTCACGATTCGATTTTTTTTTCGATTTTTTTTTTTTTTTTTTTTTTCGCTCCCCCACTTTATAACACAGAGGCATATGCTTCTGTAGGCTAAGGCTAGTCTATGATCATTGGTTCTATTCATTGTACAGTAAATCTTATTTCAAAAGATCGGCTACATATAGGTGATGCAATTTCCATATTATTTTTGTGTAAATTTATGTAATATATGATAATTGACATTAGGCAGGAATGATCAAATTCAAAGAATTTATTTACAATATAAAGTTAACCGTCTTGTTCTTACTGAAGTGTAAAATAAAAAATAAAAAAACAAAAACAAAAAGTCACAGTGGGTGCCTGCCATCTATTGACTGTTTTTGGTTACAACAGTGTGCTGTGCGTTCCTCTTAAAATAATGTGCAATGTGCAACAACAACAAAAAATATATTGTATCCAAAGTCATGGAACAAATACAGCCTGAACAAACTATATCCCAACATTTACAGTTGCTGGGCATACTGTAGCGTGGTTCAAGTACACTAATTAAATGTTTGAATCCAGCGTTTTCCAAGGCTGCAGGTCTGCTGCTATAAATAGACCTATGGATCTGGCGTTTCGCGCGAGCTGAAGTGTGTGGAAGTTTCACTGTAAATGAGGATGAAATAGTTGGTTGGACCGTTGTTTTCCCACTTCTAGTTGAATTTGATAAATCTAAATCTTTGTGATGCCTGCGTAAATGTCCCGTCATGTTTGTCGTGTTTCCCGTTGTTATAGGCTGGCGGCTCGGGCCCGCCGCCGGCTCCGCTCCCCTAGTATGTATGTGTGTGTTTGTGTCGGCTGGTGCCCGTATAATGGTACTTCAGTTTGAATGCGCCAGCGCGACACTCTGATTGGACGACTGTGCCAGCGCGACACTCCGATTGGACGACTGTGCCAGCGCGACACTCCGATTGGACGACTGTGCCAGCGCGACGCTATTGTGTATCCGTGTATTATACCCCTATTGGTTAGTGTTGTTTCTCCTCCGTTCTGTCAGTTCTGTCAAATGCGGTTATTATTTGTTCACCTTCCACTTTCACTCCCTTGTCAAACCCCTGCCTGAAATTTCAATTCAAACTACTCAGATGTTAAAGTCGACCCGTGTTTATCTACTCTATATTTTCTGTTATTGTGTTACTTCCCTTCCCCTTGACGAGCCGGGCGTAACACCGTGGCCGAGTACAGTACGCGCACATAGCATATCTTGCAACTGTGGTCTTTTTATCGACAACGTGAACGTTGTCGACATAACTCACCGGGAACGCAAAATGTTTCCAAACTGGTGACGAGAGAAGCGGGAGCGGCTTGAAGCACCATTGCTGTGTCTGTCCGCGCTTGCCATCATGACTGCAGGAGAAGTCAGCTAACAAGTGCCGTTAGCTAGTAGCTGAATGGCTGCGTCTCATTTGCTTTCCTGGGAGGTGGCGGTGGCGGCGGTGGCGGCGGGCGCGGGGGGGGGGCATCGAATCGTGTGTCCTCTCTTCTATTTCGATGCTCGAAATCGTGACGTAATTTCGATCGATTTCGATAAAAAATCGAAATCGTGACACCCTTACAACACACTAATACTCCAGTGTGTGCAGTTTCAGTGCATTTTATTATATTATTATATTATACACTATTATTATATTGTAAACTAATATGACCATGAACTATATTTTATTTACATTCTCTTGTCCATCCACCCAACCATTTTCTTAACCACTTGCTCCTAGGGCTGTAACTAATAGTTATTTTAATAATCGATAGATCTGTCTGTTATTTTGCCGATTAATCAGTGAATCGGATAAAAGAAAGTGTTTTTATTTCCATCCCTTTACTGAGAAACAGGATATTATTTCAAATAGACTGTGCAGCTAGTTTCTGTAAAGTGTAATTGCACTTCCAATACAGTAGGTGGCAGTGGTGCGCTCATTGTCAGAGTGTGCAACAAATACTAATAGAGAAGCACTGCTCTAATGGTATATGAAAAGAAAAAAAATGAATATAAGTGTTGAAACTGTACATAATGTTATTGTGGCTTAAAAACATGAAGAGTACATTTGTGAAGTACTTTCAGTTATGTTTTGTTTCAAACATTTATTTCCTGTAGATTCAATTTGTAGTTTGTGTATGGATGGAAATTGACTACATTTATCTCGCTCATGTATATTTGTTGATTAAAATAGTTTTTCTTTTTCTATTTATGGAGCATCTGCTCTGACCCCCAAGCCGTTACAGTGAAGATAATGCTATTCATGATGTTGAGTGTGTTTGTTTATATACTTGAGCACGTGCGAGCATGCGGCAAGTATCGTGCGTGTGTGCGCGCGCGCGCGCGTGTGCGGGTGCACGAGGAGAATCAATTTAAAACACAATCAAAAGTTAAGAGGGATTAAAGCCAGTGTGCCCGAGATAGTTGAAAATAGCTGCAGAGATTATACTAATGTAATCCAATTGAAAGGCGCCTTCCCCAAATATTTATTATTGAGGCGCCATCTGTTTTGAAGCCTGTAGGGTCAGTCCAACATGCCGTTTGACACCGAACGGGCTATTTTGTTGTCCTACATTCCTCCCTCCATCCTTCCTGTCTGTCAAAATCTTCCAGAATAACCGATTCGCTCCGTCGGCGACTTTGTTTGTTCTCCTCCGCAAATCTGGAACGAGTTTTCAGTTCGGTAAAAATGAAATTTTAAGGTCACCCCGATTTCTGTGCCGCTCTGGTGAAAGATTATAACAAGGGGAAAAGGAATGGGATGCTTGAATAATGTATCATCCCGTTGTTTGTTTCTGCGTGACGTTGCCTTTACGGGGTCGTCCCGAGACTTAGCTGGAACTTTTGTGACAAACTTTAATACACAAAAGCTGCCGTAATGAGGCGAAAACGCGGATTTTGTTAAACGACAGGCCCAGTGCGGAAATGTTACAACGTGACAGCACATTGGAGCTCTGCTAATACTAAAATATTAAAAGTCATCAATTGTTGCAGCTAAGCGTGTGACTGGGAGGAGAGTCGCTTCACATAAATTACAAAAACTCTCACTTTGTCATAAGGTGTGATTATGGAAAAAAAGACTGCAGTAACCACAATTATTTTTGATTGATATTGAAATCGTGATTAAGTAACATGAGTGTTCATTGAGTTCAAAACCTAGTATTTATTTAAAATCCAACTTAAAATGTAACTTAAGAACAAACAGAAAATAAATAGGTAGCAAACTAAAATTATGTTAAAATAATAGCAATAAAAAACAAGAAATAATAAAAATAGTGTCTGTTGCTGTGCTCGCCTTGGCCTCTTTGGGGCAGTGTGGCGCCGTGCATGCATGGTAATACACACTAAGATGAAAAGAGTAAAAGACAGTTGTTGATTGAACTTTATTAATGTAACTAATTTTTCACAGATTAGGAAGAATATGTATCTTTAAGTGTAGTTTTATTATCTGTGTTCCTACCAGGGTTATTATAGTTTTGGAATTTTTCATTTTAGCTAGTTTTGATTTTGTTTTGAGTATTGTTTTTTTTATTTTAAATTGAGTTAGTTTAAATTAGTTTTTATTTGTTTTACTTATTTAAGAAATGCTTCGTTTTAGTTTACTTTGTTAGTTTCAGTATTAGTTTTAGTTTTTAGTTTTTTAAATGTGTATTACTTGTGCACAATATTTAAAAAAACACAATTCGAGTGACGTCATCTGATGCTGCTTTTCTATTGGCTGCTGCTAGATGACATCACTTCTAAGGTGACACACTTTCAAACGTCCTTTTTCCGGTTAATATTAAAATAAATTTACTTAAAATCACATTTAAAATTATCCCCAAAGGCTCATGCATTAACTTAATTACCAGAGACTAAAACGCAGGACATTTTTTGCTAGTTTTGCTAGTTTTAGTTTTGTAAACATAAAATGTAGTTTCAGTTACTTTTCGTTTTTTAAAAAGCATTTTCGTTTATTTTATTTTGTTGACAGAATTGTTTTTTGAATTTTAGTTTTTTTTTGTTTTTTTTTCCGTTAGTTTAAGTTAACTAAAATAACCTTGGTTGCTGCAGTGATTGTATTTAAATAATTTAGATTAATTGAAGGAATATCACTCTCAGAACGCGATGCTAATTTTCTATTAGCCTGTCAATAGGCTTCCACATTGACTGCTAGCAAAAGCGCTGGTGATGTTTCTAAAATGAAATATGGCGTGCGGTGTATCAGGGTGCTTTCAAAATGTAGGAACTTGAAAATACACTGCACATCAATTGTTTTATTCCTTTTTAATGTTGTTTTTTTTTTATGATCGTGAGAAGCAAAAACTAAAATTACAATTACGTTTTGATTGCTTGTCGAGCCAATTTGTTTTGCGTCTTATTGTATATGTTATTCTGCGATTGGCTGGCTACAAGTCCATCTTGTACCCAGACCTTGACCCCCATTGAGAACTTTTCTGTGGAAAATGGATTGGAAAAATGGATTGGGTGTCCCCGTTTTGTACCGAGCAGCAGCCAAGACAGGCGCTGACACTTGGTACGACTTTTCCAATGTTGTTGCAGTGAGTTGATTGTGAGGTTGCAAGGATGGATGCATGGAGAGACTTGCTCAGCTGGGGCTTGGGCTCTGTGGAGAGGGACTGACTGACATGAGAGGAGGACGAGGAAGAGGAGTAGGAGGCTTGGAAGCAGCGGAGATTACTGCATGAGATAGAGCAGGGCCGCTTAAAGAGGATCACTTTATCTTCACACAGGACTTTACATGGCTCCCTCAGGGCTTTTGACTGAGCCACGCACTTTTTATCCGCCGCTTGATCTCCTACACACACACTGCGAGAGAGAGACACACGCACACACACACGACACAATGACATACCTTTTTATTTTGGGCAGTATTAAGACCCGCACTCTCTTGTTGTTCCACTTTAGAGCCATTTATTCGATCCTATCCGGTGCTATCATGCCGTTTTAATGATGATGGGATCTTATCTCCTCATTAACCCTCCTATGGTATAGTAGGAATGTGCTGCCCCCTTTGGGTAAATCTTCGTAGTACACCAGCGCTCAAGGCAGTTTGGACCTACCACAAACAGATATATATTGCTAATGCCACCTTACCAACGTTTCAAGAAAGACACAACAACAAGCATGTATTTTGATTCGCCAATCTAAAAAAAAAAAAATAAACGTTCACTTTTTATTAGCTATTTTATTTCCTTGGTTAAGTTAACCCGGTTACAGTCTTCAGGAACCTGAAAAATATATTTTTCAGAACTATTGCTGAATCATTCTTAAAATGAAATTGTTACTTTTCGTTTGAATACTAATTTAACTTTAGTAAAGCGGCAAATTAGTAGTAATGTCAGGATGTTGCCTCGAGTACATGCTAGTTCTGATAGCTGCTATGCTAATTGCTCAAGAACAACCCTACATATATAATGGGGGCAAAATAAATATGATGTTAAGTAAGTTAACACAGTGTTGTGTATGTTTGAGTGACACTGGCTGATTTATTTTTTATTTTTTTAAATGAGAAAACAAAAGTAGCCTATTAAAACTGGCTAATAATAGCAGGGATGTAAAGCAGGGTGTCAAACTCAGTTTAATTGAAGGCCACATCATACTGATAATTTCTCCCAGAAATGTTAGGACTGTGTAAACATGTAGTATCACTAATAACCACAAATAGCGAACATCTGCAAATGACTCCTTTGTTAAATTATTCAACACAAACAAGCCATCTTCGCGTGAGGCTCATCAATAATATTAGCTAGCATGCTAGCTTGTTGCTTCTACCTGTTGATGGACAACTTTGATATAGATTTTCTCACCGTGGTGGGAACTAAAAATCTATTTAATAATAAAGATAAAGTAGACAAACTTTATTTGCTTCAGTGGGCCACAAAACATAAAGTGGCGCTAGAATGTTGAGTTTGACACTTGTAATGTAATACGATCGGCCGCTACCTGTGTGCAGGTTTCTTCTATCGTTAGGTGAAGAAGAAGTCTCGGCTCTTAAGTTTGGGAACCCTAGGCCCCAAATAATTGTTGACTTTTAAAGAGAGAATCCAATTAGCAGATATTAAGCATAACTTTCAGCCTTTGGGCAAAGTGGAAATTAGGACAGTTGATTTATGGAGACTTTCATGGAATCATACGCGAGTGGCATTTATTGGCAGATTGCTTTCGAGCTGGAATTCTTGTCGGAGCGCCTCTGTCTGCTCTCGCCCCAGATGGAGACGGCCGTGGATTAAGTGAAGATTTTCCCTCCTTTTCATAAACAAGTGAATGACACGCTAAACCTGCTCAATGAAGCAGACAACAGGGTATTATCCCTCCACCCTTTATCATCATCATCATCATCATCTCACCTGATCATCCCGCCCTGATTGGTGCTCCGGCTGCACAATGTCGATTAATCAAGATGAAAGATTGCATCACGCCAGGTCGCAAATTCCAGACTCCCTCATTCCAAAAACCTTTTCGAGACCTTTTTTTTTCTTTCGCCTTTTTCTTCTTCAATGTTGCTGTTGTTGTTATGTAATGTTACAGCAGATCTAAGGCGGTTTATTGGTTCGCGCTAGCTGGTGCTGGAGATGAAATTGGAGCGCTAACAGGATTTGTGGAAGGGGAGGGGTGGAGTGAAAAAAAAAGATAAATAAGTGTAACAGAGAGTAAAAAGAAAAAAAAGACAATTCCTCTGAACACTGAAGCTTGCGCCACATTAAGAATGAAAATGGCCCGGAGGGATGATGGCAGTGAAAGATGTAAATCTCAGGCATACAATAGATGCAAAGGCAAGATGTGAAGAAATGTAGATTTCCCCCCCCCCCCCCCCCCCCCCCCCTTGACACCACACCTTCCATATCAAATTTGATTCTGATTCTGATTCAAATTTTTCTTTACTTAATTCTTTGTGCACACTGAAAGCTGTATCAATAATTCAGCCTACAGCGATATTGTCTTGAGGATTGGCGAAAAAGCTAAAATAAATAATAATAATTACAGTCATTAATTAACATTAAAAAGAAATACTGCATTCACACTAAAAAAAAATGCTGGGTTTTATTTATTAATTTTCCTGTATTCCTCTTTTGATACAAAATAGCACAACCCAAATTTTTATTTTAATCAAAATCAATTTATTCATGTTAATTTATATATGTTTGACTTTAAAAATGTACATATTTTAATGTATTAAAATTCACCAAGTTTCTGTTTCCCCTCATTTAATTCTTACAATGTTTTATTATAAATATCTATATAACTGTGCACCAAATAAAGTAGCCAGTTAGTGCTGTCATGGAAAAAGATTAACTGCTCTTTCCTCATTAATTGTTAATATCATTTATTCATCTTTCTGTTTCATGTCCTGTTTTTAAAGCGCTTTATAAATAAAGTTGAGTTGAGTTTTTTACACATTTTTTTCAGAATGGCAAAGTTGCTATTTCTCCAAAGGAATGCATTTGAATCCTTTCATGTTTCAATAATATTTTTGTTCCCTTTTTTTTTGTGCGATGACTTGTAAGTAGCTTTGTTTCCGCCCTCCATCCTGTGTTGTCATGACAACCGAAGAGGATGGAACCAGGCCGGTGTGGGCTAGCCTAGCATATGTCATGATTTCACGTCAAGCAAAAGTGATTGGTTCATATTAATTTTTGCTGAATCGATTTATGAAAGTGTCCGCGCGCGTGTGTGCGTCACATCATATCCATGTCCAGCTGAGCTGTTTTGCCTCACGTGAGGTGAGAGGATTGAGCCCGGGATTGTTCGGGGATTAGTCAACGGGATTTGTCAGATTGAGAAATTAAGGAAGAGGAGCGCCACTGAGGCAGAGGTCACTTTGCCCTCAGGAGCAAGCATGGAAAAAACAAAAAAACAAAAAACTGAGTCACTGCAAGTAAACTTTTCCAGGTCAAAAAAACAACTTGTCCAAATGTGATGTGCGCATCCCCCTCCTCAGCCCAGCCCAGCCCAGCCCAGCTCCAATCTCCTAATTCCTCTTCCCTGCACATGCATGGGAGCGCCAGAACGGGAAAGACGTTCCCGGCTGAACAGATGTGGAACTTCCAGCTGTTCGTCTGTGGATCACGACCGGCTCCCGCTCTTGATTGACCATTTTCTCTTGAGCGCTATAACCTCGTCAAAGCGTTCCCGAGGACTTGATTTCAATTTTATTTATTTTTTTCCTCCCCCTCTCTGGGTCGCTTCCCCCCACCCCCTACAACATTTCAAACTGGAGACGCACTCCGACTCCGATTGCTGGGATCAGCTGATCCAGCTCCAGCTGTCTGGTTCTGGTGACTGGGCACCCTGTGAGTTGCTGTTTGTCTGTCTGTATGACTGTCTGTCCACATTATAGGAAATAGTATATATATAATAAATAATAAAAAATAGGAAATGAAGTGGAGATGCAGTAAAAGCTTGAGTTGATGTCTATTTACCTGCACAATATCTAAGATTTTTTTTTTAACAACTTTGTATACATGTATTTTGCAGAACAACTGATAAGGATTTTTTATTTTATTTTTTTTAATGCCAATTCCGATATTTGGCACAACAACGTTCCGATAACCAATTAATCAGAAAATTAATTAAAATAAATATAATGAATAAAATACTTTTTAAAAAAATCTATTTTTTTTAGTTTTTCTCTCAATATTTTATTTAGAATTTTCAACGTTTTCAATAACAAAAGAAAAACGAAACAATCCAACAAAAAAGACCTCAAAAACTAAATAAAAATAAAAAATAAAAATGAAAAACGAGTAAATAAATACAGTCCTCTCTCCCAAAAAAATAAAATAAGTTACACAAGCAAAGATGGTAGATAATAACAAAATACAAAAATCAACAGCCTGAAATCATATCAAGCTGGGTCATCATATTCAAAAAAGGGGTCCAAGAAAAAAATCTTTTTCCACTTGAACTTTTAACAATAGGCACAATAATTGACTTTTTTTGCAGTACTTTATCCTTTGGTATTTGTTTAACTTTACAACACAGAGAAAAATATGCAAAGTCGTCAGATTTTATTCATTCATTCATTCATTCATTCATTCATTTATGGTTTGCTTTTTGGGGGGTGGTTGAATATTATCTTCATTTTATGATTTAATTTTCATTTATGAAAATTAATATTATTGGTCGATTAAATCGATACTTTGTTTTTATATTTTTATTTATTTATTTTTTTTACTCAATTATTTACCACTGCAGTTTCCATGTACAACCAGCAATTTTATGCGTTTCATTTAATTATGATTGTGTTTATTCCCAAATCCAACAGGGGATTAATGCTCATTGGTCACCTATTTAGGCAGACGTCTTATTTAATGAGATTCATTTTTGCAAGAGCTGTATTAAAAATTTCGTCTTTACGAACATAATATATATTCACTTTTGATTGACACAACCATAAAGGAGGAATACAGTATTTTTTAAATCGTAGTCATAAGAATAGTGTTGCAAAGCATCATAAGGAGAGTAGTTTTTTAATATTTTGACCACCTAAATAAGATAATTGAAATATTAGAAACTCTGCTGTTCATTTAACTCAATCACGATCCAAACTATAATCACATTGATAACACGTAAAATATATAAGTAATAACCAAATTAAATTGTTCAACACATCATTATATAATCATGATTAAAAAATACAAATAATACAGTACATAGAAAATATGTCAAATAAAAAAAATTAAAAAAAAGTCAGCGCTTGTATATTGGAACTCATTAGATGGTTGTACCTATTCATGTGGCCAGTTAAGTGTAAAGCATTGCCCCTAATTGCTTTTTTTTGTTGTTGTTAAAGTGGGTCTAGATCTATACCTAATGAAGCAGCCAGTCCGTTTTCATGTTTGAAATACATATTTATGATGATGATGATAAAGTTTTTAGGTCATATTTCCATGGAATCACGGCAGATTTTGTCTGAGGCAAACGGAGTTTAACGCCAGAATTAAGGGCTTGGTTGATGAAGTCAACTTTTCACAGACATCTGGCTGTGAACATCCAACAAATGTTTGTTTTTTTTTTTTATATATATATATATATTTCAAATAGATTCCAGCAGATCGTATTTATTTTATTTTTTTTAACCCACGAAGACCCACGCAGGCACGGGGAGAACATGCAAACTCCACCTAGGAAGGCCGGAGCCTGGACTCGAACCCGAGTCCTCAGAACTGGGAGGCGGACGTGCTAACCATGAATTAACATAACATAAAGTGTTACTTCTATGTATATGTTCATTTGTTATATTGTCATATTTTTACAGCTTAATAAAACACTTGCTTACTTGCTCAAAAAAAAGTTCCTAAAAATGACAGTTGCTCCTCAACATGAAGTCATTAATTCACAAAACTTCTCCGCAAAGCAAAAAAAAAATATATGTGAATATATGTATATACACATATTTTTATATATATCGCACCTTGGTTAATGTTGTGTTTGTGTCCCAATCACAGGTGACAGCCAAAAGGTGGAAATCCCGCGGGAGGAGATGGAGGTGGTCAAGGGCCAAATGGTGGTGCTACAAGCCTGGTACAGCCCCAGCTCGGACATTTCCAAAAACACCGTCATTTGGCACTTCACTGGGAATGAGTCCAAGCAGGTAAGAGGGGAGCTAAAAAAAAAAAAAAAAAAAAAAAAAAACACACACACACAAATCCGTTGTGTCATCTGGAGTTGACCGTGCACTGACCTCCCCTGGAATTGACAATGGCGATCATATTTAGCGGGATTAAAGGCGAGACGGTGAATGGAGCTCATTGTGAAACTGTCGAATTGGGAAATGTACGTATCTCGTAGGGATGCCCTCGAGTTACATTCCTACGCTAGCAATGTAACCCGTATTTAGACTTAAGTCGAATTTCCACATTAACGTCAATATTTACATCAAAATAATTTGCATGAAAAATCTAAAATACATTAAAATAAAAAAGATTCTGTCCGACTAAAGCCCAAATCTTTGCCGATGTTCGTTGGTGTCTCTCCTTTTCTGTGATCTTTTTATGATGTCTGGCTTCGTTTCCATGGTAACTGCTTTTCTTTTGACTGGACCAACACTGATAGAAGACGCAGCTTTCTTCTTCTTTGGGGCCAAGATGTGGAGAAAAAGGAGGGCGAAAAAGCCAAAGATACTCCCACAGGTGCACAAACGCTAGCACTAGCTAAGGGCTAAATAGCAGACGAGGGGAAAACACTGTGGACGAAATGGTGGATGAGGAGCCAAAATGGTGGACCCAGCGTAACCGTTGTAAAGTCGAAGCACCTTAGGTTGAGTGCGCCTGAACTCGAGGACTTCCTGTACTTGAGTAGAAGTACAGCCAAACACACCGTTATGCCCCGCTAGCTTAATGCTAATGCTAATTAGCATTTATAGTGTGGTGCTCCAACCCTTGAAGCAACAGACTGAACACAAATGATTCAGTAATAACATGTTGAAGACATACAATGTAGCAATATTCACAGTCATATACTCTTTATCCTCCGTGTAAGAACTAATATTAGTGCCACACTGATGACCTCCGAAAGGGTTTTAGAATTTCTGTAAAGACACGCCCCACTGCATTATGGCTAGCACCGCTGTCTTGCGTTTTCAGGTTCACATTATTTATTTATGTACTTATTTTTATTTGATATTTTACAGTCAAGGCTCGGGATGGGAGGTCTGTCCTGAACGGCCATTTTAGGGTGCGTCGTTCGATAACGGTGCTCAACTGAGATGAAGATTATTGCAGCACGTGTCACGTCAAATTCATTCGGGGAGCAAGTGAACCACATGACATATTTCATCTGCCCTGTAAATATGATCACATACAGCGTACGTGCGTGCGTGCGTCTTGGCGTGATGAATATAATCTAAACAGTTTCAGTGTCTGATGCCTGGAGGCTTATCTTGCAGAGAAAATCAGAAAAGTCGGCGCTTGCCATCTGCACACATCAGGATTATCTTTATGATGAGCATTTCTGTTTATATGCTTAATCTGCACAAGCAGATATGCCCCGCCACCAATGCAATTAGAATGTATGATATGCAGTATGCACCTATGTTATTTGACTAATTACCAGAAGTGAGTACCGGCCGATTAATCGGTAAGGTCGAGTAGTCATGTGCTTATATTTATCCCATTATGTTTACCTTTTCTATACATTGTGCTTGTCAGAGAGGTTTAATGGAAGATCATTTTTACTCGGGTTTTTTCTTGAAGAGAAATGCTGCTTTGACTGTTATCTTTAGCTACATTTATATTTTTTTCCCCCCCAATCTTCTGTCTATGATCGCTTGTGTATTCTGTTTTGTTTTGTCAGAGAGACCTCTCATTTAAGAACATTTTTTTCTCATGGCTGAATTTGCCTTAATTTGTGCTATTTGATGAATATTTAATTTCTTACAGTTAAATTGATGTTGTTGGGTCTGAATTTCTGCTGTCCTATTATTTGCGTCCATTTGACTTTCATCCGCTGATTTGGAAAATAGTCAGATGATACGCTTAGTTGCCGTTTATTTATTTATTTACTTATTTTTATTTTTTTTACTGAATACTCTTAGAGAACGATTTAGAGCACTGGACTAATAAAAGTGCTGGATCAAAAGTAACGCAAATTCGGTGAAAAATTGGATTGACCCGGTAACTTTGCTCAATTTGACCCAACCTTCTGGGTTGTTTTGTACAAATGACCCAACCTTCTAAAACGACCCAAAGTTGGGTCAAATTGACCCACGTTATAGGGTCTGTCCCGTTTTTGACTCAGCAGTTTGAAAGGTGTTTAATAGCCAACTCAGCGCTGGGTCCAGCACAAGGACCGAGTCGAGTCTGTAACATATTCGGTTGAGGATTTGACCCAGAATTTTGGCGCAAGATTTTGATCCAACAAAAGACTATCCATACTGACGAGTTAAAGCTATAAAGAAATGGATTACTAGGTTATTAATATATTGTAACTGTAGTTAAAAATAATGCTAATTTCATGATAATTCTAAAAAGACAGAGTCACCACCAGGGTTATTATAGTTTTGGAATTTTTCATTTTAGTTATTTTTTTTATTTCATTTTGAGTTTGTTTTTTGTTTTTTTTGTTTTGTTTTGTTTTTTTGTTAGTTTTAATTAGTTTTCAGGGTGGTTTTGTTAGTATTGATTACCGGTAATTTTAGTTATTTAATAAATTCTTAGTTTAAGTTTAGTTTTAGTTTCACCACCATGCAAGCGACGTCGTCTGAAGCTGCTTTTCTATTGGCTGCTGCGAGATGACGTCACTTCGTTTTCAACTTTTCAATTGTCCTTATTCCAGTTAATATCAAAATAAATCTTAAAATCATATTAAAAATCATCAAAACTTTTTTTGCGACAATTATAGTTAGTTTTTATTTACTTTTGTAAACTTAAAATGTAGGTCAATTAGTTTTTGTTTTTAAAAAAGCATTTTCGTTTTCATCTTATTTTGTGAACGAAATTGTTTTTTGAATTTTAGTTTTAGTTGTTTTTTTTTATTAGTTTTAGTTAGTAAAAACAACCTTGGTCACCACAGCAAGTTAAATTAGGCTTTGGCAATTTTTATTTTTTTTATTTTTTATTTTTTTAACACTTGATACCCTTCTTGAATTATTTTATAATAATTTTACTTATTTTATTTATTTTGCTTTTTGTTTTTGCTTTAAAAAAAAACAAAAAAAAAACCTTTGCTTCCCCCCTTTTTCTTATTTAATTGTTTTAAAACTTTTTTTTTTAACTTGTTTTTAATACTCCACTTGACTCCTATTGCTTGAAAGTTATAGTACTCATACTTGATTACAATTTTTGTCTGCTCTTCCCACATCTGCTAATTGCTCACGTGTCCGTCAAGGTGATCAACTTCAGCTCGGGGGAGGTGGGCCATGGCCAGAATGACTTCAGCAAGCGGGCGGGCTTCAGCGCCGCCATGCCCTCCGCCAACCTCTCCATCTTCATCAACAACACGCAGGAGTCGGACTCGGGGCGCTACGTGTGCGACGTCATCATACCCGGAGGCACTGGCATTTCTGGACAGATGCGCCTTAATGTCAAAGGTAGCGCAACCCCCAGCGTCACCGCGTAAAGGTTACGTTTGATCACAAATGCCACACAAAAGTAACCACGCTACTACTTCTTAACACGGGAATGCGCTTGAATGCACCGCAGGATTTACATGGAGTTTTCCTTAAAAAATAAATAAATAAATAAATAAACTTTATTAATATGTTTTAAGCCAGTGTTGTATCCTTCCCAGTCCCGCCTTCCCCTCCAACGTGCACCCTGACGGGCGAGCCCGTCGTCAACGGCAACGTGACGCTGAGCTGCAAGTCGGCTCACGGGAAACCCGTCCCTCAGTACAAGTGGACCAAGACGGCCCCCATGCAGGAGGTCTTCTTCTCGCCAATGCAGAGTGAGTTAGTCATCAAGTCTCAACTAATAAGCGAATCGTCACTATACGGACAAATGTTTTAAACACTAGCTCTCCCAGAGCCGTCATTTTGACTGTTCTCAAAATTGGATTTGTTGTTACTCTGTTTACATTGATCCACAATGTTACAGGTCTTTTGACTTTTCCTCTCTCTTTATGTATATCATTACTGCACTGCCATTTTATTGTACATATTAAAATTAGAAAAATATTTAGGAGTAATTAAAACTTTACCTCCACACCCGTCAATTTGACTGCTCTATTCATTTCAATGGACATCTTTGGGCTTCCGTAGCAACTACCATTCAACGTGGAGGCATTTGGTTTTGGATACAAGATAGATCACCATGTTGAACTAGAGAGGGGATTACACAGCTACATTCTGAGAAGAGAGTCTGACGAATCACAATGAGTGGTCGCTGGATCGCTTGGCAGTATCAGATAGCAAGTCCAAACAAGACCAGCCCGCCCCCTCTAAAAGGTCATGACGTACAAGGCAGTACAAGCCTGATAATCGAAATTAATACATCCGTTTTCCACAGAAAAGCAAGAGAGGAGCTTTATTAGCTACTCGAAACAGCGAGTAATAACCATATTAGGCGATTATTATTATTATTATTATTAGGAGAGAGTGCAAGCCGTCAAAATGACTGCTCTAGTTGTTTTAGAATTCTAGTCGTGCTAGTATTAAAACCTCCGCCATGGTGTTTTTTTGAAAAGGTCAAGGGAAGCAGAGTAACAAAATGTGGTCGTGAGTTATTTTTATTTATTTATTTTTTTAAATCTGCGATTTGGTGTGTCCCAATACTTTTGACCACATGGTGCAACTTGAGTTGGAACCTTGTGAGTGTCAACTTGAGTGTGCGTTCACACCAAAAAGGTCACTTTCCCCCGAAACGGACCAACGTGACCGTGATTCATCGTCTCCGCCGCGCTCCACAGCCTGTAAACAAACTTGTCACGTGGTTTGAAAACGCCACGCAGCGATTGGCCGGACAATTGTTCGGTGAAGATCAACGTGGACGACTGTCAAGCATTTTTTTTCCGTTTTTTTGTGCGTGTGCTCATTGATGACTATCCAGCGTGACGATGAGCCTGATTTAAGAGGATCATACGTGAAAAGGACTGGCTAGACAGTGGCTTGTAAATAATATAAACAAACTGAGTGATGATGATGATGATGAGAGAGAATTTCACATCCTGTCGGAGCATCGTCTCGCTATGACGCAGACAACAAAGAGATTCACATCAAAATTACAGGATGATTTCCCAAATGAGACCAAAATGAAATGTTTATAAGACACTTCCACATATCGCCGAATAAAAGCAGGTTTGACGTCAAATTTGAAGTTAATCTTCTATAACATTCAGTATGTACGAAAGCCGCACACACTCTGAGAGGATTAAACAAATGGACATGATAATTAGAGAGCTTTAAGGCTTGTTTGTTGGCTCACTTCACCGGCTTTCTTTTTATTTACACATTTGGCTCGTGGGCATTTACTAAAACTTGCAACAACAAAAATACACCACTAAAAATACAGACCTTAAAATAAAATATGAGGTGGTGTTTACTGTATTTTATTTCAGTTTTTACAATTGCACACACCACATAGTGGTACAAGTGCCATTGTAATTTCCCCCCCCACCCCCCAAATTTTAGAGTATATTAGAATTATTATTATAATATTATAACTTGTATTTACATTAATTACAACCAATTAATCAGCTATTAGCTCTTTAAAAAAAGATTTTTTTTTTAAATTTTTAACATAAGACAGAGATAATCACATTCAATATTTCTTGTAAAGTTAGACAAATATAAAAGTACAAGTTATTGCCAAAAAAGGCACATATTCTGCCTATTTTTATTATTGTAAGCATTAAGTGACGAAAAAAAAGTTATTTTATTCATTAAATACTTATCTTTTTTTAATTAATTGTCGGTTTAATTGGCCTAAAAAACTAAATGCTCAAGCTTAATCAATTTATGTGATACTTTTGAATAATTTCAAATTATTCATATTATAATATGTAAAATTCTTATATATTGTGTTTAGGAATATGTGTTTATTATTTTTGAATAATGAAGTTGTTTTTATTTTAATGTATTTTTTTAATTACATTATTCTGTCTCATCATCTCAGGTATTTACTGTCAACTTCAAAAAAACAAAAAAACAAAACAAAAAAAAAGCTGACCTATATATGAGTTTCACATATATGAGTTTTTTATTGTGTGAAAGGGGCTAACATACATTCCAATATCCTACATGTTTTCAATGGTTTTTTTTTACTCCCACGCTAAAACCTGGCACAAAACTACAATTGTTGCGTCAACACTTTGGTCCGTGCGTCGTTTAGTGACCATGACATCATGCATGTGTCAAAGCAAAGGCAAAACATGATGTGCAATGCTGTTGACGTGCTGGCCCAAATGCCATGTACCTCGTCGCTGACCCCAACACAACATAGTTGACTCAGTACTCTTACATCATCATCATCATCATCATCATCATCATCATCATCATCATCATCATCATCACCACGTACCAGACAAAATCTTGTGAGCTGTTTTTGGTACATAACTTATCAAAAAAAGCTTTATTAACAATGACAATGATTGATGATTTAAGTCATGTTAGTTGTGGTAAAACAAAACACCTCAACATTTACACATTGTGTCACGTGCTTGAAACTGACGAAACCAAACAAAAAAAATTGCCCAACGTGGGCAGTGCACATGCGTGAAAGCTACGTGGTTCATTCAAGCTCAAGCCTGGAACTAGTTATGGGAATATTTGACTCGCTAACGCCTCGCTGTTGGCCGGCTAATGTTATGCTAGCAACAAGCAAAAGGGGGTTTACAAACTTGGACGCCAGACAAATTAGCTAAGCGCTAGCTAGGAGGAGGCTAGTAGCAATGTACGATGGATTTAAAATGGGATCAAAGAGGGGGAAAAAACAAAACAAAACATCCTTTGCTCTGCCGTTGGTCAGGTTATGGTGTGTCATCCTCAATGTTAAAATTATGCTAAAGTAAAAAAGGTTAACCTTTCTTTGTGTTGACACGCCGGTCTATGCTACACTCTGATACGGGAAAGAGCGTGTAAGTGCACTCCATTTACCATTTTGATCCAATTCCATATTTTATTTGTTGGTGGAATTTGGAGGAAGGCGGCGCTATTTCAGAGGCTGCTCACAACACTATTAACTGTTTATTCAATTAATATGTCGTTCATGGTTTTATGATGGTGACTTTTTGGCCTTTGGAATGGATAATGTCAATTTCCTATGCGATTTATTTGTTCTAAATCCAAACAAGTAGGAGGGTAGAGCTTTGTTCCTTTGTCGTAGTTTACACCGTGCTAGCGCTGAAAGAGGAAATAAAGAAAAACAAACAAACAAACAAACAAAACAAATGCATTTAAATCTGTTCTTACGATGCCACTCGTGGCCATCTGCTTCTGAACAGGAAGACTTAGCATCGATTGATGTGCATCGTTCATCTCTTTATGACGCTACAATCTTTAGACTTAGCAAATGCAAGCTACTCGCTCTGATTGACAATTGTTGTTTATTTTGCTTGCAGTACAAATGTCATCCTTTTAGGGGCACTTTAATGTATACTGTCGCTCCTTTGATACGGGAACTTGGATATTGCTATCTTTTCTTTCAGCTATCTTTCTCTCTCTCTTTCTCTTTCGCTGTTCTCTCCCCTCTTTTCCTGTTTTGTGCCTAATCTAACATGCCCCATGTCATTACTTGATCAGCCCCTCTAAGAGCCCTAAGTTGGATTTGGGCCAGAGAGCATCTCTAACCCTCCTCTTCCTCCCCTCCACCTCATGTGCATCACGCAGTGCCATTCTTGCTCATTTTGATCTCTGCCTTTTTTGCTTTCTCTGATAACATCTAACACACACAAACACACACAAAAAGAATGGAGGCCATGCCCTCAGCCCATACTGGTCCTGGGCTTTATGGGTAAGGGTTTCACCTCATTCGTCCCTCCATCCTAAATCTGTTTTTTTTTTTTTTTTTAAGTTTTAAAGGAGAAGAATCAGAGTATGAGTCATGTCAGATGATAAGCTCAATGTTAAGGCCTTCAAATGTTGATTTAGATGTTTAAACATGTTTGATTTGCTGACAATATGTAAGAAAAGTGGATTGATTGTCTCCTTTAAATCTTTACCTGTCTACTATAGTGTCTTGTGGACTTACTGCTCTGTATTAAATATAAAATATTGTGTTAGATTGTGATCCTGTTCACTAGACAGTTTGGTGATTATCCTACTAGCTCCAAAGCTGGATTGGTGATTGGCTGCCATAGTAGATGTATTTTTTTTTTTGTTATAATTATTAACGATATTTACATGTTTGCTGCTCAAAGAAGTAAATGTAGACACTTGTGTTGTGCAACCTTCTTTTCAGTTCCACGCTAATAATGTGTTCTGTAATGCGATAACATTATTAGTATGTTTAGTTCTTTAGTCTCAAACTACAAAAGTAGAGACAACTTGGGCTGGCATTACAGTAAATAAGTCAATGTATTTAGAAACTTTTTTTTTTTTTTTAAATCATCGACCCTGTATTGACTATAAACAAGCCATTGTATATTTATTTTTGTAGTTGTAGAAATAAAAAAAATAGCTTAAAATAAGTGCTAATTAATTGATTTAATAGAGCTAAATACAGTTAATCAATAAAGTATTTAATCTGATTTTTGTTTCACCACGGAATGACATTTTAGTACATTTTCATGTATGAGTTGATTATTCTGTAGTTGTGTTGATTATTTTGTTAAATTGATTATTTGGTCATTTTTATTTATTTTTAGTAGACCACTTTTATTGAAATTATGAAAAATAATCTGATTAAAATGAAATAAATGTTAATGTAATTTTAATGCAGGGAGGAAGTTAATATATATCATGGTCATCTAAAACATTTAATCATCACTCTATTCTGAATTTATTTATCCGAAATTACGAGTATCAGTAAACATATTTTTCCCCAGACACATGCTTTAGTTTATTTTTATTTTTACGTTGTTTATTCTAATCTAACTAATTTTGATTAATTGTATAGTGTCTCAACCAGTAATGTTTCCCTTTGTGCCGCAGACAAGTGGAACCATTACACGTCGTTGCAGTGTCTACTGTGAAATAGTGTAGTCATTGATAAGAGCCAACATCAGCCGTCTCTCAGGGCCTCCCCCTTGTGTTGTGACATCTCCGGTCTCAACCAGGGGCCATTGCTCATTACAATTCCACAAAGCATGTTTTCCAAAAACAACACAAGATGACAACATGCCTCAATGTGTTGTCTGAAGATTGAATTACAGGAGGATTTTTTTTTCTTTTTTTTTTTTTTTAATGGCGGTTTTAAAGGCAGCTGCTGCAACAGATTTTGTTGAATGGTAATACTGTGAAAGCACGGCGGCGGACAAGCGCTAGCCGCGGTGTCGCGACCTTTGTGTGCGAAAATATGAGAAGAAAATCTGGCGAGCGAACGCGCTCGTGCGATTGGACAGCGCTGTGTGTACGTGCGCTGCCAAAGTGGCCGTTGGAAACGCGCCAGAGGTGGATTAAATGGCGGATTAATGGCAGCAAAACAGTAACTAATGAGTCAACTCGAGCGTCATATGCGCACAATGCCGGTGTCATGACATAGTGGTAATAATACTTCCTGTAAGCAGGGATGTAGTGATATCCAAACATCACGATACGTTATTATCACAATATGATGTTACAATACGGTAATTATCACGATATTGTGGGGAGGTTGGCGATACAAAAAGGTCACAATATTGTTAAAAAAAAGAGCTCATACGAAAAAACACACAATGTTGTGCTTTTGTACAATACAGTAATGAAAAATATTATAAAAATATTATATATATATATATATATATATATATATATATATATATATATATATATATATATATATATATATATATATATAGAGAGAGAGAGAGACTTGCTAACGCAAATGGAGGACCAAACTGACAAAATTCAAAATAAATAAATGACTAAATAATTGACTAAAATTGAAAATAAAAATGGATATAAGAAAATACAATTCGAAAAATAAATACAAATGTATGTGTCAATATTTATATATATATATATATATATATATATATATATATATATATATATATACTGCTCTTTTTATTACAATTTATATATGTATTTGTTATATATAATATTCAAATTATATTTTTTACGTCCATTTTTATTTTCTCTTTTAGTCACTTATTTATTTATTTAGTAATATATTTATTTTGAATTTTGGCAGTTTGGTCCTCCATATTTGCAAGCACACATTGGGTTCCTATACATATTGACTCCGTTCACAAGCAAATTACGTTCCCCTTCATCTGACCGGATTTTAAACATAGGAGGGCCAAAACATGCCTTGTGAAAATTAAACTGCGTTAATAAACTTGCCACCAAAGGGTGCTAGAACTGCACGAATGGAAATCAACTCGACTTTTTTTTTTTTTTTAACAGATGTGCTGCTATTAATATCGTGACATGACGACGACGATATAGTGTGGGAGTTTTAATATTGCGATATCACAATATTGCTGCTATCGTTACATCCCTCCCCATAAGTGAGGAAGAGCAAAATGCTGGTCAAAGACAACTCGCATGCAATATTTCAGTATAAGATAAATAAATGTCATTTGACCCAGTATTTGTTTCTTTTAAATTTACGACAAACATGCTTTTTTTCCAGGAGCTTATGTGACTTTTTTGCTGTCATTTCTCCAATAAAAGACGAGCTGATGTGTATCCCACGATTCTAAATAAAAAATAATAATAATTTCCCAGTTCAGACCGTTCTTAAAATAATCTGAAATATTGTGACTTTTATAGGTTTCGGCCCAATGCCAGCGACATAGAGTATGTGTTGCAGTAGTCTGAAGTCAAGCATGTGTCGTCACCGATTGTGTCGTTGTGAACAAGTGATAGTTAACATGACCAGGTGTGACGTATGTGTGTGTGTCGGTTTGCAGACGAGAGACAAGGCACCCTGCGGCTGAGCAACCTGACCAAAAGCATGTCGGGGAAGTACATCTGCCGAGCCAGCAACACAGCCGGCTCAGACAGCTGCTCCATTAACCTGGAGGTTATCACCTGTGTGTATACGCACACATACACACACCAGCACACGCACGCCACTCCAATCACAGGACTCCAGCAGATGTGATTAACACATTGTGTTGTTGTTGTTGTGTAGCTTCTAACGCGGGCATGATAGCGGCGGCCACGCTGGGCTCCATGGTGGGACTGGTCGCCATGGTGCTCTTCCTCATATTCGTCCTGAGGAGGAGGCGGGACACCGAGGAGGACACAGCCAATGAGATCAAGTGAGAAGTCGCTGAGATTTTGAGATTTTGGTATCGATCGATACCAAGTAAATACTGGTGCCAATATTGCCCATACCAAGTACTTTTAACTCTTTGACTGCCAAAGATTATCCCAAAAAAACAACCCCAACAGTGCCAGCCGATTTCGATTTTCACTCATCAAGGCAAACAAAATATTGCGTGCTACGACTACATAAACATAAAAAAAAAAAAGTATGTTTCTCTTTAGTAATCACCATTCGAATATAGGTAATTTGAGTGACATTGAAAAGATACATTTTTTTGCACAATAGTGACTTAGACACTTTTTTTTTTGTTTATGGACGCACTGTGAATTAGATTTAATGTGACAAAGGCTTTGATCATTCACGTCATCCTTGAAAACTTTCAATTTCATCATATCAGTCGTGTTTCATTGTAATTTCATATACCGTGAGCCCATTGAAAAGAGATACAAAGCTCCCATCTGCTGGCCATTGTTAGTGGGTGTTTTTGATTCCACAACCCATTGAGCAGGCTTTGCTGCACGATATTGCACTGCCCATTGAGGGGGGGAAAAAAAAACCCTAGTAAACTCTCAACTCAACTTTATTTATGTAGTGCTTTCAAACAGCCTGAGTTGTCACAAAGCACTTTACAGACACACAAAAAACAAACACAACATAAAAACATTAACACCAATACAATACAATCACAACAAATCAACATACACTTTTATTAGGATTTTAGCATACGTCATGAAACATTTTTGGCAGTCAAAGAGTTAAGTTAATAAAATATTATGGTATTTTAAATCATTTGTCTTATTAAATATCAGAAAAACATTCATTACAAATCAACTGAAATATTGCAAGCCTTTTCATTATTTTAATATTGCTGATTATGGCTTACAGCTTAAAAAAAACTTAAATATCCTATCTCAAAATATTAGAATATTTCCTCAGACCAAGTTAAAAAAAATGCCACATTCAACAATATTAAAACAATAAAAGGCTTGCAATATTTCAGTTGATTTGTCATGAATACAGAATGTATGGCATTTTTGTTTATTTAATTGCATTACAGAAAATAATGGACTTTATCACAATATTCTAATTTTATGAGACAGTCCTGTACAGGTCAGTGGGACAAAGCCCTGAGTGAATACGGGAACACAAGCTACTATTAGCCGCTCCTCCTAAAAGCGGTTTCTATTGATGCGACAAGATGGCAGCTAAGCAGTTAAAACGAAAGGATCATGACTCATCGCAATCATGAACCCGTTTGACATAAACGACTGAATTCAGTAGTTAATGATTCAACACAAACAAAACCACCTTCAATTGAGGCACATCAGTAGCATTGGCTAGCATGTTAGCCATGACTTATTGGCAGCTTATCAGCATTTTTCATCTGATCTGTATTATACTGCCCCCTGATGGCCAAGGCTTGCATAGCAGAAAGCCTGTTGAATATAGTAGTTTTTTTTTCGTTTCTTTTTTGTATACAGGGAGGACGCTCAGGCTCCGAAGCGAGTGTCGTGGGCCAAGAGCAACACAGGCTCAGACATCGTGTCTAAAAATGGCACATTGTCATCCATCGCCACCAGCCCTCGGCCCGGAGACCACCAGCACCACCACCAGCAGCAGCAGCAGCGCCAGCCCACCTTCCACTACCCCTACTCGCCCTCGTCCACCACTGACGCGGGCTCCGTCATCAACGCCTACCAGCTCCGCCCGGGCGAGGCCAACACCCTGCGCGGCCTGCCGGGCTACAACGCGGGCGGGACGCCGTCGCGCAAACACAAACGGCCCCCCGTCACCAACGGGGGTCCGCCCCAGGTGGTCCGCATGCCCCCTGCCAGGACGGAGGGGGCTCAGCCTCAGACGCCGCCCGCCTTCACGGCGTCCCCGCGGGCCAGCTCGTCGTCCACGCTGACCCGGGCGGGCACGGTGGCCGTCATGGTGCCTGCGCAGAGCCAAGCGGGCTCCCTAGTGTAGCCGGGTGATTGGACAGGAAGGAGGGGGCGTGCTCTAATGATTTTCTGCCTTGTGATTGGACTTCTCTGTGACCTCCTGCAAGGACATTGTGTTTATTCATACTACTGACTCAGCACATTTTTGATTTTCACTGCGGATATTTTTCGGGGGTTTTTTGGAGAGCAAACAGCTTAGGTTGTGTAGTTTTCAGGCACATTTTTGTTGATGTTTCTCAGGCTTAGAAAAAAAGGCTCCAACTAATGCTGCATTCGAAGATGGTCGGAAGTCGGACATTTCCAAGTTCAAACCAGGAAGTGTGTACGGAACGCCCCCTTGAACTCGGAAATACCACTGGCGAAGTCGGAAAAGAAGAAGGACCCCGACTTCACCGACAGACTACAATGACGTCACTGAATGGCAAAACACAATTTACTCGAGTATAAAACTAGATAGCTTTCTTCATTCATAAATATTCGACATAACTTGACGTAACGCAATGTATGTGACAGTATGCCGCGATCTCCCGGCATGAAATTACTGAACTGAACTACTGAACTGTATGGAATGCTTATGAAATAAGATAAAAACAATAAATGAGGCAAAATTGTGAGCAGGTATGAGTTGTGAGGACCAACATAAAAAAAACAATTTACCGCTATCCGCCATTTTGGTTGTTTACTTTCGCCTCGAACGCTTTCAGGAAACTGAGAAAAAAACAACTCGGATATATCCGACTTCCAACCATCCTCGAATGCAGCATAACAGCAGAGTAAAACACAAAAACACAAAATGACAATTCAGGTTTTTCTATAGAATTTAATTAAAACTCATGGAGCATTGGTGGTGTTGCCTGTGATGATAGACAGAATGTAAGCAAAAAGAAAAATAGTGAACATAGTTGATGGCGTTGGACTGTTTTTGGTGATTACTGACAGTTAAAGGTGTATTCAAGGATCTTCTCGAAAAGTAGAAGCCAAACGTCCGTTTGTTACTTTAAAAAAAAATCATGCTCCGCTCGAAGTGCGCATGCGCAGCTAGGATCATACGACGTTAACTGCAGATGGATTGACGGGATCGAGAATCAGTCGTTACGATCCACCCGGAAGATGGAGGCAACTAAAAATCCTTGAATGCAACTTTAATGTATGAGGGCCTGGAGACATCCCATAATCGGCCCTGCTTTCTGCTGGTTGTGTAGTGGAATTTATACTATTGAAGAATTATGTGTACATACGGTGTTATTTGCAAATGGTGAGCAGCTACATGTAGCATTTGAAATACACTTTTAATGGTTGGCAGTTGTTTTCCAATTAAAAAAAAAACAACAAAAAAACGTTAGTATTGGTTATCTGTCTCAATATGTGCTCTGACTGACTGGTGACCAGTCCAGGGTGAAGTCTGCCGTTTGCCCGCAGTCAGCCGGGATAGGTTCCAGCTCCCCTCAACTCTGCACAGGATTATTATTAAATTGATGGATTTTATCATGAACGGAGCAGATTTATTACACGTCACGTCAAAGTCGCGTCTTTTGTTAGCAGGACGATCATCAATGGAGACGATACCGCTTTTACGTGCGTAATCTTCTGACAAACCAGAGGTATGTTGTAGTACCAAGACTGACCTATGTGAGGCAATATAGCGTCACAGCATTCAAACTACCAGAAAATACAAAGAAATGACAGACGCTAGGCTAATTGTTAGCTTGTCTAGTAGCTACGAGTTGCAAACTCTCCTTTTCATTTTTATTGTGGTGAATTGAATGACTTGATATACATCATAGAAACTAATATTCCACTATTTGTGTCCCGCAACTTGGCAATTGTTCCGTTTCCTTGGCTCGGCTGACTTTGATGTTGACCACACAGAGATTTGCTATCATAAATTTTGAACAGCTGCGGTAACTGTTTAGCTAGCAGATAAAGGATTGAAAAATAACTTTACTACACCTCACATGGTCACACCAGTGGATAATCTTTTCGGACAAGAAGAATCGGGTCCTAGATCAGATTATAAAAAATAAATACAAAATAGGCCCAATTATGTAGTGTCTTCAATGTTCATTAGCGGCCAGCTAGGTTATTTATTTAGCTTGTTGTCTAGCAAGTTAATCCTACCTACAGGTTAGCTCAAGCCAATGGTAATTTTTCACGTTTTTTCCCCGTGAAATTATAACCTGGATTTAAGAATCCCTCAATGTTGAGAACTTCTGTAACCACACCTGTGGTGGATTGAGTTTAAAAACTGTGGAGTAGAACTTGTGCCATAGCTTGGATACAGCAAGAGTCTGACATCAGTCATTGAAAATCAGGATTTTGCTTTTTTATTACTGTTCAGTGATGGCAAAAAGAGAAAAGATTAAAAAAAACAAAAACACTGGACAAGGCCACTTGATGACATAAATTAAACTGTACGTGATACAAACACATTGGAGTGACTAATTCCTGAGATGCTAACATGCCAGTAACAGAAATCCCCAGCAAAGTGACAGTACTCATTTAGATTCATTATTACAGAATAAGGTTTTTTGTTTTTTTTGTTTTTAGACCAAATGGTTCCAGTCTGACCCCAAACGCAAACTTCCTGGGCCTCGCCGAACTATGTGGTTGGTTAATAACGTTCATCTTGTCTTCTAGTTTATACTGTCACACAGTAACACAAAATGGCAGTCCTCTACTCAAAGGACTCGCATCAAGACTCAGTGAGAAGACTCCGTGAGATGATCATCCTCATCACCTCGTTGCTTCCTGTGGAGAAACGTGCAATTGGGCGTTAACAGAGCTTCAGGAACATCAGAAGCATCGTCATTCACATCCTGGCTGACCTTCTAAGATCTGATGCACGCGGATGTCACGCACAAACTGCTGCACGGCGTAGTCCTTCAGATAGCCGTAGCCTCCGTGCATCTGGAGAGCCTGGTTGCAGATCTGAGCAGGTACAAAAGAACGATAAAATGACGACTTCAGTTCAACGTGACACTAATGCACAAAACTGAATTGACAAACTTAAGTTGGAAAACGTGTTTTCATGAGGTTCATTTTGCATCGTTTCTCTTGGCTGAACTGCAACCAAAAAGATTTCTAATCGTGAATGTACCTTTTACTGACAAAGGCAATAAAATGGATTCCGATTCCCGCCGACAGTACCAAGTACCAAATGCACGGTCCGCCACTGATTCAGGTCCAGTATATACTCACATTGAAGCAGTGGTCTGTGGCAAAGAGCTTGGCCATCGAACACAGCTGCACGGCGTCTGCTCGCTCCTCCTGAAGTGCTACTGCGGCCTGGCGTACCAAAAGGCGAGATGCTACCAAATCGGTGGCCATTTCTGCCAGTTTGAACTGAAGGAACTGCACATACATGTGTTAAAATCTGTGTAAAATTACTCTTATAGTACAGTAAGAAAAGTGCTTTTTGGTCCTTTCAGTGCTACTGACCTGGTTGTTGGCGAGCGTCTCCCCAAACTGCTTTCGCACCAACAGGTGGTCCCGAGCCAGCTGGACGGAGGCGTGGGCCGCGCCCAGTGAACACGAAGCTATTCAAAGGTACATTTCATTTTATTGAAAGCCAAAATGTTAACGTTTGAGCGAAAAATCGAGTATGTGTTCTGGTAACAAAACTTTAAATACAGATAAAACAAAAAGAAGTAGAAATGTATGTGTTGCTTCATGTCAGAAGAATTCTCGAAGAAGAGTTTTATGAGGAAAAAAAAAATCTAAATTTGATGTGAATAAAGTTGTAATTTTAGGATAAAGAAACTTTTAAGGAAAAAAATATGAGAAAAAAGTCAATCAGGAAAAAAAGTTCCAATTCGACTACAATATTGTCATAAAAAAAAATTGTAATTTACCTGAAACAATTTCTCAATAGTAAAAGAAAAATAGTTTTTAGAAAAATGTAATTTTCACAAGAATGAATTCATATTATAACCAGAACGTAAGCAGAAGCCTAAAGGTTTTGTGCGCTGACTGATTTGGATTTGGACCTGTTCCCTCCGCCTTGACTGGCATTGGAGGGGTGTGTAGACTTTTTTTCTATTCGCAGTCCATGACAGTAATCGGCAGCATGATCTCACCAATATTAATCCTGCCTCCGTTCAGTCCTTTCATGGCAATTGTGAAGCCTTGACCTTCAACTCCCAGCAGGTTGCTGACAGGAACGGCACAATCCTCAAATATGACCGCCCTGGTGGGCTGCGAGTTCCACCCCACCTGAGGAACACATCCAGTCAGCAACACTTGTTGTGACCGCACGCTGACATCTAGTGGTCTCCTGCAACACTACAAAAATAACACTGCACTACCTTTTGCTCCTTTTTGCCAAAACTGAGGCCCGGCGTTCCCTTTTCCACCACGAGACACGAGATGCCTTTCGGACCTTTGGCCCCTGTGCGACACATGACCACGTAAACGTCAGACTCGCCGCCGCCACTGATGAACGCCTGGAATCACAAGGAAGAAGAGGCACATTGAACAATGGTAAAACCAGAGGCGGGGGTTTACTAGCCCTGAAAATTGAGACATAGTGTACTGTGTGTTAATACATTGTATTTGCTCATTTAAAAAGGGGCATACAAAAAAAAAAAAAAAAAAAAGGGTAAATAATTTCTTAAATTTTAAAGGGGGGGGGGGGGGGGGGGGGGGTGTCTAGGAATCAATTTAGGATGAAACACTTTTTTTAACAATACAGTACCACACATACTGTTTGGTTCAAAGGTGACCTTATATTTTATGACTTTTCCCAAAGTGACATGGCTAAAGTTCACAAAAATTAAAAAACTAAAAAAGTTAAGTGCACTGTCTACTAATAAACACACACTTAATCCTTTGATAAATTCATTAGAAATGAGACCAATTGTTCAAATTTGGAAGTAATTTTATCCCCCCCAAAGGTAATCATGAAATTAGAATTCACCTTAATAAAGTGTTGTAGTTAGAAGCAATAGTTAGTAAGCCAGTTAATAGTGGTTTGTTGCAAAAAAAAAAAAAAGGTAAAAGGATGGAAATGGAAAAAGATGTTTTCACCCTCTAACGTGGGCAGTGCATGAAGTCAGTTGATGATGATGATGATGATGATGAAAGTTTTACCTTGGAACCATTCAAGACGTAATGGTCGCCTTGGTGCCGCGCACTCGTCAAGAGCGACGCAGCATCACTTCCGCTGCCTGGAATCAATGAGGAGACGTTCAAGTGATGGTGTATTAAAAATTGTATCAATTAGGAGTAGTATTGTAAGTAACTGACCGGGTTCAGTCAGGCAATAAGAGGCAAACTTCTCCATGGAGCAAAGTTGGGGACAGAATCTTTGCCTCTGCTCCTCGCTGCCAAAGCTGTCAATCATCCAGGCGCACATGCTGCATGCAAATGACACGTTTGAATGGCATCCAACACAAAAGCTGCATCAATAATTGCATCTTTGTCAAGATAATAACTGAGCATTTTTATTATTTTTTTGACACCTGTCATAAATGTATTAATGCAACAGAATGTTTATTTTTGTTATTGTAGTTTACGCCATATTGAGAATGGTTTCTAATAATAACAGTTTACCTTAGTTTAACAAATAGAAGTACAGTATTTATTTTATTATTTAATTTTGTAAATATTTATTTAGCTTTAAATATATATATATATATATATATATATATATATACTAGTCAAGTATTTTGAGGAATTGCTTTATTGATCCCTAAAGCAATTAACAAATATATTTCATAAATGTAATTCCATTTTAATTTGACTAACACACATTTTTGCTTCATTATATAAAACACTAGCATTATATTATCCATATTCCAAATACAGTTATTGCCATTTATATGTATTTATGTATGTTTGTTTGTATGTACTTATTTATTTTTCAGAAATGGGTCAAAATGCTTAAAAAAAAAACAAACAAAAAAAACTATTATACTATTTAGAATAATACATAATAGTATGAAGTGAATAAAGGTGAAGGTAGAAAAGGTATTTTTTTATTAAAGATGTTTGATGTAGGTGTTTTTTTTTCCCCCCCGAGCTCTTATTACATTGTACATGTTGCACAGTGAAGTCACTATTTTGAAGTAGACATACTTGTGGATACTGATGTAGGCGGTGGTGCTGACGCATCCGGTGGACAAGGCTTCGAAGATGACCGATGTGTCCAGGCGAGATAGACCGGTACCCCCGACGTCCGACTGTACATAGATGCCCCCGAAGCCCAGCTGGGCAGCCTTGCGCATGGTCTCCACTGGGAACACTTCCTTATGGCAAAAGCAGACTATATTAAACTAGCTGAATTAAGGGCGAGAGAATGTTTGCCTGCTTGCTGCTGCTTTGAAAAGAGTTGCAATTGGCTCTGTTTTGTACACACATAGCTTCTAGTTCTACTGTATAAAATTAGATAATTATGCTTACTCTTGTGGGAAAGGGAGAGTATTTATTTCGGAAGGTGTTTATTTGAGGGTGTTTAACCAACCTTTTGGTCCCACTCCGCCATGTGCGGTGCCATTTCATTGGCTGCAAAGTCAAAGGCCACTTTCTGGAATTCCTTCTGTTCGTCTGTGAGGCCGTGAGAAGCTGGAATAATAAAAACATTTAGTTGCAATACTTTGCAAACTACTCTGAAGTACAATGTATCCAAAAGTTTATTGAAGTAAAAAGTAATGGAGTATATGTGGCATTCAAAATAATAATAAACAAAAACAAATGGGAGTGGCGAAATGAGGGGCGTGTACCTCTCTTTGACCAATGAAAGAAGGAGCGCCTCTTGCCGAATGACATTCCAAGGTACATTTAAACATGACCGAGCTGCATTCAAAGTTGATAAAACGGCATTTAAAAGTAACGCATGTCGATCATTTTATAGACAGGTGTTGGTAAACTAACGCGAAACCAGCCTTACTTTCTACCATAGTTACGTAAATAAATATTTCATTGACAATCGTTACTGAATGTATGCGTTCTATTTTGCGTGGTCTTACGGTCGATACACGTAGCTATCCCTCGTCTCTGTGCACATTTCCCGGCCAAAAAACGGCTTCTCCTGCCGATGTTCTCTGTCAACCGCGCCAGACTGACTAGTTTACAAGCCGCCATATTTTTCTCCGTCGTACACTGTAGTGTTGCGGGTGCTGCCGGGATATGCAGTCCTGAAACGAACACCAAGGAACGCCCCGGCGCCTCTTTTGATGACGTCACGCGTTCCGGATTTGCGCGGGTTTAAATGGCCATTTGTTAATGTGGCACAGTCACAGTGAGTCGGCTACTGACTAACGGTATGATTAGCATTCTTTTTAGCTCCTTTATGTACTTAATTAACCGACCACAGCTACATTTTAAACACACTAAGCCATAATATTATGTCTCATGGTTTGCCGGAAGCTGTTAACAAGTATTCACGCCAGCACTAATCGAAGAAAAGCACGTTTTTCACTAACATGGGCTCATGGCGAAGTATTCATTTCCGCGTTAGAGCAATATTGTAAGTGTTGTAGTTGTACGGTAAGTAATACTCAACTTACACTTATATCGTGTTTTAGCAAGTTTATGAGATCCAATAAAACAGTCTTGCTTTTAAAGGTTATATTGCTCTACAAATTTGCACTGTGGACTAAACATTGAGTGTATGCTGATGAAATTGGTGGTTAAAATCCTTAATAGACATGTAAGATTCTTATAAAGTTTCTTTCTTAGAGAAGAGAAACATGCCCCCAAAGAAGAAATTGAGAAAAAGAACACTCAATAAAGGTAGGTTGAAGCAATATGACTAGTTCACCATTTTGTATGGTATGTTGTATTTTAAAGTACATTCTGCGTAACACAGATGGCGACGCTGAAGAAGAGGTCGATCCTTCTCCAAAACCGAGCCTCAAGAGGAAGGCTTCATCTTCTTCTGCATTGGCTTTGGAGGGTACAAGCACCGAGCAGTATTGTCGCTGGCTCATGAAATCTGAGCCGGAGAGCCGCTTTGAGAACGGCATTGATGTCAAGGTACAGTACAAAATGTACTTTACAGTGCTTGCAAACATCTCAACATCATTGAATCTACAGTTTGGAATTGAAGACCTGAAGGCTTTGCCCAATCAAACCAGCTGTTGGGACGGTGTCCGCAACTATCAGGTAGAGCTGCAAAAGTTACTTATTTATTTTTGTCATGAAAATATTATCATCTAAAAACTGCAAAAAAAAAAAAGTGGCCACTATTATCACACAAATCTTGCTCTGTCTTGGTCAGGCACGCAACTTCATGCGTCAAATGAAAGAGGGACAGTTGGCATTCTTCTACCACAGCAACTGCAAAGAACCCGGCATAGCAGGAATCATGAAAGTAAGATTTCTTGCGAGGCTGTACAGTATATTACAAAGTATTGTACTTACTGAGCGCCATTGTTATTTCATGAGCGTCATTTCTTCTCCATCTGTTCAGATCGTGAAGGAAGCGTATGTGGACCACACTCAGTTTGACAAGAAAGATGTTCATTATGATGCGAGCAGCAAGCAAGAGAATCCCAAGTGGAGCATGGTAAGAGGATCCGTTTCGAGACAGTACAACAATAATAATTTAAAATAATCAACTCCAAACAATTATTGAGAAGATATCACATCGTCTCATGTGATTTTGAAAAAAAAAAAGTTGTTTTTATTTATTTTCTAATGATTTATATTGTTGTACTTCCTCAACGTGAAGTGTGCGGGGGTTCCAGACCAATCTTTTTTTTTTTTTTTTTTTGTCCCTTTGGATCATATAAGGCACATGTGTCAAGATCCGGTCCTCGAGGGCCAGAGTCCTGCATGTTTTCGAGGTTTCTCTACTCCAACGCACCTGATTGAATGATCAGGATAATTATCAGGCTCCTGCAGATCTTGCTGATGAGCTTAAATATGAATCAGCTGTGTTGAAAGTGGGAAACCTCTAAAACCTGCAGGGCTGCGGCCCTCGAGGACTGCAGTTTGACACCTATGATATAAGGTATTGAATATAACATTGAAAGGTTCTTTTCAGTGAATAATATCAAATATAATCATTACAAACACAAACATTAAAAAAACGACATCTAAATGTGTTAAAGAGCTTTTCCTTTTTTTTTTTTTAATTTAGAAAGAGCCTGATTTTAAATATATCAATAGTTTTAAATTGTCAATATAAAAAAAAAATTAAAATCTCTGTTGCCTAATCGAGATTAAACTTGATTTGACATAGCTTTCAACCCAACATGCAAATATAAATTAAGATGTTTTTTTTTTTTTTTTAAATAAATCAGAATATCAACATTTGAAATGCTGCTGCCTAAATGGAATTAGTTTACATCATTTTTTTGAGTGGTTTAACAAGAAAGATCTTAAATGTATGATAGTTAATCATGGCTACTGGGTTTTTGTCTTCAATGTTAAGGACTCTCCTAAAAGTAAAAGAAAACATTGCTCAATTCATTCATAACTCAAAGCTTACTAACCCACACGGCAGTCCGAACGCAAATAGTTGAGGGTGGATGACGGTGCGGGTGTTCCTGGCTCTCAGGTGGACGTGCAGTACCAAAGAATGTTGAAACGTTTTCTTCCCCTGGCTGAACTCAAAGAGTACCACCTGCGACACAGGACCAACGGGGGTCCTCTGAAGGACGTCATGCTCTTCACCAGGGCCCGGCTGTCCGTGCAGCCTCTCACTGCTGGTAATTGACTAGATGATTAGCTCATTTCAAATTTGGCATCAGCGTAGTGGCAAATATGTTTGTTTATTATCCCTGCAGAGGAATTTGACTTTGTTCTGAGCTTGGAGGATCAAGAACCGCTGTGAATATGCTCAGTGATGGGCTGACATAAGTATCTTAAGTTTTATACAGTGTATCATAGTAGAGATATTTGTTCATTGTAAAATGTTTGGGGTGGAAAGATAAAAAGCACAACAATGGAAAAATAAGTGTGATTTTTTTTTTTTCATTTGGCATAAATTTATTTGACAACTGGGGTATAATGAATCAGTCATAAGCGCTTTGCAAAAAGATCTAAATAGTTCTACTTTAATTCTTCTCTGCTTTTAAAAGACTAAAATCATGTTTGGAGGCACGTTAGACACGCACATGTCTAACCAAACTAAACACCTGGTCGCGGCGGACTAATAATGCCGCCGGATTGCTGACTTGAACCGCTCTTATTTACACATCCACACTCGCTGGACACTTGAGTGCATTTCACATTTCGGAGTTCTTCATAACTGGAATGTTGTTTGTTCAACGTTCTAAATCAGTAAAAGCATTAGGAGTACGCACGGAATGGCATTAGCGTGAAAATCCGAGGAATTACAATGCGTGAGGTGATTCTGTCGAGAAACAAACAAACAAACCAAAAAAAAAAAGACAAAGCGAGGGAGGGTATAATTCCAGTCCGGTCTCCTTGAATCGTCATCCTCGTTGCCTCATGGAGACCCCCGGTCCAGTCGTAGGCGGGGCTCGTAGCCACTGTCGTCCTTGGCGCACTGCTCCAACGCACTCTCGGAGGCGGCTGAACCCTCGTAGCGCTGGGAGGCGATTGCGGCCTGGTGGGACATGCTCTTCCTCACCACGTCCCCTTTCCGCCACAGCGTGATCTCCTGGGAAGAGATCAGGGTAAAGTTGACGCAAACTGTACTAGGGGTGGGAACTTCTGGGTACCTCATGATACGATCCGATGCGATACAAGGCTCACGATAATTATTTCATGATATGACGATACCGCGATTATTGATATATTGGTCAGGTAATAAATCCACGATAATCTACGATAAAACTACTCAAGACATAAACTTATGTTTTTTTTCAATGAGCTAATAGTTTCTTCTTGTACCATCACTGAAACACAATATCAAAACTGGTGTCTTCTTCACACTGAGTACTTTAGTGTATTTTTTTTTTTTTTAAACAAATATAAATCTTGAACAGAGACCACTTTCTGTGAACAAATTTGTCTTTCCTAAACATTATTGTCATGCAACATGTCAGTCAGTTACATAGTCAACGGTTTCATTTTCTAAACGGTGACACCATTTTTTTTGTTTAACATTGCAAAAGTAAATAAATAAAAATTACTTAAATATTAAATCCAATTAAATTAATATTCCTCAGAAATTGTGTGCTTCAAAAAGTTAAAACATGAAAAATGTTTTTAAAATGTTAAATTTGAAGCTATAATGCACATTTTTCATAGAAATGCATGCAAAACTGAATCAGTTGCTGAACGTGAAGATTCGTTGGTGGTTAATGGAACAATCTTTATAAAAATGAAAAGGTAGGAAGGAGATGGATTTCTAAACTTTACTCATTTTACACGACAAGCTACAGCAATAACCCCTACCTGACCCCCTATCAGATGACTAACGCTAACCAATCAGAAGCTAGCAGACTTCAGGTAAATGCAAGTGTAATGACTGAGAACAGCAGATTCAACACATCAGATGCTTATTTGGCATCTTTGCACTTAATGATCACAGATTGCGAGGTCCCCCAAAGCAAAATGCGCGACTTGAAGAAAAACGAAAATGCACTTCGTACGGCTACCTGCTGTTTGAAATAGCGTCTTTCCTCCTCATCGATCAGCACCAGATTCAGGTAGTAGCGCACCGAGAACTTCTTGTTGATGTCTCGCATGGTGGGAGTCAGGTCGTAGCCGGCCAGAAACAACCGGATAGGGATAGACTCACCTAAAAAAACAAAAACAAAACAAAAAAAGCCCTCACAGTAAATCATCAACTGGACGAAACATCCAAAGCTTAATGTCCCTTAATGTCATCAATTTGGAGTTCAAACAAAATATGATAGGAAACCTCAGAAGTCTAACAAAACTTAAGCTGTACACAGTAGAGTAGTTTACTATTCTTCTTTATATGACTTAAGCAGCTGGCCGATTTAATTGACCAATATTAGCTCTTTTAGGATGGGCAATTTTAAAAAAATATATAAGACAATTTTGGAAGTTCCACTCTATTTAATAATAATACAAATAATAATAATAATAACAGTGTTCCCTCGCTATAACACGGTCCTCTTTTCGCAGCCTCACTATCAAAATTTTGCATTTATTTATTATTATTTTTTTTTTACATTAATGTAGTTAATTTATAAAAATTTATGAAGGTTTGAACATTGAGAATGTTTACAGAGAAATTTGAGAATGTAAATGCCTCAATGCGAGAAGTTTATAAACTGTGTGGTGAGGGGTTTTCGAGCCTTTTTTTTTTTTTTTTTTTTTTTACCCCTGACTGGTGCTCCGTCCATAATCTCGTACTTGGCGATGGTGTCGTTTTCATGGTAGACGCTGGGGCCCGTGCCAGTCGTCTCTCGCTTAATAATGTCGATCTCCATGTGCTTGATCTTAATCCTCACCAGCAGGAAATAGATTTTCCCCACAATGACGTCTTTCAGGTGGTATCTGTTAGACGGAGAAGTAATATGTAATCACGCTACAACATTAATATGTGATACAATTGATGTGCAAAGTTAAGCGGTTTTAATTTATCTCACTTGGATTTGTTGTACTCAAACTCAATGTGGAGACAGTCCTCAATGCCGACTTCCATTTTAATGGAGGAGTTGAGTTCAGGATACGTGCTCAACGTGTGCACCACAATGTCCAACTCTTTGCTGATGTCATTAAGTCTTCGGATCACGGTCGCACGCAGGAAGTACCTGCGCACAAGGCGGAGGAGTTACTGTAGGTTTTCCACGTAAGCATTTTGAGAGGTCGCTACTGTTTGTGAAGTGTTACCTGAGTTTGACATTCTGGCCCGTGTAAGACTCGTAGGGCTTTTCCACGTGAGTGAACTCGAAATCGAACGTCTGCGACTGGGTCATCTCACCAGGCCTCGCCAAGTCTTTCACCAGGGACACAAACTCGTGGTGGTTCCCTCTGTCGTAATACAGCTCTGCAAACGCAAAGCACGATGGTATAGATCCAATTGTATTCCTCTTGACATGATGCCAGTTTCCCTTAGCAACATAAACGTTGTTAGGCGCATCAGTCACGAGCTGACCCACAACAAAGTCTCAAAACCACATGCCCGAAAAGAAACCACTAGTCAGCCAATTTGGCATGAAGTGGCCATTTTTGTCTGGGTGGATGCAGTAGGTAAAATAAATGTTGGGTAGGGCAGGGTGCTCACCACAAGCTACTTCTCATGACCAAAGCAGCACTTCTCGGAGAATCGTAATTCCGAATCAATAAAGATGCCAATTCACTGGGAGCATAAGTGAAACAGTAAGTTTCTGTTTATCTTCCTTTGCGGCTACTAATAACCTGTGTCGTCTACATTGTCGTTATGGTATTTTTGGGGGTGTAACAAAAAAAAAAGAAAAAAGATTTGAATTGGAAAATTAGTTTTGTTTAGACAAACCAAATCGGATCATTCTATTTCAAAACGGTTGCATCCATGAATTGTATCACACACACCATGTATCGACAATCGCATCTAATCGTTTTTTTTTTTTTTTTAATGAGCGCTCTACACCTAATTTAAATCTGTTTGATATTGCTGATGATTCGTTGTTTTTTTTTTTTTTAAATTTAATTAACTTGGGATATTTTGGGCTTTGGGGAGCTTTTACAAGTTGTTGCACATTATAAACATGACAAAAACTAAATGCGTAACATATTGAATTGAATGAGAATCCCACTAAATCAAACACTATCTTTACATTTTAAGATCCTTAAATCATGTCATACCCCATAATAATAATTGTATTGAATCGTCTTGTGTGGTTAGACACATTCCTATGATTTACCTCTGAGTATGAGGTAATCATTGATATGCATGTAAACATGAAAATGTGACTTTAATCACTTCATGTAAAATTGTGTGCATGTAGGATGTCATGTTTGTGCTGGTGTGTTTATTGATGAGCCTCGTGTGAAAGGTGGTTTGTTTTGAGTTGAATAATAACTTGATTGTGAATACAATTGTTGATGTACCATGAGTTCATGATTGTGTACATGTAAGAGACATTGTATTGATGTTTTATGATCCTTTGTTTTAAGCGCATTGCTGCCATCACGTGGCACTACACAATAACAAGCAACCCCCTTGGTAGCATTAATTATTCACTGGGTTATGCTCGTCACAGCTTGGCCTGGTCTCTATGCACAGTAAATAACAGGTAGGTGTATGAGTAGGTAGTTGGGAAGCTTGCACGAGCTTTTCAATTTAACTTTTTTTTTTTTCTACATGAGTTGGATAGATTAAGGGAAAGATGTGATGTACAGCAGGTTCAGGTTTGCGCTATACCAGGTCTTCTGATGAGCTTCTTCCCTTCTACATAAGATTGATGGATGGCTGGATAGATTTGTTTTCCTTACCTATCTGTCCGACAAATTCAATCTTGATGCCCTGGTGCTCCAGCCTCTTTCCGGGACTCTTGAGCGTGACGTTGACCCTGCCGCTGACGGTCTCTCCGTCGTAGAAGAGGAAATACTTGTCTTTCTTGCCATCCTCCGTTTTGTGTTCTGCTTTCTTCCTCGTCTCGGCGTCGTTGAGCACCACGTCGATATCAGCACTTTGGCCGAAACTGAAAAAGCTCATTGTTGGCACCTTATGTGGCTACAGCACAAGGCCTGAAGGTTAAATTTCCCTCCAAGGGCCGCGGCACGCTTTTTAAATAGTAGACGTATTTGCAATGCAAACGCGTTAAGTGTCCATGCCCAGTTGCGATCGCGACGGAGCGAAAAATGATAACGCTGCGCGCTGATCAACAGAAGACAAAATGTCCATCGATTAAAAAAAAGGGGGAGGGGGACTTACTTTTTTTACCCGCAATTTTTCCCGTGTATATGCACTCAAATTCTGCTTCGTCACGAAAAACACACTCTGAACGTGAATGTCGTAATATTATTACATAGTATTTTGTTCCGGTAAGAGAACGTCGCGTATGTTGTCAAATATTCAGGATGTAAGACATCTGGGTCGACACTACTACTTCCGGGTAAACGCGGCTACACAATAAGAGCGCACAAGTTAAAAATTATTCGCTAACCGGAAGACGCGTTATTTAGCCCATTTTGGGGGTGCTTCCTTAATGAATTATTGCACCTCCAAAATTTTAGAGTATATATGTAGATATATTTTTACTGTGTGTTCTTTTTAACAAGCTAGAAACTTGGTAGCTATATATATATATATATATATATATATATATATATATATATATATATAACATAAACCATAGTTTAAAAGTAATACTTGAACAATAAAAGTACAGTACACCCCTCATTTGATTGAAAATGGTTTGATCCACCTCGACCCCTCTCACCTTTTGCTTACAAGCGCAGACGAGTTATATTATTAGTAGTAAGCTATAGTGATTCCGAATTAGGGTGCATAGCCTTCCGTTCACGCTTAATGTAATTTCTCGAGGTGCTTTTTCTTGCACACTTTTCAAGGTGCAAGGAAATATCCCGTCTAGGCTTCTGACTAGAGGTGTACAGAGACCTTTTTTTTCGGGGGAGGGGTGGGTGGCATTTGTGCATTTTTTTTTAATTTCGTTTTTATTGTAGAAACTCTCCCCTCCAATGAGGCCATGCTGGAAAGACTGTCTGTCTACCAGCTGGCCAGGGAATGCGTTGCGATTCCCTTGGAAGTACTGGACATTAAAGTTGTTGATACAATAACACACACGCACGTCTCCCAAGTTCAAATGTTTTTTTAATCATAACAAAAGTCAAACGAACAGTGGGCATTTTAGAACAGTTCCTGAGTTTTTACACAAATCATGAACACAAAAAAAAAGGTTGAAACAGCACTGGACAGTAAATACTGTACTGTTAAATGACCATTTTGAACAGCTTATTGCCTTATTTACAATAAGGTACTAGGGGGGAAAACATTTGAGCATTTATGTACAATATTGAGGCAAAAGTGGACAATATGTCCAATATCTACAACCCAAAAAGTAGTAACACACAGAAGGTCACTTATACACAAACAGCACTCTAAATGTCATACATTGCCACCTTTTAATAGTACGTAAATACTGAATTTGCAGCAAAGTGGGGTATATAGTATTCAAATCCACTGGCTAACTTGAACATGTAATGTTATCAATTGTAACTACTGTATGCTCAAGGCAGATAAATTGTGCCTCATATTTTCTGATATCCTCATTTTCAGTCTGCTTGCTTTATTGCCTGTACAACTACAGTATGCACAAATACCTTTCAACTCTTGGCCACTTGGAAAAACAAGAACATAATGTTTTTCTCACATGAGCACAGACAAAACACAAGGACTTTCTGCAAAACAACTTCAGTGTATAAAAAAAACGTTAGAAAAGAGACTGTGTTCCAAAACTTTTGCGATGGAACAATACTCCAACAAATCCCTCGCCACTGTCATTTAGCTAAATGTCACAGCTTGGAAGTGAATGAATGACTTTACTGTCTAAGTAGAAATATGCTGGAAATAAAAAAATAAACTCTACAAGTGAGAGGTGGACAATGAAAGTAATACTGGAGAGTTCCATAATATCAAATCTGTCAACGCTATAAAAACATGAAGTAGTGCCACAAAACGTATTGAACATTACTTTGGCAAGTTGGTTTGATTTTGATGTGCATCAGAGAGTAGTGTGCCATATGTTACAGCTCAAACTAATTAAACACCAGCGCCATTTTTGTTTCTTCTTCCTGAGCTCAGATGATGAAAGATGACTTGTGGCGGAAATGTCCCTGGGGGGGAATAAATAAAAACACTTTTAGCCTTCCAGCAGCGTTTCTTCCTCACAATTTCAAGCAGCTCTCAACTGATTTCATTTGTCAAAATACTCAAAGGATCAACAATTGAACAGCTCACAGGCTACAGACAAACGTTTGTGTATGCAAGTAATTGAAAAGTAGTGCAGTTTTAAACTCAAGGATGTGCAAAATTTTGTACCTCATCTGCATCGCCATAGTCGACAGCATCAGCCTGCGCCGGCCAACTGAATCTGTAGTAAAAGACAAGACGATGAATGTGTATCTTGTCAAGCATGAGTCAGTGGATTGGCATGAGACACTCACTCGTTTTCATTTTGGCCTTTTTTGGAGGAGAAGGCGCGTGAAACGCAATGCCAAATGCAGCCGATCACAAAGATGACTGCTATCACGCCGCCGACAGACTTGAGAATGATGTCGAGGATGTCAACGTCGTCTATAGAAAAGGGACAAACATTCTTACCTTAAAACACGTCCCACGATACAATGAAGTCGTTAGGTACACTTGCACAATGTAATGAGATTGTTGTTTAATGCGCTCATTTATGACTGAAGCTGTCTGCAACCATTTTAGGAGGTTTGTTATTGTGGTTGTAGTTTTGTGGGGATCTTCTTTTAGAGTGGACATATTGTGGACAACCCTGTGCAGTATAATAATGCTGTGTCATTAGCATGTTTATTTGATACATCCGTGAGACTGATGTGTAAACAATAAAATTGTGAGAAATCATCTGAGGGCTTTTTTTTTTTTTTTTAAATTTATTTATTTATTTATTTTATTTTTTGTTGCTTGAGCAAAATTTGTGGCCTCCAGACATTGTAACGTCATCCCACACAGACTTTTCCACTACTACTTATGACCTTTTCACAGTCTATCTAGCACCCTCTCTTGGTGGGATGTTGACACTGCAGTCTTATAGATTATTTTTTTTTCCCCTTCTTCCTTTCTTTTAGGGCAGTGCTTCTCCGTTATTTTTGTTACACCCCCTCCCCAAGAAGAAAATACCCTAAATTAACCCCGACTCTCTGCCTCGACTATGATTAGTATCATTTGTCTATAAAATTGTTGCAAATGAATCTCTAGAGGGGAACCAATACTCCTTGCATACACTAACAGTGAGCGTAACACTGCCACCTATTGTACTGGATGTGCAATTACAATTTATTCCAGTATGGCCAAAAAAAAAAAAAAAAGTTCCCTGATGTCACAAGCGCCCCTCAATGGCATCACAACACAGATTTTTGGTGACTTCTTTCTTTTGTAATATTAAACAAATTTTGCTTGTAATTCATATCTTTATGGTTATAAGCATTAAGGGATTTTTTTTTCATTAATCATTTATCTTAATTTCATTCTGACAAATATTGCATCAGTATATAAAAAAAAAAAAGTAACTGGGTGCTAGTAATTACCACTGCTGTTAATTTAAGGCAACTTTGGTGTGAGCCTCAAGATGGTCCTGGTTTAATAAATAGTTAAGCACTGTGTAATAATTAATACACATTAATTAATACACATTTGTTCATTAGGTATTATCATACATTTTGTATGGCCCTTTGGAGGACTTAATAAAAAAACAAAATAGACTTCCATTAAAAGCTATGTGCAAGTGTACCTAATGAAGAGTCCAATGACGAATCCTTTTGTCATCGTGTGTGTGTGTGTGACAAATTACCAGAGAAAAACTATAGTAGATGGCAAACGCCCACAAATATCACTTTTCGCGTACATTCTGGTACACATGGTTGAAAGTGCAATTACGAGTGCACAATAGCTGCTCTACTTAGTTGAGAAATGGTGAATGATGTATTCCAATTTAGAAATTATATTCATTTGTATAGTGTCTGATTCTGCTCAATACCATCGCATTCCACGCTGTTCAACATTTTCTTGTCAAAAGTGCACACGCAATCACATCACTCACAGACTTCCATCCACTGGGAGGGGCACTGGGCGTGGCCGGCGTCATTCTTGGCCTGGCAGTAGTACTCCCCTGCGTCCTCCTTCCGCACCCTGCGGAATTTCTGACGGCAAATGTCAAGTCAGTCAAAGTGACGCTCGGCTGCACAGTCGACAAAATGTCTCGCATTTACATCCTACAAACAAGTAGGCAGGTTCTCATACGAGCTGTTGCTTTTGCTGATATGCTGAATTGACGAAAAGTATTTGCTCGTGTGGGATTTGCTGAGGAAGACTGTCAAGTAGAGGTGATCACATGTGTGGAAGTCACAAGCAAGTCCTGAGTCATAACCTTCAAGTCTCAAGTAATCCCAAGTTACTGTGTAAAAAATATAAAATAAAATTTAAAAAAATCAGGCATGTCCAAATTTCAAGCAAATTGAGTGAAGTTATTGATTCAAATGAGTCGAAAGTCAAGTTGCAACAAATATTCGAGTGTTGGTGAAATGAGAATAACTCAGGTCCCCCTATCTCTGCTGTCAAGCAGTGATAATTTCGTCGCCGAAAACAATTTTTTCAGAGGAAAATTAAATGAAAACTAAAATAGAAGCCATTCATTGGGACGATAACCAAAATTGACTGACAATTTCGGCAATGAGTAAAACGGGAATAAAAACAACAAAGTGACGAAAATTCACACAATCCAATCAGAAGGAATAAAAAACACGGGTGGGAGAAAAGAACCGCTCAGTGCAACTGTAAGATTAATCTTCAAGCAATTCTTCACTTTTTTATTTTTATTTTTTTTTTTAGGTAAACTAAGTTATATTATTGTCAGTTCAACGTGTTTTATTGGAACAGTTAATGAAGACACACTTGCATTAAATGTGTCTTGACTTGACTTGACTTAACTTACAGTTACAAATAGGTCAAGTCAAGTCATCTTTATTTTTATAGCGACAGCGTGTTATCATTTTCTGCATAAAAGTTAAAATGTATGCTGAAGGAAAATATCGAATAACTAAAATTGTCCTTTATTTTTGTCGACTAAAATTGGATTAAAACTAAAATACAATGAGATGACTAAATTATGACTCAAACTTTCATTCATTTTAGTCAAATGACTATAACTAAAACTAAGTTAAAATTTCTTGTCAAAATTAAAACTGCTGTCAAGTCCGAACCAGACATTTGTCCAAAAGCAGTGGCGGCGTCGTACTCGTACCAGGCTTCCGGTGTCTGTGTTAATGGTGTATGTGGCGTTGATAAACTTGGGGGTGTTCTTGGGGTCCTGGGGAAGCTCCTCGTTGTTTTGGAACCAGCGGTAAACGGGTGCTGGGAAGCCCTCGTTCTCCAGACACCGGAGCTCGGTCGACGTGCCCACCGTGACCGCCTCGGGCACGCTGCATCGGGGCACCACCGGTTTCACTGTGTGCAACATATACATATTCCGTATTGATTTGTCTTCAAGACAGACTTGTCATGAACATTTTCATCATATTAATAAACAATTGCCACCACCCGGTGTACTTCTGAAGTGAATGGCAAAATCTTGGCTATGTTTGGGATTGCGCTAGCAGATGTACCCCCCCCAATTTACTGTAATTCCAAAAATTAAGCTAATGCAGGGGAAACAGTGGGTGAGGAGGATAAATCCAGTGGATGTCGTAAATCGTACAGAGAACATCACAAACTGCGCATTGGCAGAGTAGCCACTTGGACTGAAAGGGCTGAGAAGTAAACCTTCAATATTAATTGTGGAAGGCTTTTTTTTTTTTCTCATTCGTATGGATAAAATGCTTGGTTGGATTGTCTTTGAGTAATTTAGCAATACATAATGGTGAGCCTGCTAGTAAACAGCCGTGCAAAAAGCATGTCTGTACCATGAATCCAAGCAATGGAAAATACATTACTTATCCAGTCCATTACTTAACCAAATTTTAACTTCTACCACAGCTATATTTTTAAAATGTATTTACCAATTGAAATATAAACTACAACCATCATTAGGTATCTGTTTCTAGCAGTTTACATTTTTCTTTTTACAGGTCTGACACTCATTCAAATTACAGCAGTAGATAAGAAGGCTATAGCTGCATTCGAGGACGGTCGGTAGTCGGACTTTTCTGAGTTCAAACCAGGAAGTGTGTACGGGAACTCAGGAATTCCACTGGCGAATTTTATCGTATATTAGCCACATTGTGATGTCACATTTCGAGAAAAACTCAAAACGGCAGGCGGACATTCATATTTTGGTGAATAGGTGACCAGCAAAATATTTACTTGGCTGTTTCATTTCACACACCTCTGACTGCAAGACTAATGAGAATCTCGTCAAAGTCCCTCTGATCATCGATGGCGGCCACCTCGCAGCGGTACTCGGCCGTATCTGCGCGGGTGGCGTTGAAGATCAGAATGTTGGCCGGCTCTCTGAGCTGCGCCCTGTTCTCCAAGTCGCCTTTTGAGAGGAGAGAGAGAGGAAAAAAAAAAAACACTTTACAATGGCTGATTGAAACACACAGCACGACTTGGGTCAGGTCACGAACGGAATTTCAAGCGGAGTTCTCCCAGTGCCATTTTTCTCTTCGGCTTGCCGCGTTCATTTACCTGCTATCTTCCTTTGGAAGTAAACATAGCTCGGGATGCCGTTCCTAATCTTCTTCCACTCAATCCTCGGGTTGTTGGTGGATATGGACTCTATTAAGCAGGTCAGCTCGACGGCTATGGAGCAGAAGGGGGGGGAGACAAAGTGTAATGCAAATTAGGATGGAAAGAAAAAACACTTTTGCGAAAATAGGATGTGGCAACTTACGTTCAAACTCATTTGCCCACACGATCTTGTCTGTGGTTCGGAGGATTACCGCAAGCGATGATGGGACGTGGCCTGTGCAAAGACAGAAGCAGAAAAAAAACAAACACAAAAAACACTTAATGCTGAGTCACCCTGATGGAGTTTTCATTAGCAGACATTAGCAGCTGGGCAACTCGCCTTATAAACAGAGGATTATCATGATAAACACACACACACGGCAAAAAAGTATTAAACGCTTCCTATTTCTATCCAAGAAGATTAACCCAAAACCGAGCGAGGCTACGCACAACATCGAATCCAGCACGTCTATCGCTTCCCTTGATGGTGGTTAATTGGATAATAATGCGGCTGGCGGCGGGTCACCAGAGGGGACGCTCTGAATGTTCAATTGCCGCTCATAAAAACATAACGATACGGGACCGGGCCATAAATATTCCCGGCGGTGACGGCCTTTTATTGTTCTGGCTTTTCTCCAGACGCAGGCGGAGGTTAGAGTGCTGACTTTGAGATTTTACGGGTACAGTCATTTGTCAATTTATTAGGTATGGACACAGAGGCTTCTCGGCGGCACAATCGAGGAGCTATATCAAAATGTGGTCACCTTATTTAGCCCCGGGAGAGGAGCAAAGCTGAAGAAACAGCTCTTAGTATGATGCATGATGCAATTACATAAACATACACCCTACCCACTGACCTGTATATATTATATTACTGGATAGCCGTAGCCCATACACGCCAGTGCAAGCCGTTGAAGTCACAGGGCGGCCATCTTGTTACTTCCACCTTGCGAGCAGACTACTGTATAAACTATACGGTATACGTACAGGAGAGACATATATAGCTCGTAGGTAGTTAGTATAAGGCCGGAGGAAGGGGAGGGGGGGGGGGGGTTATGCTGGGGTGGTCACTATTTTTTAACAATATTTTTTAAGTTAAAAAAAATAATAAATAAGTGGACGGTATGTGCTGGTTTGAAGACCCCCTTTTTCTTTTATTGCTCAGTTCCTTAGACCCCAATATTAGATTTGGCAGACGCACCTTTTGTTGAATTACAGTTATAATTCTTTAATAAAAAAAATATATACAAGTTTCCTTCTGTATTACGCATCATTAAGCATATAATTTATACATGCATTTTAGGCAAGATGTAAAATGTCCTCTTGTTTATGTTTAATACATTTAAAACTATAAATCATGCGGTTTCTCCTCAGTACTGTCTCAAATGTTCTCCAAGCCAAGACTTGTTACAATTACGTGTGACAATTGCTATTTTTCCCACTCCTCTCTTATTCTAAATCATGTCCACTGTGCAGACTACAAAGCACACAGATGAACGCATCCTCGATATTTCACACGACCTTGAGGTCCAAGATTCCGCGTGTGATCCACTCTACACTTTATTAGCTGACAATATTGCGGCGTGCAGGAAAGCCGCAGAAAGCATAACATGCGGCCTGTTAATAGTTAATTAACAGGAAGAAAGGCAGAAGACCACAGAGCAGACCAAGGCTGATGTTGGAACATGACATGAGAACACTCCAGACCCGAGCATTATCTTAACCATGATGTGTTGTCGCGTTGACAGGCGTGCTCGCTTGACAAACTGAAGCATCGTTGCTAAATAATACATTCATGTCATCAGCTATTGTTTTTACACTCTAAACTATAATAATGTCAGCTTTCCGTGCAGGTAAAGGCCTTCACGTTTTAAAAGTATGTAGATTGTGAGCAATAAACAAAAAGTGTGGGCGCTGCATTAAAAAAAAAAAAAAAAAAGCAGAAGCGCAAATTACTTAACCGTGCTTAAATGTGCTGCATATTTAATCACCATTCTTGTTTGGCCCGGGGCACACGGAGCATACAGTAACTCTTAAGGTTTGAGCAGTCCTTGCTTGAGTGGACTCCTCAAAGCAATCTGTGTTATTTAAGTAAATGCCAATTTTCTTTTCAAATAGCCGGATGCTTCAATGTCAAAATTAGCACAGTAGGAAGCAAACGTAAATTCACAAACTTGGCTCATTTACGTAAAATATAGCAATAGTGCAACATGAAGGACTGTATTATTGCTACATTTGCTCAATTTATTCTTATATTTCAACTTGTTCTTGCAAAATAAAAGAGAGAGAATGTAATAGAATACAAGAAGAAAAGTATGATAGGTTGGATAAAACACTCACAGGTGTTACAAGTATAAAGTCCTAATTTTATGTCAAAAATTGCACAATAAATACTGTGTATTTTCTTAAAAAAATAATGAACTTTATTTACCAAGCACTTTCACAACAGCCACTAATGTAGCAAAGCTCTGTACACAAAATAAAATCATCTTAATCATTATATAATTTTGTTACATGAATTTGACTTTTTTTTTTTTAAACATCTGTCTTTTAATGTAAATATTCTCAGAATCCAAGTTCATGTTTGAGTATTTCTCATTTAAACTCGTAAAATTACAATAGTAAAAATGTATACACATTTAATAATGATGATGTTCCTATTACTTCTCGAATAATTACTTTCACAAGCATTGTTTACATCGTCAGAAATATTTGTGCAAAATTACAACTTATGTCACAACAGTATTATTCTTTGCAGAACTGGGATTTAAAAAAAAACTAAAACATACCACTTTATCCTTTGAATGGTTGCTCTCTGTTTTTGTAAAAAATTCAAATTTTGGGTTGCAAAAGTGTTTTCTCATGAAAAATGTAAGAGTATACATAAAATATGAGAATACATTTGCACAATTCTTTTTATTCCGACTAAAGTCTCAGAAAATTAGGACGCGTAAATTTCCAAATTTTACGTCACAATATTTTGATTTAAAAAAAAATAAAGGGCACGTTTAATCCGACCTATTTATTGTTATTTGAAAATTCACATGGAGATGCTTTTGGCTGAGTAGGAAGCAGGAATTAAAAAAATTGCTATAGTGATATTTTCACCATCCACTGGCTCTGTGGTGATGATTCTGTCGTTCATCGTAGGGTACACATTGGACTTTACAACCCCTCCCAGCTGTGTCATGAAGGAATCCACAGTCACTTCTACTGGGGTCGGATAAAAGGCCGCAAAATGGAGGCTGAAATGAAGACAAATAAAAGCCTCGCACACCACAAGACATCCCCCCCACCCCTCTCCTTGTTCCCCTGCAGCTTTCTGACTAATTTAGTGGTCTTTATTCAAAGCAGACCGCTACCACACGACATCACTCCCCTCGCCTCGGAGCAGGACGCCGCCAACATGCTCACACACAGTACACACACACACGGTGGCCTGTGGGAGTGCTGAAAAGACGGCTCCTGCCCGAGCATCAAGTCGTATCAACGCGCCGCCGTTGCGCAGATGAGACGTGACTCCCAGGTCTCGGCTTCTGTCTTCCATCTCTGACTTTTCCCACCCTGAACACGGTGGCGGGGGTGGCTCGGTTGAGAGCTATTTTTACTCCATCCTGAGAGACACAAGGCGAGCATGTCCAGCAAACAATCCCCTCGCAACTTGTGGATTATCCGTTAACAGCTTTGTCGACGGCGGACAGGCCAGAGGTGTAGCATTATGGCTTAGCAGTAAAGCGGCTGTAAAGACATGAGAGGTTGTTGTCCTCCCCCCTAACCACTCCAACCCCCCACCCCTGGGAGGCACTTTGGCATGGATGAGAAGAAAAGCATGACATTTATGGATTCCGTGCTTTCATAACACTGTGTATCGTGTTATTCTACACATATGAACCACACTCATTCGATTACATCACCGAAACGCGCTTGACGTTGCCAGAGAATCTAATAAGTCACGTCTGTTGAGAGCCCGTGAAAGAGTAAATGAAACTATTAATGAATTAACAGAAAGTAATTCTTCTGCTTCACAACTAAGTCGTAATGAAGTAGGAGAGTTATGATATTCAGTTGTAATACGACGAGAATAAAGTTGTAACTTTATTTGCAAAAAAATGGAAGTCTAGTATTACAAGAAAGAAGTCATAATGTTACAAGAATATGTTATTGTGATTTTATTTATTTTTTTTTGCCCAATTTTCTTTGCATTGTTTGTCATCATTTTTGGAAGAATTTTTAGGGTTTATTATTATTTTTCCCTAATGCCTTTCAATGAGCGTTAATGATGCTGTAATTTTATCGATTAATAGACCAGGCTGGTCCCAATCCCCTGCAAGTAGCAGGGGGTTGACTGTACAGTAAATAAACATTTTATTTATTTATTTTTTTTTTAAATAGAAATATTGATGCATCTTCTTATTGGATCGGTGATCGGTTAGCGTATTTGTTTAACTCACCAATCAGCTCTAAAATCCTAAAGTCTAAATGAAAGAATAGTCACAATACTGCGAGAATACATTTGCATATATTACGAGAATAAAGTGATAAGTAATTTTACAAGACAAGTTTTAAGTTGCGTTACAAAACGCCACGATGTACCGAGAATGAAAGTGAAAAAGAAATTCACTAAGAAAATCTCCCATCCCATTGAAAATATTATTTTAAAGACACGATTGTCATTTTTCCTCCTAGTTCATCAAGGAGATGTCGTCAAATAAATGCCCGTCCCCAATCCAGTGCATTTAAATGTTTTCAGCGTTTTATTGAGGTTGTCACCCTAAGCAAAATTCAGGCCGTGGGAAACGAGAAGGACAATGTAACATTAAATGATAATAGGGGCTGAGAATAAAAGCAGACATGCCACAATGGTGCCTCTGTGGCACAATGCGGGTCAGCGTGAAGGCAATATTGGGGAATGGCGACAATAATCCCCGCATGTCTTAATCCGTGTTCTTCCAGTGACTCGTCATACGGAGCGCATTCTGCCGCGAGGCGAAACGTGCACTAATAGTCACGTCCCACCATCCTCTTACGCGCCAAAATATGAACGCGGCTATAAAAAGACACTTTCCCAGACATTCCAGTGCAGCTTCGGCAAACATGCTGCGAGCGACTGGACCGTTGGGATCCACACTGTGTGAAAACAAGCAGTCAGCATGTTGTCCGAAGGGGGATGAGAAAGGAAGTGTTACCCAACCGCTTCTGATTCAGAGAAGTATTCGACAATAATGCAATACTCACTGTTGAAACAATGAAGTCATTCTTGAGAAGTAAATAACGTCATTTTCTGTTACCCGCAAGGGGGATGACTTCACAGTTAAGAAAACGGGCTTGATCCCGAGAGGACATTTTGCATCGATATTCTGCCAACCACGAACTGTATTTCACCACACAATGATTGAATTGATGTAGTAGAAGAAAGCATACAATGTTACTGAAGAAGGGAAACGTGTTAGCACTTGGTTTATAAAAACTAAGTACCGATAATCTACTCCATCGCTATATGTTCATCTGCGCACATCAATAAGACTCAGTTACACATACTTAAACGTTTACAATGTCAATCCTCTACTTGTAGTTTGTGTTCATTATCCGGTTTAAAATTAACAATCTACTCCACTGCATTTACTAACAATTGAAAAGTAAAGTAAAGGAAATCTGCTCAACCATGATTGGTACACATGCAACATTTGTTTGCAATTTGGTGACAGAAAGTAGGCTCGACTGGACTTTAGACCAGGTGAAATCAGGTCTAAGTTGTGGCGCAGGTGGTGTAACGCAATTTTATTGGATTTGATCCAGATGCAGGCTGACAGATTTTTCAGCTCCGCTGCTATATGTGGTGGATGTTATTGGATTTCATTTACAAATTTGGCATCAGCGTGCATTGCATCACACAGATACACGATCAGGGGGTGGAGGGCAGTGCTCACTTCGCAGCAGCCAATTTTACATCATCCGCAAGTGGAGGTTTTCTTCAAGTTCCTTATGAACATATTTTGAAGTCCTCTGCATGGATTCTAGATCGCACGCCTCTCCTGTGCTAGATTTAAGAGCTGCTTCTGTTGGCGGGGAAACAAGTTGGCTGTGTTCACTCCCACAACGGAAACCAACTATGAAAAAATACCATTATGTGAACCAGTACATCTAATGTCTAATTGACAACAAAAATACTTAAAATAATGTTGCATAAAATTCTTCCACATGAAATTTATGAAAAAAAAGTCACTTAAGTACAGGAAATGTAATTTATTAAATTGGACACATCACTATCTACTGCTGACAAATGCCACACATTGAACAATTTATCTGCATAACTCACAGGCTAAAATTACTGGGAAGAGTGCGACAAGGGAGTCATCGGCAGCGTCACCTGTCGTCTGACAAAATGAAAGTCTACCTGTCAGCGCGTTGATTCACACTTGGGTCAGGAGTTCAAGCCTTACGGATCACGCAATCAAGCGCTTCGAGACGCCAGCCATCACACCCGTCGGCTTCCAGTCAGCAAGGTGACCGCACACACAGCAGCACACGCACCACAGTATGTAGACGTTAACTTAGGAATGCGTATGCATGAAATACTTTAATGCATAAAGTTATCACAATTCCAAAAAATATACATCAAAATTTTGGTAGCAAAACACTAGTAACACTTTCTAAGTATTAACATGAACCTTTGAAGCAAACAATTTTCAGCAGTGCTACTCCAGTGCACCCATTTTAGATATGAACAAAATGTGTGCGTGCAAGACACGTGCTCGTAACATTTTTCCTTTTTCATAAACACAAATGTGTACTTGCTTTTGGCGTAATGGATAAGGTGGTCACCCCGAAAGTCCGGGGTCACAAGTTCGAATCCCGCTCTGTACATTTCTTTTTGTTACTACAATTTCTTAACACCAGCCTCTATGCTCTATGAGGGTTAAGGACTGGTTAGGTTGGTAATGTCGATAGCAGCCTGTGGCAAAAGAACAAAATGAAACCTTTGTGAAAAGACAGAGAAAAGGTTGAAGCTTTTGGCAGGACCACGCCCAGTGCATGACTCGGTCCAGCAATTGACCAATCAAACCAAATCTGATAAATTTGCCACAATCTTGAACCTTTTATTGTCAAATATCCTTTTGGCCAGAAGAAGTTTTACTTGGACAGCGTATGGAAAAGGTTAACGAACAGCTGATTAAACAGTAAATGAACCACACATATCGATAAGTAAAAAAAATGATAAAGATTCAGATACGACAAATAAGAGTTACTTACCCCAGTCAAAACTGGAATCAAGATACTGTAGTGTAAATTGTGCTTATCTGTCAATGCATTTATTTATGTTTGTGATTAGACTATGGCTTTTAATTAATCACACATTACCTGTATGGAGATAATTAAACGTGAAGGTGTATGACTTATGGCGTTATGTTTGTTATATCTTCTACCCTTTTCGGTGTAAGATGTTTGTGTGTGAGTCAAAAAGATATTTAAATGAAACTTCAGACCACCAGTTTGCATCATTTCAACGGATGCTACAACGTATATCGGTACTATATTCCCATATAGTACAGCTTGTGCAAGGGCTCATTGGATTCTTCAGGTGCATATACTATTGTGCCACATTCACATCACCCCCCAATTCTGTGTTACAATCGAACAAAAGCAGCTCGTCTCAGCGTGCCCCGTAATACACAAAAAGCGCCCTCTCTCACTCTCACACAGCCGTTATTTACAGTAGTAGTGAAGTGAAGCAGCATGGACGGTCTACTTACACATGATGGAGCACACAAGACAAAGTGACGCCGCACACAAAGCAGATGTTGTCCCCCTGTTTTTCGCCATCACGACCGACAATGGCAGCTGACCGATACACGCGTCACGTTGAATATGAATAACACTACTAAAAACAACACGTAATCTTAATTAGCAGCTGTCTATCGCGAACTATAGTCCAGGAGTAAACCCTGAACTACTCCAAAAGCGTTGCAGAGTTGGTCACATTACAAGCTACGTCATTGTCCTATTTGACTACGCGTAGTTAACAAACACACCGCCTCGCGTGTCTTTCGCGTTCATTCAACCTGTTTACGTCGAGCTAACTTAGCACCAGCTGCGTTCGAATGGTTAGCCGAGGGAAATTCAGCTGCCTGCCGCGGCGGCAGTGATAATGATGTGCTCTGGTCTACGAGCGTCCGTAAAGGCGACACACGCATATGGACCGCATAGATCGAGGTCTTACCCAGGCTCGTGCACAGCACACAACACGCTATCAGTCGCACAATCGCCATCTTGCAGCGTCTCATTTGTCGTCCGCGGCTGCACACACGCTCGCCACCTCGCAGAAGGTACGACGAGGATGGACGGGGACACAGAAAGAGAGAAAGAGAGAGAGAGAGAGAGAGAGCGACAGAGAGGGCTGGTGGATGTTGCCATCGACCAGTTTCCATAGCTACAGTGAGATTTGGTAAACCCTGCGTGATGTTTCGCAGGCTCCAAACACCTGCTGAAGTTGGGAGGAGATATCAGTTTAAGTTGTCACAAGCAGTAATATTCACATTAGAATTTGCATTATTAACACATATTTACATATTTGTTGTTTTCTAAATCAATAAATAGATGAATTAATTACAAACATAAAATGAACACTTCAAAGGCATCTGTTATATAAATAAAACGTTAAAAACGTTGCGGTAATTTTGGCGTGTCAACTTCTGCTCGGAATTTCGGCCGTATCGGCTTATTGGTGGACATTTTTAATCAAAACTTGTCATCCAATTGGAGAATGGTTTCCTCAAGTAGGGGTTGAAAAAAAAGTTAGAGGAGATAGTATGTTGAGAAATAATCCGGTTAAGCTCTTTTCACACTGCACTTAAGTTAGGTGTAGCATGCCATCGCAATGTGTATGTGGTGAGGAGCAGAGACAACAGAATGCAGCGTTGTTGCACGGCGTGGCAAGAGGACGTTTGTTGCGAGGGCGAGGCGCCTTGAATAAAAACGTTTCCATAACAAACGTGGAACTAATCCATTTTTTTTTTCCTCAATCAAATAACATTTCAGAACATTAACTGTTCTTCAAAATGTGACAAGGACGGCATCTCAATATTAGGAAACTGATTTGAAGATACAGTACAAAGATACTGTGGGCAGTATAGCATGTCTTTCACAAAGTAAGACTGCAAAATGGAATTTCGTTTCAATCCACTCTTCCCTCGTTTGCTCAAGGACTGGTGCATTTTTTTGGTTTTAGTTTTTAGTTTCCCTCGCATATTTTACATTCCTCCAGAGTCTGGAGTCCAGACTCTCATGTGTAGCTAGTAAAATGTACATTATCTAATAATAATGTTTTTAATTTTTATTTTATTTTTTTTAGCATAAATAAATTACATTTTTGCATTTTGAATGATGGTGCTATGTGCAGTGTAATATACTGTAAATGATTACATTAAAAAAAATAAAAAATTCAGCCTGTAAGCTCACGATGAGGGCAAAGTTTGGGATTCATTCACGTACAAGGGCATAGGGGCGGAAGATGGACAGGAAATGCATGTTCATCACTTTTGACGTGCTTGAAGACCACGACATTGATAACGATGGATAAACGATAACAATTCACAATTTGATGCCAATCAGATGTGGAAATGATCTTGCACCTTTTAAATGAGGAAAAAATATATATATTTGCCTGAATTTGGGCTTGTTGGATTCTTAATTGTATTCCACATGTGCAATTTAGATTGCATTAAAATTACAGTTTTTCTATACTATATCTGTGTTTGAATAAAGATGACTTGACATACAATCGTGATTATTTAAATTAGTTTATACTTGTCAATGACCAGTAGGTGGCGGTATGAACCCAGATTTGCTGCGCCATATGCTGCCTGCCTTGTCTCCAAGAGCAACAATACTGTACTCCATCCATCCGTCCATCCATCCATCCATCCACCCATTTCATATATATATATATATATATATATATATATATATATATATATATATATATATATATATATATATATATATATAAACAGATACATGTATTTCAGGCAATATAAAAATTGTATTGCTTTATTTTTTATCCCATTCCTTCAAAATATAATTGAGAGCAACAATACACTTGTACACTTGCTGAGAAAAGGACACGCACAAGATGTTGTACTTGTCAAAGACCAGTAGGTGGCGGTATAAACCCAGGATTGGCTGTTGCGACATATACTGCCTGCCTTGTCTTCGTCATGCCATTTAGATTTTAGAGCAACAACAGACTCAACTATATATATATATATATATATATATATATATATATATATATATATATATATATATATATATATATATATATATATATATATATATATATATATATATATATATATATATATATGTGTGTGTCATCAGTGCTGAAGAGTAAAGATAACTGATGTATGGTATAATAAGATTAATGCAATGTCACAATGTATTAATTATTCCAGCCAAGCCCGTAAATGTCACATCTTGTCTGTCCTCTTGGTTGACTACTACTATTTTATGTTTTAACAAAGTTGTATCATGGTGACAGATTATTTTCAATTTGTTTTTTGCGGGATTCTCTTTTTTTTTTTTTTTTTTTTTTTTTTTTTTTTTTTTTTTTAAGTAGAACAAACCAATATTGTGTTGAACTTACAATATCCTTTGAGCAGGGTATCAATAAAATATATTATCAAAAGATATTAAATATCAGCCACAGTGATATTTATGCAGAACATACAGCTAGATGAAACTGCAAAGCTACCCCCCCCCCATCCAATAAAAAGATTCTATCTCTCAGATACATCAGTTGCATTTACAGTGGCAAGGTAGCACTGAATCATCAGCTTGCGAACATCACTTTTTCGTGATGTTCAAACGACCAATCAGGTGTGGCATGATTGGTCGTTATCTGAGCGCTCAGCAACTGTTGTCATTTTCTGTCAACGGCAATTGGCAAAATGGCTGCCATGCCATACATGCCATGCTAATACTGGCATCAATACATAAAGAAACATACTTCATGCTTCATCTCTGTGACCTCACAACCGTACTGTTATTTACCACTTGGGTATCAACTTGACAGATCAGCTCCCCCTACCAGGAATGATCAGCTTGTGTTGTCATTTGGAAAGTTGCTATCTCTGCCTCCAGGGGGGTTGTATTCCTGCAAGTTATGATGATTGGGTTGTCATGAAGTGTCCAAATATGCTGTTTTTCAGAACGCCTTGCATCCCAAAATAGCAACATGAGGTTAAACCGAAGCGCCAGAGATGTGAATTTGCAGGCACTGCACGCATGGTGCGATTAGCACTGTGTTAAAAATAGATTTGTTAAAAAAAAAAAAAAAAAAAAACTTAAAGATTTGACAAGTTACTTACCCTTTTAAATATGGCTGCTTTTCACACACTCATCACTGCCTTTTTGCTTTAATTGGACGCATTCGGCGATGGCAATCATGCATGTGACACACCTGTCGAGGCTTGTGCGTAAGTAACCATGGCAACTGTGCATAACTAACAACGTCACTGAGAAAAGTCTTTTTAGAAAGAAGAGTCATTGAATTCTTTCCGGCTGAACCACAGAAGATAAATAAAAAGACAAAGTAAAATAATTTGATGACAAAAAGGAAACTTACTGACTGACTTACTTACTTACTTAAAGAGACAGTGTGTAGGATTTAGGACTATCTAGTGGTGAACTCATAATTCATTTAAAAAAACGTATTTCAATAATATGAAAAAAGTTCCATATCACATCAGTGTACATTTTTTTTAATTCACTGGTAGGCCTCGTAATCGCCTCGTAATCGCTATTACATAAATGACACCGCTGACATGTTTCACCACCATCTTTCTGCAACGGTTTTCCGAAGCAGACGAACTTGGCGAACGTAGTGCGGCTCGTGTCGGACCTGGTGGGTCGAGCCCCGTTCTGTGGCCTACAGGTGGTCCGACGCTGAGTCCTGAGATTTGGGCCCCTTGCAGTTTGCCTCCCTCTGCTTTGCTCTCGCTAGCTTTTACTAGCTTTTACTGCTAGCCGCTTCGGCTAGTTCTTGCTAGCTTGTTAGCCGCTCGAGTGAATTCATGCTCAGGCTTGACTACTGTCAATAATGGACTCAAGGCAGATTTTTTTAAAGCATTTTTTTTAAATTGAGGTACTCAAATTACTTTAGGACTTATTTCTTTAACGTAGGCTAAGATAGCAACTAATGTTAACAGACATGCCACCAAATATACCATGAGAAGCAAAGCTGCTCTTTTGATCAGCCATCACTAATCATCCGAACAGTACACCTAACATTTATTTCGCCAGTGCAATACTCTTTTGCCTCTGTGACACAGATGTCGGAAGCGGTCGGCCATCCGTCTATGCAGACAGGCCGGCAGGCAGGTTGTTCCCGGACGAGCGCTGAACATGACAAGCGGTGACTGTAATGTGAGCGGCGGGCCAAAGACCAAAAGTGACTTTGAGGCCTCGTCATGCCCTGGTGCCAGCGCACAGTGTGTGTCACTCAAGTCGGCCATTTTACATAAAGGTCTTTTAGACATGTTAGGTACTAAATATCATCACAAGCGCTCTCTTTCTATGGTTTACGATAGAAACCTGATTTATGTAATGAAAATTAATCGGATACTTAGAATAATTCCTTCCCGAAAATATAGTTTGTTTGTTTGTTTTTTAAATAATTAATGCCCTTAATTGCATTTTCATTAAATATGATGACCATATCGATGCTATGTGCTTCAAAGCAACTCCAAATGGTAGATCTTCTTTGGCTCATTTGCTCGTCTTGTCTGGGAGCCAAAGTGATGATTCACACGGGAGAAATCAGACAATTGCTAGCGATTTAGGCGACACTTAAGCCCAGGAATTGACTTATGACGCATCAACGGCATCTGTCTATTTGATCAAATTAGACTTGAATGATAAATAAACACAGGGCTATTATTATGCTAATTATTATTATTATTATTAAGAAATTGATCATCACTGGAAGGACAACAACAAATGACTGTGTATTGTTGCTTATTTTAGTTAATGTTTAGTTATTTTATTCTCAGACCAGAAGCCTGCATAAAAGAGAAAAATATATTTTTAAATGTCAGTAGATAATCAGTGCTTGGCTGGCAACCAGCAATCAAGCCAGCTGGGATAGGCTCCAGCAACCCCCGCAACCCTTACGAGTATGCGGTACAGAAAATGGATGGATGGATAGATAATCAGTTAGATTAAAGAAGAAATACTATTTTATATATATATATGTATATATATATATATATATATATATATATATATATATATATATATATATATATATATATATATATATATATATATATATATATATATATATATATATATATATATTCTACTTTTTTTTATAGATACACAGAGAGCCACGTGTTGCAGACCTTTGTTTGAGATATTCATTTGTGGACAAATAAGCATTCTGCCCAACTTCCTATCATTTTTATGTTACGTTACATAACAGATAATCCCAAACTTATTTTTCGGGACTCCCCCTGTTGCCTTTGAAAATCAGAAAGATTTCATGTTCTATCGCGGTTTCATCTAAAACCAATAGTTTGGTTGCATAAGAGATTATGTTCTCTTTTCTCTGGCCTCGCCGTGCGGGAAAATACTCCATCACGGAAAATACAAATTGCCCCGTGAGGCAGATTACGTCACGCGTGTTTCGCCATGGAAACGCATCTCGTATGCGGCTGCATGCATGTTGTCAGAGTTGTTGTGTCAGCACTTTGGTAACTTGGGGGTGGGAGGGGTGGAACTGGGAGCGAGCGTAGGTAATTTCAATGTGTCTTACTATGCAGAAGAGCTCTCCACCTTGTGAAGATGCCGACAATCAATTCCTGCAGCTTACAAAGTCATACTTTATCTGTTTTTCACACAGCGATCCTGCAAAATTGCCTAAATGGAGCAATAAATGCAATTTTTGTCTTGAATTGCGAGCGTTAAATGGTGGTAGAGAATTTCACAACTCAACTCACATCGTATAGTGAACAAAAAAAATAAGCCAAGTAATGTGAAACAGTTTGCGACCTTGAACAAACCCTGGCAAAAAAAACTACGAACGTTTTCTACATGCGCACATCCTCACCAGCCTTCACTACTCAGTGAGATATGACCCTAAAGCAACACAAATGTTGCAACACACACAGACTAAATAGCAAGCAAGCATATATTCTATATCCTCTGCAAAGAACGACCGCAGCTTACTGAGTCACTTGGAACGTCTTCTGTATATACGCCTGCATTATACTGCCTTCTGGTGGCTAAGATATGCACAACAGAAATGTGCATTGAAGCGTGAAATCATAATTCATGAACTGTGTAATTCTTTACTTTGCATTCAATTGCTATTACTCACTGGGATTTGTTTTTAAGTGCTCATTTCAAAATAAGCAGCAGTTTGGCGCATAGTGAATATTTCATTAAAAAAGAGCTTTCAAGCTGCTTAATGGCACTCCCACTTAAAGTTTACTGCCAAACTAAAGCTACAACAAAAAGAATTAGATGTTGTTGTTTTTTTCAACAACCAAACTATTTACCATTTATGTGCTCACAGTTAGCATTGATAGTTGCAATTTTCCAATACTAATGGCTGAACAACTCACTGAACAGTCGTCACAGACTTATAAATGAATTGTCAATAGCTGAAGCCAGGAGGCAGCCATCTTAAGTTGCCACTTTTACTGACAGCGTCTGTTATTTCTTGGCTGAAAAACACTGTCATCAGTGCGTATTTTACACTCAGAGCCCTGTACGGAGTCGTGAGAGCCACCCAAAGAGCAAACTTCACTGTTTGCATCAACCGTTAAAAATATTCTATAATGAGTTTAGCTTTAAGTTTCGCTGCAAAATTTTTTGATGGACTTTACTTTCACTTGATTGTTGATGGCTCTGACAACATGATGTAGATGAATCTTTGAGGATATACCTTTTTAAGAGAACATTAACTCTTTGACCGCCAAAAACGTTTAATAACGATTAGTAAAATCACGATGTATGCCGCCATAAACGTTAAATGATGTCAAGTATGTTTTTTTTCTTTTCTTTTTTTTATCAATGGGCAGTTCACCGTCTAAGTGCAGCACGCGCTGCCTTTCAATGAGTTGTGGAATCAAAAACACGAACTATCTATGGCCAGCCAATCGCAGCTTTGTATCTCTTTTAAATGGGCTCATTGCGTATGAAATTGTAATGAAACATGATGAAATCTGAAGAAATTCAATGTTTTCAAGGATGATGTAAATGATCAAAGCCTTTGTCATATAAAAGATTTTTTTTGTTAACGTGTGGCAGTAAAAGAGTTATAAGTCGGGTTTTTTTCTAAGCTATGAAATGCTTCTCCCAGACTTATTGCCACAGAGGTATAAAAACAAAAACAAAAAAAAACATGAAAACGCAACTAAGAAACCAATGTATTCAAGTTAGGTTGCCTTGGTGAGTGGCAACATAAGATGGCGGCTGGTGGCGTCACCTCTCCATAAACAGTCCAGTCAAATATAAGTCTGTGATGGTATAGTACAAGAAGTTTATTTGTTATCTTTTGAAAATGTGAAAAGAGAATGCATAGATTTGAACGCCGAACCTCAGAGTTGTGAGGCAGAGGTGCTCACCACTAGTCCACCATGCTTTCGATATGAAATTATATGACATATTTGAAGTATGCAGAATCCAGCCTTTGATGGTTTCCTGGCTGGTGCAAAGCGGCGTATTGTGGAGGTGCAATAATCGCAGCCCTGTGTGTGCACATGCATGCAGAAACAGAGGCATCCATTGAAGGGGAGGCAAGGCGAGGCGAGGCGAGGCGAGGGGAGGGGGTGAGGAGATGTGTGTAGCGTAGTAGTGGAGTGGCTGGCTTATCAGGGCTAACCATGTGTAGTGGATGGAGGGAAGCTGCTGCATCCTCACGCTTTATTTCTGTCGCCACACCCATGCGTCACACACATACACGTCACATGATCAACACTGAAAGGCGTGGATGCTACACATAGAGATGATTTATTTATTTTTATTGTTTTTTTTTTTTTTTTAAGGTGCAAATATTTCCAAGACGTGTTTCTCTGTCAGTGCGCATGATTCTGCGGCTCCCCCACAAGTCTACTACGAGCACGCTCCAACTCACCTTGAATGAGGCGCACGGCCGGCCCGGCCAATCCTCGCGCGAGAGGCCTGACCGACAGCCAATCAGGTGAGAGGAAGGGGGCGGGATTTTGCCAGGAGGGAATGAAGAGAGTGAGGGGGGGAGGCTGGGCTTTGCGCTTCCTCCCACTCCGGTGCTCTCTCCGCTCAGGCGCTCGTAAACGGAGAGAGAGAAGGAGGGGAGAGGAGGAGGAGGGGGTGGGAAAAAAAAAGAAGAAAAAAAAGAAAAAAACGGCTCCGTGTGTGGTGGCGAGACGAGCGCGGCGGCGGCGGTGCAGGTGCTGTGTCTCATCGGGGATGCGGATGGAAGGACGGGGGAGGGAAGAAGGGACGAAGGGAGGCGAGCGCGCCGGGGAGACGACACCGGATGCGAGAAGTCGCTAAAAAAAAAAAAAAAAAAAAAGAAAGAAAAAGGAGGAGAGAGAAGAGCTAGATAAGGAGGCGCAAGGTCGAATATGAGCCATCGTGGTCGAACGAACGGGGCACTTGGCGTGGCGATAGCTGGCTGGCAATAGTACTATGATTTGGTATGTGGCCACTCTGATAGCAAGTGTATTCAGCACCAGAGGAACGGCCGCTCAAGGTGAGTCGAAGTGCAATATAATAGCCCCCCCGTTGCATTTTTGCACACCATCTGTGCGTGCGTGCGTGCGTGAGTGAGAGCGCGTGTGCTGCTGCAGCTCGAGACATGCGTGGCTTTTTTTTGTTTTTTTTTGTTTCCCTTGCACGAGATTTTGCTCCTAAAAAGGCTTACACACGTACACATAGGCACACAATGGATTACTGTGAGCACGGTTGATCATGCTTGTGGAAAGCGTGCATGTGATCATATAGCACGGCAGGTCCCATACTCCTGTGAGAGGGGTGTGACCGTCTGAGCCCCTCCAAGGAATGGACCAAGTAAGCTAAATAATGCATCACATGTCAGATGAATGCACTCTTAGCTTTGACAGGAGCCTGCGATGTGCACTATTATGGGATGTCGTGATAGTATAGAGTGTCCAGCGTCAAATGTGCATCATCAAATGGCCAAATCATTTTTTTTTTTAAGTGTAGTCGTACTCCATGTGCATTGACAGATGCACTGACTTAACCTTGCTTTTCCATTCATGTCCAGACGAGGGAGACACGGGCCAAGCTGTTGCCTGGTAACTGATCCCAGTGACTCCCCCCCCCAATAGTCCACGCATTCTCATCCCAGTCCAAACTGCTCGGCTATAGCACACGTCTGGCGTGAAGTCTGAGAGAGAGTGGAGTCTTAAAGCGTTGCTGCGTGTGAGAGTCGGCTTGGCTTTGCTGCAGTGAAGGTGACAGACTGGCGGATTTCCTCAAACAGCCACCAGGGTTTTTTTTTTTTTTTTTTTTAGTTAGACGCTCAACTGCAGAGTATCTATTTTTGAAGGAGGCGTTCATTAGGGCCATGCTGGAAGTTCAACTTCACAATCTTTTCACTTTTTCTTGAATAAATGCAAGCATTTTCTTAGAAAAAAAGAGATGCATTTTAAAATGGGAAATATACATAATTTTATTAAATTTCCATCCATCCATCCATTTTCTTGACCGCTTATTCCTCACAAGGGTCGCGGGGAGTGCTGGAGCCTATCTCAGCTGGCTCTGGACAGTAGGTTTTTTTAAATTTCAAAATATTTTTTTTTCTCTTTCGAAGTACACCTTAGTTTCTTGGGGTGAAAAAAAACAGAAAAATTTCATTAGGAAATACAACCCTTTGGTTGGAAAAAGATGGCTTTACTTGAAAAATTACAGCTTCCTGAAATGTTTATTTTATTTATTTTTTATTTTTTTTGGTGAAAGCTACATTTTTTAACAGATTTTTTATTTTTTTTGCTTTACATTTTCTTGAATTTTGTTTTCCTGAAATGAAGAAAAAAAGCATTTGACCATTAAATTGAAACTTTTGATTTTAAAATATTTATATTATATATTACAATATAAAAAAAATCTTTTCTTCTTGAAAAAAACATACAGCTTTGTCAACAAATACATGTTTTTTATTGAAAGAAGCAAAAACATTCTTGGGGAAAAAAAACTCTTGACATTTTCTTGAATAAATAACCGTTTTTCTTGAAAAAAGTTATCTTGCCTAAAATTATAACTTTGCAGTAAAAATTACTGAAAATATCAATTTTCTTGAAAAATAAAATTTCTTTTTTGGGGAAAAAAATATATGATTTTTTTTTAAAGACCCCAATATAGGTTAAAAACAAAAAACAAAAAACTTTTTGGTGGGCTGGGGGCACGGAATTATTTTTTGAATTGAAAAAAATTGTGCAAAAAAAGTTACTTTTACATTTAAAAAAAATACAGCTTTATTTATTTATTTTTTTTAAAGACGTTAACTTTTATTTCTTCGTCAACATTGTTTTAAGGGGAGGCCTTTAGTTTTTACAATGGAACTTCAAAAGTAGAACACAATCTGTCTAAATCATTTTTTTCAAGATAACTTTTCCCCCCGTTGAAATGTGATCTTCTTGAAGTGAACGTTTCGGGCCAAAAACAGTGGAGATTATGTCAAGTCGAGTCGTAGATTCATGTCATCTGTAAATCAAAGCTACCAAGTCAGGAAATGGGTCAAGTTTAGCTGGGATTACTATTTTTCAGTTACACGGCCGACTGATGAGATGGTGGCCGAAACGTGGACGGTGAAGTTAGTTATGATTTGAATAGGGTTAAAGGCAAAAGCAGGCCAAGTGGCTATTTGGGCAGTGAATCAAGGAGTCCATATTTAGTGTGAAGCAGGAGAGTCCGACCAACTGTGTTGCATGTACACGTGAACGTCCTGACATGGTGTGTTGTGCAAACTGGCAAACGATACTCGGGTTTAAGCCCCAGGACAAGTCGACTGCTGAGCATCTGCATCCTTCTTCTCGCCCTCCTCCTTCTGTTTCACACGCTTCTGTGCATTCACTTGAGTATGCAACACATGCAGATCTCTCGATTTATCGGAGAAGAACTGTCTGGCAATGCAGTTGAAACTCACTTGATGCTTAAGGTAGAATTCTAGAAAAGATTCGGACTTTTCAAGATTAGAACTAGAGTCCGACCGATCAAGATTTTTTATTTTTCTTGGCTGAGAATAGTCACTTTAGCTAATGCTAATAAACAATGCAAAACCCCACAGAGGAGGTAATGAATAGCGTTGGTATTGCGGTTAGGGCTGTGGGGAAAAAAAGTCGACCAAGTCACCTGTTGTAGCCTATAATGTCGATATAATGCGATATGTGTGAACTAAATGGTAGTTAGTGTTTGTTTACCATAAATGGTCATCGCTAGCGCGCTAATGCTAATCGCGGTTGCTAACTGTTTAGCAAAGGCAAATTTTGTTTGTGTTTAATAATGCTTATGCACAGAAGATAAATAATTTTAAAAAAGCATAATACAATTTTGTGATGGGGGATTAGCCAATGGAATAATCGCTAAAAACGATTCGATAGTGACACAGTTGTGGTTTTAAGCAACAGCTATTTGGACACAACCAGTTGAACAGCACAATATAACACAATATAACGATTCTCACAGGCTTGTATTCTTTATCTTCAGTGAAGATTGACCCAATATTAGTGGCGCTTATTGACACCAGAAGTAGCACAATGCCCATAGCAACATACAGTACCCTCTCAAATTTAGCAGTACCACATCCAATTGAATCGTAATTCCATTGACTCAAATCGTTCCACTTTAAAACAAACCGTCGAGATACATATCAAATTGTCTTTTATTAGAGAGATGCACACCCCGAGTAAATGCTTTTGTATCTCATCTCAATTTGAAATCAATTGACTGTCTTCTACTGCAAAGTCTGTCACACAAGCGCCACAAAAATAACTCGGGCAGAAACAGTCAGCAGCGGTCACTGAAGTTTCTTATTCAATTAATTTCTTATTATTATTATTATTATTTGTGGCCAGGTGGGGGGTTGGGGTGGTGTTTTATAGCATATGGTCCAGCAGACTGGAGGTCACTTCAACAAAGTCATCGGTGATTTGGCAACCAATCAAGGTGAAGCAGGAGCCACTCTGGTGGCACCATAAGCGGTAATTAAGTGACACTGGCAGAGCGTTGCTGTTTGAAGGGAACTATTTTCAGCTTTGCGTTACTGTTTCACAGCATGCGGAGATCCCGTGTGAACAGCGACTTGGCAATAGGGATCTAAAAAAATAAAATAAAATAAAAAATGAGTGCTACTGATCAGTACATACTGAGTCCAGTTTACTTCAAAATACTTCTAATGCAACTATTTGTCTACCTTCTAAATCTTTAATGGTTCAATTCATCAAGCAAGATATCATGGTTTACTGTATTAAACGATTCTTCAACTTCAATAAATATCATCACTGTAATCATTAATTTTCAGTGTTAATCGTCATGCCTTAACTCAACAGTACTGTTGAAAATGTGTGTTGTTGTTTTTTCATTTTAATTTTATTTATTTATTTATTTATTTATTTATTTATTTATTTATATGTGAAACCTATGTCGGTTGGTACATATAATATTGCATCTGGACAGAAATGAATATATACCTGCTGCAAAGCGATTCTCAAAAAGCTTTGAAAATTGGGGTAATGGTGAGATCCGGGTCATGGCACCAATTGAAAGGTTCCAAGAGAATCGCCGCCGGTCCTTGTATCTTTAATACCCGCTATACTAATAGTTTACCAGAATACTGTATCTTACCAGTTGAACCATTTAACGAACTATTTGAACGAATAAACCTTGCCTAAACAATATGTTGGTATCTCCCTATCAAGGTTATTTTAGTTAACTAAAACAAATGAAAAAAAAAATAAAAAATTCAAAAAACCCAATTTCGTTAACTAAATAAAATAAAAATGAAAATTCTTTTTAAAAATGTGAAAACTAACTATAATTGTAGCAAAAATGTCATTTGTTTTATTCTTTGGTAATTAATTTAATGCATGGGCCTTTTGGGGATGATTTTAAATATGATTTTACATAGATTTATTTTGATATTAACCGGAATAAGGATGTTTGAAAGTGTGTCACACAGAAATGACATCATTTCGCAGCAGCCAATAAAAAAAGCACCTTCAGATGATGTCGCTCCAATGGTGGTTTTTAAATACTGCACACAAGTAATACACATAAAAAAAAACTAAAACTAATACTGAAACTATCTAAAACTAAACGTTTATTAAATAACTAAATCTAATCCAAAATTAACAGAACCACCCTGAAAACGAATTAAAACTAACTCAATTTAAAAAACAAAATCCAAAACAAAATCAAAACTAACTAAAAGGAATAATTCCAAAACTATAATAACCCTGATTCCTATGTGTGATACCACACGGTCTTAACTGGTTTCAACTGCTAAGTGCGCAAGGGTGAAGATCATAAATCAAATCAAATCTTAAAGTCTACAGTCGGTCTGCGTTGTATAAAGACGACATCAAAAGAAAAGAGTCAGTGTCCAAATATATATGGTGAGTCGTGAGTGTGTGTTGTGGCTTGCAGCGGATGCAAGGTCACATACATTAACTCCACTCATAACATTACCTTCACTCTCTGCATCACTACTACAACCAGAAGCGTTGCTTTGCTGGTGTCAGATTTCCTTTATCAATACAGTATGTATGAGAGCAGCATGCCGATTTTCACTCACATTACTCGGCTTTACTACGCTAAAAAACTCAACGCATTCAACAATCTGAAATCTATCTATAAAAAAAAAAAAATAATCTAAAGTCTGCTCCTGAGAACAACTGTAAAAGTTTTTAAAATTCACTTTTACTTGGCAACATGACATTTGTTAATCGTCTCTATCATGTCTTTGGGGTGCATAGTGGCCATTTTAGCGTAATTTATGCCTTTTGCAAGTGTCCTAGTCATTGTGCGATCTCCGGTGCAGCCCAGGCTTATTATAATTTTGGAATTTTCATTTTACTTAGTTTTTATTTCGTTTTGAGGATTGTTTTTAAAAAAAAACATTTTTTTATTAGCTTTCACAGTGGTTCTGTTAATTTTCATTACTTCCATCCATCCATCCATTTTCTTGACCGCTTATTCCTCACAAGGGTCGCGGGGGGGTGCTGGCGCCTATCTCAGCTGGCTCTGGGCAGTAGGCGGGGGACACCCTGGACTGGTTGCCAGGCAATCGCAGGGCACACAGAGGCGAACAGCCTTCATTACTTTTAGTTATTTAATAAATTCTTAGTATTAGTTTAGTTTTAGTTAGTTTCGGTATTAGTCTTTTATGTGTATTATTTGTGCACAATATTTAAAAAAAACAACCATCGTAGCGACGTCATCTAAAGATACTTTTCTATTGGCTACTGCTAGATGACGTCGCTTCTGTGTGGACACACTTTCAAACGTCCTTATTTCAGTTAAAATCTAAATAAATCTCCCGTACTTAAAATCACATTTAAAATCATCCCCAAAGGCCCATGCATTAAATTAATTAACAAAGATGAAAACAAATGACATTTTTGCTACAATTATAGTTTAGTTACTAAATAGTTGTAAATAAAATGTAGTTTCAGTTCATTTTTGTTTTTTAAAAATGATTTTCGCTTTTATTTTATTTCATTATTGACAAAATTGTTTTTTGATTTTTAGTTTTCTTTTTTTCGTTAGTATTAGTTAGCTACAATAACCTTGGTGCAGCCTTTGTAAGAAGCAAGCAAGGAAAAAGAAGACGTGGAGAGTTTATTGCTGCTTTGTGCGAGTTGCGCAGACGATAAATAAAGTTGGCTCCACAGATTAAAAAAAAAAAAAAGAAAAAAGAAAAGTGCCCATTTGTTCTTGTAGTGAAAATGGGAATGACTGACTTTAGCCTAGGAGTTAGAAGACCCCATCAAGTTTGAACCACATATAGCAGATGCTACACGGCAAAACATCAACAGCATTAACATATGGGCAGTGAAGTTTGATGACTTGCCTCAAAATTCAAATAAGTCAGCGACACAAGGTGCGATCGTAGCGATGAATCGATTTGATTGATTCGAGTTCACTAAAGAGCCACCATCCTCAGCCATGTTAGGCGTATAACTAAATCTTGTTTGAAAGCTTCCATCATGGACGCCTTGTTATGTGCATTTTAGAGCTGCACTGTGTTGCTTCGCCCTTTGTGCTTTTGGCGCGCCACCTCCGTCGTTATCTCCTTCTCTGTTCTGCACTGGAGTTTTTGCGCAGGTGTCAGCACATCCACGGCATCCCTGACTGAGCATGGCGCATCAGCGCACGCGGCTCGGCAATTAAAAAGAGGCCTGAATTATGAAAAGAGCTATCTGGAACGGTCACGACGTAGCAGATACGGTTTAGACAACTTTTGGACGTCCGTGGCAATCCTACAGCCGCCTTTTCTCCATGCTCACCATGCATACCACCACCCACACTCTCAGTTGTAGCAATTTTATTAACCCCTGTATTGGAGAGAGCTATATATCGTTGAAGGGAATAATTTACAGTGCTGACAAGTGAATTTATACAGTATATGTATTAGGGATGTAACAATAGTGGCAATATCGTGATTTTGCGATATTAAAACTGGCACAATATATCGTCGTCGCCATGTCACGATATTAAAATCAGCACATCTTTTTAAAAAAGTCTGGTTGATTTCCATTTGTGCAGTTCTAGCACCCTCTGGTGGCTATTTTATTTTTTATTTTTACTGCAGTTTAATTTTCACAAGGCATGTTTTGGCCCTTCTATGTTTAAAATCTACGCTAATGGTCAGATGAAAGTTCTTTTTGGATGAAACAAAATTTACTAAATTAGTTATTTTAACATTTAAAATAGATGCAAATGTATACATTTAAACAACTCAAAATTTGTATTCATCTTTATTTTTTTTTTTTTACGATTATACTGGAGTGTAATAATTGAAATTGTAATCGAATTTAGATCAATTGCACAGCTTTTATTGTAAAGAAGCAGGCTCACAGTTAACTTATAAAAACTCGTTCTCCTGCTTACATGTCCCAATCAAAAAAAAAAAAAAAAAACATGAAGGGGCACCTTTCTGGTTACATACTGTAAATATAATAATATTTGCGTTATTTTAAACACTGTTCAGTTGAATTGTAACGAACACAAACACGGGGCTTTTGGCGATGCCGTTACGTCTTTTCGTGCATACATACATACATCCCGTATCCACACACCCCCTGACGTGACCTTCAGCCATGCGGCCTGCCTGGCATTCAATTACCTCCCTGTCAGTGGCCCATCCAACCCAGTGGCTGCTCGCCCTTGAGAGGCTCTCTGCAGCCATTTCGTCCAGTCAGCCTACTCCGACTGCTGCTATAATGTCCTCAATGCAAACATCCCTCTTTTTTTTTTTTTTTTTTTTTTAGCTTTGCACTGCTTTTGTACGTAGGATTGACAGCGAGCATATGTTCACCGTGAGTGTTAACCATCCAGCCGCTCGCACTGGATTTCGTAAGGTCTCGCATCAAATTTGGTTGGATTTTTGCGACTGCAAATGCAGACGTTCAACCCTATTCGTTGGTGCTTTATTTACAGTATTGTAGCGCCAGAATGTGCTTTTTGAGTGGATTTAGTAAAGTAGTGAGTGGGATGCTTTTTATGTTGTTTATATGATGCACTTGAAAAAAAGTTCAAATGTGCAGTGGAATTAATTGTTTGTGCACGCCCCCCCCCCCCCTGCCGAAATGATTGTGTGTTGTTATGGACAGCTGCCTGCTGATGGGACTTGAACAGATGTCTTTCATTGCTTGGTGGGGTTTGTCATAACAACATGGAATAAAGGTTTTTATTTTTTATGTCACTTTTGGTGTACAGTACCGTTCATAGTCAGCCTATTTGGCCATTTCCAAGCTAGTCATTAGCAATTATGCTTTTAGCCATATACTAATCGTTTAAGCCTCTGCTTAGTACAAATAAAATAAATAAAATCCTTTTTAATTTTTTAAATCAGATTCAGACATCTTAGAATTTTGATTCGTCGCAATTAATAACATCATTAAAAAAGGCCTTTTATCAACATTTTTTTTGCCCACCAAATTTGAAGAGGACCTGTTTTGTGTTTATTTATTTATTTATTTATTTATTTATTTTATTTATGTATTTAATAACATTTAATGCTATGAGGACAATTGTAATCAGTTAATTACTTGCATAATTAAAAAAAAAAAAAAAAAAAAATGACCCCAGTAGTTTGACATGAACAAATATTCTGAATGTGACATGCAAATATTTATTAAATGCCTTACTTTCAATGCATGTTGTTATGTTTATTGATCAAACATAACCTGTGCTACCTTTAACATAAGCATCCGCTGTTAAGCTCAAGGACCATCAGCGGTCAAAATTAATACTGTAGTGTGATTAGTCTGCATTAATACATGATTACTGCACTATTTTTTGGTGATTAGTTAATTAGTTAACACTTTAACTTATTGAGAGAGAGAGAGAGAGAGAGAGAGAGAGAGAGAGAGAGAGAGAGAGAGAGAGAGAGAGAGAGAGAGAGAGAGATTTAATTTAGTGAACGAGCCTTTTCTTTTATTTTCTGATGTATGGTTACGTCACACTTTATGTTGGTGATCTTCTATTTATATAACACTTGGCCCAAATAGACAAAAAAAAAAAAAGAAGAAGAAGCTATGAATAACATTAATTTCTCAGGTGTTACGTTAACAGATTTGAGTGATGTCACATGGCCAGTCAGTGTCGCTGTTATAATGATTGACATCTGTTTTGACAGTCACTGAAATGGCGGTACTGTCCAAATATATCGGCAAGCCACAGCCAAAGGAGTAAAACATGCAGAATGAATGAATGAATAAAGGAATGGTGAATGGCTTTCGTTTAGGTTACATCATGGGGAATGAATATGTTGTTGATAGCGTGAATATACCCCATCAATAAGTGCTCATAAACCCGTGCGGGCGTCATTGTGAATCCGTAGGAAATGAAATTGCTAAACACTGCTGACTGCGCCCCCTTGAGGATCCTCTAATGAGATTGGACAATTATTAGCCCTGGAACTCTTCACAGGATCCAAAAATAATGCCCAGGCAGGAACCAGAACCCTCTTGAACGTCAGCACAGAATACAGAAAACAAACATGGATTGTTTTTTTGTTTTTTTTCTCGCCAACTCTCCCTCACCGGTGGTTTTTGAGCGTGTGCTTGACGTCAAGTGACTCTACTTAGCCAAAGCAAACAATGTGGCCAGTGTGAAGTTGCAGAGGAAATCTGAAGCAGTCGGGAGGGCCGTGAATTCAAAAAAGCTTTTGATATCTATCGGCCATTCAGTCACAGCAATGGTTAAAAAAAAACTGTTCAATGTCGGTGCTTTGCATTTCAAAACAGCCAACCCCGCCTGCCTTCAAAAGAAAGGACCACCACTTTTTTTTTGTGTTAGGCTTTTTTTTTTTTTTTTCCTGAAAACATCAGGACGCACTGTTGTATACTTCCATATATTTAAAAAATGAATGTGTAAATCTTATGTATTTACATTTTCATCATAAACTATCATATTGTGCAGTAAACAGAGGGAATTGTGCTGTTGTTTGACTAATGGTACAACATATCGACCTTTAAGTCACCGGCATGTGGTTTTAATAGATTTTACTAAGCTAGGCTACGTTATTTTATTGACAGAGATAATTACACTGCGTAGTTTTAACTCATCTAAGTTGAGAAGAAACAAAAAGTTGTTTTTAGTGTAATCTCTTTATCCTTCAAAACAGGAAGATAACTCGCTAGCTACCTTACCATATTCCAACCAAAGATTACATAATCAAAGCCAAGGCGAGAACCCAGGCATACGCACACATAACGCTAACTTGCAAGCTATCCTCATTCAAATCAGAGATGTCCAAAGTCCAACTCGTTGCCTCAAAACATATCTTTATTTATTTATTTTGTTAATTTTTCCCTTCATGTGAGAATTATTAAATCCTTCATTGAGTAAATAATATTGAAAAAAGGAATTATTGAGTACTTCAAGCTAACGTTGTTAGCTTGTTGCCGTCTAATCAACCAAGCCACATTTGCTTTGGATTAAAATAGCAGCACATAAACAAGAAGACAACTTTTTAAATGGATTGTATGGGTTAAGTCATATTTAAAACTTTTTTTAAATACCATCCTATCCGTCTCATTTGGGCTAAGAGAAGTGTCCGTACAACACAATTGGGGATTTGCAGATTTAACAATGAAATCAAGTATTGTTGACTCACTTGATGGATATTTGGACATGAAAATACACTGCAGCTTTACTTATTTCCCTCTTTTGGTCAAGAGGCACAATAGCAAAGCAGATTCCAGCAGATGAGTCTGGAAAAAAAAATATAATAATTTGATTTAATCTGCTTCTGTTTCAGAGTAGAATCTGCGCTGGCTGAAACGAGCAAAGTGGATTAACTCTATGACAGGATCATGCCGATTAAAATGATAAACACACTCACTAAGTGATCCATATGGCCGTTGAGAGATGGAGTCCAGGCTTTGGTTTGTAGACAGAAGCAGGTGGAGAAAATATCTGGGGTTTGTTTCCAATTTGTCAAAAACAAGATGACAGGTCATTGTAGTATAATTTTAGTCCCTCCTCGGCTATCCAGTCGGGTTATGAAGCCAAGGTCGGATTTTGAATTTACACTCAAAAATGCTGAGTTGTTTTCATAACCCATTCACTGGATTTTGAGCAGATTGAGTTACTCTTACCCAAGATTGGGTTAATTATTTTGACCCAGCAGATTGGGCTGAAGATTTGAAGATGGTCACACTTTTGAAAACAGCTGTGTACTGTGGATGTAACGATATCCAAACATCATGATACAATATTAACACGATATTGTGGGGAGGTTGACGATACAAAAAAAGGTCACAATATTGTAAAAAAAAAAAGAGCTCATCCTAAAGAAAGACAATATTGTGCTTTTGTACATAACAGCAATCGGGGCACTCACTTGCTAATGTAACTCTAAATTATGACAATATAAATATTGACTCGGTTTACAAGCATATTACATTTCCCTTCATCTGACCATTAGTGTGGATTTTAAACATAGAATGGCCAAAACATGCCTTATGAAAATTAAACTGCACTAAAATGACTAACCACCAGAGGGTGCTAGAACTGTACAAATGGAAATCAACCTGACTTTTTGAACAGACGTGCTGCTTTTAATATCGTGACATGACGACAACGATTTATTGTGGCAGTTTTAATATCGCAATATCACAATATTGCCGGTATCGTTACATCCCTATTGTGTACTGAAGTTGAAGTAAATTTATTGTAACATTCTTAGAAAATGTTGGTGGCGACTGAATGGCTCAGTGAGAATAGGGGTTCAAAACCCGGTCACGGTGGTTTTGGAAATATTGGCAATATTTTTAGCTACAGCTATCCTGATAACATGGGAACCCATTTTTTTTCTTTAATTCATCATTATAGGCAGTTTTTTTTTTTTTTTATCTCATGGGATCAAAATCTAGAGCCAACATGTTGTGTCTTCAACACAATGCGCTTCGTACAAACAAGCCGTCATTGGCTCAGTCACGTGTCTCTATACTTTTGTACACTTCAACCTTCACGTCGAAATTGAATAGATTGATGGACTGGATGGATCCCAATAATTATCTCATTAAGCATTATCCCGCTAATGAACGCTGCCACTTGCATTTTCTTGGTCTGGAGTGAAATGTCAGATGCCCCGCCTCAATGAAAGTGTCGTCTGGGGGGCGGTGGCAAACTGTAGAAAATCCATTCCCAGAGTGAGCGTTCTGCTGAGGCAGGTAGGCCACAGTCAGGCCCGATGGCCGCCAGCGAAGATCAATGGAAGCTCTTGGCAACTTCCGTTCCTGTACAGTATAGGCAGCGTCCACTAAAACGCTGCGCCGCTTGATTGTCCGTGTTGCAATAAAGAGAATGTGGCTCGAATGCATTGGAGTCAATTTGTTGATCCGAGCGCCTAATGACGTCCGCAGGTGCCCACGGAGTGAGAGAGGAGCCCCGGTTTGTGACGGCGCGCGCCGGAGAGAGCGTGATCCTGGGGTGCGACGTGTCCCCTCCCCTGGATGGCCAGCAGCCCCCCTACGTGGTGGAGTGGTTCAAGTTCGGAGTGCCTATTCCCTTCTTCATCAACTTCCGCTTCTACCCTCCACATGTGGACCCCGAGTACACTGGTGAGCACGGACGCTATCGGCAGGCAGCCATTCATTGTCACGAAACAACACGTTTCATATGCAAGGAAATCAACTGAAAGCACAACATCTAAAAACAATAACAAGCAGAACAGTTGAAGGCACAAAAAGCAAATGAAAGAAATGACCGTATAGTGAAACTGATTTTAAAATTGCTTAAAATAGCTTAATCAAGGGGAAAAGAACCATTTTTAACCTGGATTTACAAGCATTTATATTTGAAGCTGACTTCACCTCTAGTGGCAACGTATTCCCTTTTTCGCGCAGCATAACAGCGAAAAGCCCCTTCACCATGTTTGCTTTGAAACCTGGGCTCCAGGAAATGACCCGAGTCTGCAGACATGCTATTTGGATCAATCAATCATGCTAAGTGGTTAAAAGGCCAGGGGCTTGAGGTGATGATATCAAGTCAGGGTTAGGGTTTCAAATTAGGAGTTAAAATAGTTGTTTGGAGGGCTCTTGTTTCAAACAAGGGTTAGGGTTCTCTCATTTGCATTTGAAGCCAAACTTTCAACTTAGAATTTTGATACAAGTTTCAAATGAGGGTTTAGAGCTTGCATTAGGGTTTCAAATAAATATTAGAGTTTTAAACTGGGGTTTAGTTAGATTTGAAATCCAGGTTTGGGGATTCAAGTTAAGGTTAGGGTTCCAAATTTGTTTTGAAGCCTTGGTTAGGATATCAAACAAGGGTTTGGATTTCTTAATAGGGTTTTAAAACAGGGTCCAGTTTTAAAATAAATATTTCAAACCTGGCTTAAGGTTTTAAATAAAGGTTTTTTGAACTTCTCTAAAGTTTGAATGAAGGTATTAAAGCCAAATAAATTGATTTAAATTAGAGTTTAAGTTTCAAATTATACTTTCAAGCCTTGGTTATGGTTTCATTTTAGGAGTTCTAGCCTGTGTTAGGGTTCAAATAAAAGTTAGAGTTTTAAATTAAGATTCATGTCTGGGTTATGGTTTCAAACAACTTGGGTTCAGGCTTCAAATTAATGTTAAAAGTCAGGGATAAGGTTCTAAGGAGGCCTGTTTTAAAGTTTCAAATTCGGATTGACGCCAAGTAGCAGGCTTCAAATGAAGGCTTTATGACATGGGCCAGGTTAAGGTTTGAGATAAGGCTTTCAGGCCTGGTAAAGGTTTTAATTTAGGGTTGAAAAGCCTGTCGTCGGATTGTACGCTAAAGAATGAATCAACCCTTGTTTGATTGTCTGATTCTTGGGCATGTGTCCATAAAATACTCATCCTTTCTGATCGGATTCCAGAACCCCACCCCACACACAAACATCACACGCACATACATCAAATGCCTCCAATCAGAAATAGCAGTGACACAAATGAATGAGTGTGTTGCCATGTGATTGATCTAGTGACTCACACGGTTGAGTGAAAGTGAAATCTGCGCCTATTAGAGATGCATTACACGGCGCATGAATCGCATCATAACCTTAAAAAATAAATCCTCCTGTGCTGATTTAGTCAATACGTCGCGCGTTGCCTTCAACGCAGCAGGAAATTGCTTCCTCTGATGTTGTGCGCGTTTGCGTGCGTGTTTGTTGTGTGTGTGTGTGTGAGACAAGACTGCGAGCTGTCAGAATGGGGTCACATTTATCCCCTCCCGTTGGTTCCCTCTTTACCGCGTCGCAATCGGCACCCTCGGCTGTTAGTTATGCTGTCGAATGGAGGCAAGGCATGGCAGTATTTCAAACCTGGAATTTCAACATGATTGACCAATTGACGTTTGTTTGAAAAAATATTTTTTTGCCAGTGTGTCACTGTTGACTTGAACCTGTTGGCCAACAGCGGGTGTCCAGCAATGAGCAGAGTGTCCCCTTCAAATGCATCAGTGTCCGCAAGGCCTCACGCTGGCTGTGGAAGAAGAGCAGCATGATGAACACGACCGTCTCATGAAAGAACATTTCAAGTTTCAAATGAGGGTTTCAAACAAAGATTTGGATTTCAAATTGAGGTTTGAAGCCATGTTTAGAATAAAAAAAAAAAAAAAAAAAAAAGAGTTTGAAGCCAGAATTGGAGTTTGGGGCCAATGTTTGGGTTTGACATCAGGGTTAGAAGACGGTTTAGTTTCATATGGGGGTTCAAAGTTAGGATTTGGGTTATGGTTTGAAACTGGAGTTTCAAAATGGCGATTGAAAAGCAAGCCAGGGTTAGGGTTTTTATGTTAGGCTGTCTAATTTGGCTTTTAAACTAAGTTTATGATTTTCAAAAAAAATTGGTTTAGTTATTGCTTCAAATTAAGTTTTGACACCAGGATTATAAGGGTTAAGGTTTCAAATTAAACACATCCCACTAAAAACAATTTTCTCAGTTCCTCGAACATTTGAACTCAGTTGCTAACCAAAACGGCAGCACTTATTTAGGCACTTAAACATTCACTTAAAATGCGGAGTCTTACCACTCCGCAACGTTGTGTGTTGAACTTTGGATGCAAATCATCCCCAAAGAAAAGATATTTTCCTGCTAAACGATACACTTTGCGCAACCCCTCGCAGACTACATTATCTCCCCTTCATTACCGTGTGTGGTTGTCCCGCGGCTGTATGGAAATTACAGCATTTAAAAACATCTATTTTTGTGCCGACTCAAAGCAAAGACTCCATCAATAATTCAGCCGCGCAGCCTGTGAGATTTTTAGCGTCTGATTCTCAGGCTCTGGGACAAGCTGCCGGCGTAAGAAGATCATATATCTTTCAACAACACCTCCCCGGCGTTTGGAGGGATGTGTGCGGGGTAAGCCACGGCCTGTGGATGTGAAATGATATTTTGAAACAGGACCAAAGATTATTTGCGTAAATAAACATCTGAGTGGACGTGTTTGTTGATGGACTGCAAACAAAAGCACAGGGAGTCATCGAGCTACGTTGTACGCGACCTACGTCGTTTCGACTTTACGGCACCCGTGCCTCAGCCGTAGCACTTTCTGTTTCATTCATTTCACACAGTAATCACGTAATTCTAAAGTTATGTAAAGTGTTGTCGTTACCTCAAGCAACCGACGTCCATCGAGCAGGTCTGCTCGCCAACAGTTTAAGACTGAATTAGCTCCTCTTTGCCGTCTGTCAGCAATGAATGTCCAAGCGGAAACATGAAATATTGGTTCCTTCCAGGTCGCGCAAATGTTTTTTTAAAATTACTCTACAACGTATTTTGATGTAAATATTGACTTTAATAGTGAAATCCAACTTTAGTCGAAATTCGGGTTACATCGCCAGCGTAGGAACGTAACTCCGCCGTAACTCGAGGACTCCCTGTAGAATAGCACTCTACAGCGCTTAGAATAAGGGAAAAAATATCAGGACGTGGTTATACTTTTACTCTCCAGCCCAGTGCAACGGTGATTGGCTCCTATTGCTTGTGAAAAGCATCCATGCCTGTGGGCGAAAAGGATGACAAGCGGTACAACTTGGATTGTCTTTCTGGAGAGGATATGTATAGTAGATTGTGGATCTGGTAGTAAAGGGTATGAGACGTCCTGAGCTCAAATCCTGAATGAGCCCACTTTTTAAGGGCTTTTCCTGTTTTTGGCCCCTGTGACAAGTAAAGGGGCTATTGAAGGTCTGCAGTGGCATGTTGGTCTAGGGCACATGTGTCAAGATCCGGTCCTCAAGGGCCAGAGTCCTGCATGTTTTCGAAGTTTCTCTACTCCAACGCACCGGATTCAATGATCAGGATAATTATCAGGCTCCTGCAGAGCTTGCTGATGAGCTAAAATATGAATCAGCTGTGACGAAAGTGGGAAATCTCCAAAACCTGCAGGACTGCGGCACTCGAGGACTGCAGTTTGACCCTATGGTCTAGGGTTATGGTCAGTGATTTGGGTATGAGCAATCCGAGGTTCAAATCCTGGACAAGGCCTCTTTCAAATGAGTTTTATTTCTTACAGAAATGGTGACACGTTGGTCTAGGGGTATGATTCTCCCTCAGGGAGCGAGAGATCCCGGATGAGCCCTCTTTTAAAGCGACAAGTAACGGCTAATTAACAGTTTTTCATGGCTCATTGGTCCAGGGCTATGATTCTCACTTCTATCGGGTGAGAGTGGTCCTGGGTTCAAATCTCGGATGAGACTTCTTTCAAAGGGTCTGTAGGTGAAGGGCGGACTACGCCCAGTACTGAGCTCCAGTTAATCCTAGTGAACAAAGAGATAACCCTACCGTCAGTGTAGTCTGTACCAGCTGACGGTGGGTGAACGGAAGACGACACCCTGGACTGGTTGCCAGTCTAATCGCAGAACAGTTAGAGACAGTTCAACCGCTGGACTCTGTTCTAGTTGAATGCGGTTGAAAGGTGAACTACTTATTAGAACAGATTGTTAGTCAGTTGCAGTCTGTGGGAGAAAGACAGATTACACCCAGTATTGGTTGCCAGATAGTTGCAGGGCACAGGACAAGTTTGTCTCGAGAGAACACCTTGAAAGGGACCAAATATCCCTAAAGTGGCCATTTCAAATCAAATGGATTGTTGGGCTGAATTTTGAAACAGTTGCCAAGTTAGTACCAAGCCAATATTTACATTTACTTACTAGTTTGCTTTGCAATTTAGCATTGCCCACCCGTGTAGCATGTGGTTCAAAATGGCTAGCAAGCTCAGTTTTTGGTAGAAGGACCCCTGAGATTGACAAAAATCTGCTTGAAACGAAACAGAATGTTGAACATCAATCAACCATAGGGCACAAGTCTGTATCGGAAGAACACCTGGGAATGGACAAAAAGACGCTAACATGGCTGCTTCAAATGTGTTTTCAGGCATGTTTTCTTCAGACTCTCTTTTTGTGGGTCTGCTCACCTCAAGTTTCATGTTCCTTAATGAAAATGACTTTGAGGGCGGAACTTTCAAATAATTCTGGGAGAGGTGCTACAAAGTAAATTTTTGGAGCTATATTTTGTTGCATGTGAATGCCCTTAAAATGGTCTAAAAGGATGATTAGGATGCATTGCGGTTCACTTGAGCAGCAGCGACTCCCTTGATCTCTCGAAGACACCGCCCGCCCCGACTCAGCACTTCAATGGCCGGCCCAAAAATAGACCTGAGTTTTTTCAAGACAAACTGCCTTTTTTTTTTTCTCTCTCTCTTCTCTGCAAGACTGCAGTCGCTGCGCTCCCCTCCTCCCCGCGGCTCCATCGATTTTCTGCTAACAAAAAAATGTCCGTTTTCCACCCAAGCGACGGCGGCGATCCGGCGGTCGACCCCGTCGACACGTCACATGTACGTACAGTTCCGCAAGAGCGCGTCAGCAGCCTCGACTCAGAGGAACAGGAAGCGGCTCGTATATTGCGTTTGCACATCAAAGTTTGCAAAGATGCTCTATCTGAGAACACTTGTCAGGCCAGGCAGAAGCGAACGTTTTAGTCTGTCGGGCTGTCAAAAGCGGGCCCGCGTGAGCAGCGAGCCCGAAGCTGCGAGACAGACAGCCGAGAGGCGGCGGATTTCGGCAAGCTCGCTTTCTTCAACTTCTCCCTTCCCTTGTGATTTGCTCCTGTTTGAATTCCAATTTATCCTCAACTGTGAAGACGGAGAGGGGGGGCGGGAAAAAGTGTCAGGCTGGACAAGTTGTGTGTGAAACGTATGCTTTCTTTGAGATGGATGGCTGTTTTTCCACCCGCACAGATACTTTTGAATCCGCGTAAATTCTGGCCTCCAGGAATTACTGCTAAGCAGCTGCTGTGTTTTCCGGCCAGTTGGCCAATTTCACATATTAATTTGAGCTGGGAAATAAACACGTTTGCACTCTTCAGAGGGTGTCACGAGCCTGTGTGGACTCTGCTGACTGTCTGCTAAAACCGGACTGCACCTTGGATTGGTCGCTAGTTATTTGCAAATCTACAGCCAGTGGAGTATCACCTGGGTGAAAAGCAGACCACAACCTGGTTGGCTGCCAGTTAATCGGACGACACTTCGAGATATTGTCGACGCTACACCCAACTAGTCATGAGTCAGTCGCAGTCTGTCTACAGCAGATTATGCCCAGAATTAGTTGCCAGTCAATCTTTTTTAACAAACCTACCGGCACTGGAGTGTCTCAGCTGACTTGGGGTAGAAGGAAGGACTACACCCGTGATTGGTCTTTCGCAATCTGGTCTAGTTGACTGTGGCCAAAAGGGAGACCACACCCTAAGATGGTTGCCAGTCAGTTGTAGTCTGTCAAAGCAAGGAATCGATCCCGTACTGACAGTACAAGCGTAATCCCTGTGAACCACGAATGACCGATGACCTCGCCCATGAACATGCATGATTTTTGTTTTTTTTAACAACTCTTGTTTTGCGTTTCCCGTGCGGCCGCAGGTCGAGCCTCTCTGCACGGGAAGGCCTCCCTGCAGATCGAGCCTGTTCGCTCGGAGGACCAAGGCTGGTACGAATGTCGGGTCCTGATGCTGGAGCAACAGTACGACACCTTCCACAACGGCAGCTGGGTGCACCTCACAGTCAACGGTGAGTCATCCGACCTCGGTCGGCCATCTTGCGCCACTAATGTCTTCACTTGCCTCCCACGTTACATATTGTGCTGCTTTTTCACACTCAATGTTGAAAAGTTAGGACAGGTCATCGGCAACTTTCATTACACATCCTCAGCCATCATTTAAGTTAGGAGTGTCTATCTACTTGTTTTCATGTATTAATATAAGAGTTTCACTTGTTTTGGACTTGAATGTGAATATGTTGCTATATTTCCCTGTTAGAATGATCAGCACTACTACTACGACTACTACTGCAGCTACTTATATAATAATGAGGATAATAATAATAATGATAGCAACAAATTATTATTATTATTATTATTATTATTATTATTAAGTTATATAATTATGATAATATTATTAATAATAATAAAATATAATAATGCTGAATAAATGATTATATAAATTATATAATAATAATAATAATAATAATAATAATAATAATAATAATAATAGAACACATCATAATGATAAAATATGATGATGATGATAATTATTATACTTACAAATACTGCTACACATGGAGCAGGTCGAAAGCCACAATCCTCACTTATTAAAAGATTAGCTGAACCCCAAATGAACCTCGCTGGAGAAACCATCGAGCAGACTCAAGACTCATTGGAGGACAGCTGTCTGCCTCGACCGGTTGGCTTCAAGTGTAGAGAATAATGTAACATTAATAATAATAATCCTATTGAAGAAGACATGACGTAACAATCCGACATTTTCTATTATAAATTGACCTACAAACCTACTTTAAAATTCTACTATGGTTTTGTTTTGCACGTTTGATTGATTTTTTTTTTTTTTTGTGTGCAGATTTTTAAAAGCATCCAGTCTTTAAAAAATGCGGTAAAGGTCCCAGCGATGTGCGCGTTCATGAGGCCAGTTAAAGCGAGCCTCCGTTATTGATTGTGGTTTGTTGAAGGCAGTTCAGTTGTGAGACGTCGTCCGCGAGCTATCAAAGTGATGACTGGGTGGGAAAATAACATATCTGCACCTTTGCATTTCCCCGCCAAGCCCCCAAGTGCATTAGTAAATTCTATGCAGTGTGCTGCGTTTTACGTGAGGAATGCATTTTAGCTCGCTTTCCTATCAAACTTTTTTTTTTTTTTTTGCAGTTGTGTGCGATGCAACAAAAACCGTCTTCCCTGCACTATGCAGCACTTTTACTCACTTCATAAACGGAAAGTTGTTGATTTTGACACAATCTTTCACAGGTCTCTTAACCTCCTGTGTCATTCACACGTGTATTTCTGGTGTGTGAAATGTGATTATGCATATGTTTTACAGAGGCTTGCAGAGCCTCCTATTTGAATAATGATGACAAGGTGCTGCATGTGGAATAGTGTACTGTAGAGGGCCATTTATAAAGCCCGCAGCCCTGCATAATCACGCTGGAGTAAAACATGCTGATGTGTGTGAAGGCTGATTATGTTTTTTTTTTTTCGATGGCGTCGCCATGCGTTGCATCAACGGCAACATTTCTGTTGCCGCTCGCCTGTGTCCCGTGTGGCGAGTGAATAGGTCAGACTGTTGCGCCCGGCGTCACCTGCGCGCTTTTATGAATGTCTTGTTGTTGTGCGCGCATACTGCACCTCTGTCGCGTTGCCTCATCAGAATTCATGCTCGACTTCCTGCTGCAGAGCTCCTCACTCCTGTCAGGCCTTTCAACAGCAAACTAATAATATCCCTAATAACGTCATCGACATTCAGACTTTTTCGTTGAATCACAAATTCACGTCATTTTTTATTTTTATTTTTTCACTCTACCTTGCGTGTGTCAATGCAGTGTTGCAAGACAAAAGGAACCCGCCGAGGTCGATCCTAATTTGTCGCTGTGCGAGCTAGTGTTAGATTAATTCAATTGACTCCAAATTGTCCGTAGGTGTGAAGGGGAGTCTGAATGGTTGTTTGGATGTGCTGAAATTGTCCATGAAAAAGCCAAGAGGAACAATTTGATATTCTGCATACCAGTGCCTGGACCAGTATGCCGAATCCACGTTTGCATAGTCATTTACTATTTAATAACCGAATCCCGTATCAGTTCAAATAGGTTACTAATTGTACTTTTGCAAAAAAACAAAAAGTTTTCCTTTTTAGTTTAAAATAGCTTAATATAACCCCCAAGATCCGTCACTGGCCAATGGCAGAACCCCGGGTGTTTTTCTATCTTGGTAAAGTTTTAAATCCATCCGTGCCATCCTTCCATGTCGTGTCTGTCGTGTTAGCTAACTAGTGCTAAGCTAACCTAGGATGCTTTGCCTCTCCGGTCCTGCATCCATGTTTCCAAATGAAAATATATTTCTAGTAAATGTGACACACTAAATAGAAGACTGTTGTCAACCATCTTTGCATATTGGAATGATTAAAAAAAAATGTTGCAGTTTATAAAAAGAGATTTCTAAATTGTGAAAAATAAAGCAGGTTTGTTGAAAGCGCTGAAACTGCTGAACTGTCAATCAAATGCCACTATGTCGAACATCTTTCTTATGCCAAGATATCCCCACATGTTGGAGCTGCGAAATATATCACTTACAAGCTTACAGCCTCTGATGGCTGGAAGATATCCCACCGAGTCAATGCGGGGTTATCCACGCGCCAACTAGAGGTGCTAACAATGAGCTAACTTGCGAGCTAACGGCTTTTGGAGGCTTCTCTTAGTTGATGAAGGGGACACACGTAACCTGAATAACACAAAATTGGGAATTTACATAACCATACCAGGCTGTTCTGTAAATTGTGGCAACCGGGGAAGATGCATTTTCAAGGTCTGAGTATAGTGAGCTAGCTAACTGTGAGCAGTAGTGGTAGAAATGGACCATATCATCATATAAACCGCGATATAAACAGTATTGTAAAGAATTTAACAATTAGTGTTGTTTAATACAATTGGTTTATTAATGAAGTTTTTACAAAAATGAAAAAGTAAATACTGTGATGTGGTGTAATTTTTTGTCCCTTATCATCTACTTATAGACACTGAAAAAAATGGTTGATCATTTTTACCTTTTCCTATGCCGACCCAACTTGCTGAATCAAATATTGTTAGCCAAATGCACTTATTTCCATTTGGGTTACTAGTTTGCAGTTTTAAAGAGTGTAGCAATCGTATATTGCGAGAGTTCTTTTATTTTTTTATTTTTTATCTTTAAAATTCTTAATTTTTTTTTAAACATTATGTTTAATAGCATACTGTACTAACTATTATCTGCCATCCACAGTAAATAACAACATTATTAATTGATTTTTAATTTTCCCTTTAGTTGATTAAGCCATTTTAAACGGTTCCACTTTGGTTCCCCTTTTCTCAGTTCTAACTCCTGTCCTACCGCTGCAATCAGAAATGAGATCAAAAAGGCAATGGGGCAGCAGCGATGTCATGGCGTAGCCTCAAAGGGCGACGAGTCCGCTTGCTTTCTTTGCTCTGAAGACGCCTTCAAGAAAATATTACAATGTTGGCGTTGGTTCAGAGTGCGCACATCAAACAAGACGAGTGGTGAGTGGAAGTGTGAGGGAAGCAGGTGCCGTCGTCGTCCGCAGAGCATTTTGCTTTTTCTCCTGTTTACATATGCGTGCGCGGACACACACTCACACACACGCACACACGCCTCCTTTGGAGTTCCTGTTCGGCGGCCTTCGCTTCCTGCCAAGCGGACGGCGCATTAGTGCCCACTCAGTGGCAGGTGTCAGATGGCGAGGCCTTGTGCCCGAAAAAGGACAGTGAGGCCAGTCTCCCTCCGGTCTGCCTCCCTCCTCCTCTTCCTCGTCTTCTTCCTCCTGTCTAGTCTGCCTGGTGCTTCCCTTCACTGTGCTTTTTCTCGCATCACTCACAGACATCAAGACAACGCTCAACGTAAGAAAAGAAAAACAAAACAAAACAGACCTTGTGTCATAGGCATTGACTGCCATTTTAATGGGCAAAATACAAGCTTATGAGCATATCCTTATTAGGAGTAGGGGCGGGAACCTGTGGGTACCTAACGATACAATATGATATGCAATACAAGGTGATTATCTCACGATATGACGATACCACGATTATTGATATATTGGTCCGGTAATGAATCCAAGATAATCTACAATAAAACTACTCAAGATATAAACTGATGCTTTCCAATGAGAACATCGTTTCTTTTTGTACCATCACTAAAAAAAATACACTAAAGTACTCACTGTGAAGAAGAAACCAAATACAAATGTCTTCTTAACAGAGACCACTTTCTGTCAACAAATTTGTCTTTCTTTAACACTATTGTCATGCAACATGTCAGTCACATTATCAAATGTTTCATTTTAGGAAGTGTGACACAATTTTTTTGTGTAACATTGCAAAAGTGAACAAATATGATTACTTCAAATATTAAATCCAAATAAATCAATATTAATATCACTCAGAAATTGTGCGCTTCAAAAAGTCGAAACATAAAATATGTTTTAAAATGGTAAAATTGAAGGTATAATACATATTTTTTTTTATAGAAATTGCTGGACAGTTAAATGTTACACAAGTAAAAGTAAGCTCATGAGTCTTCTTTCTCCTGAAGATTTCCGTACATTTGCCCACCACTCTTATGAGGCGCTCCCCCTAGTGGCCTGCCAAGTAATTGCTTAATAAGTAATGAACAATGGAGCCTTTATAATGGCTGTATATTATCTACAAATATCGCGACATTTGCATAGGCGTATCGATAATCTATCGGGAGACAAAGTATCACAATTTATCGCGATATCGATATATCGTCACACTCCTAATTAGGATTGGCCTGGAATTAGTTCATTTTCTGGACAGAGACAATACAGTACTTAGTTATTTATACTCAGCAAATTGGGTTGAGAATTTGACCCAACACATTGGCTCAAGATTTTGATTCAAGAAGGGGTAAAAACTACACATATTGACGAGTTAAAGCTACCAAGATGAAATGCGTTACCAGGTTCAGTATAGCTGGGGTAAAAAAAAAGAAAAAAGATGTATATATTTTTTTTAACAAAAATTTAAGAAGTAGGGTGAGCGGTCCTTCAAAGAACACGTTGCGTGGGCAAGGCTGCATCCCTCCAAAAGAGCACAAGAATGGGATGCAGACCTCTTTAATGTGTATAATTGATGAGGGGCGGGCTGCCGCAAGTAGGACGACGTCGTGACTATCGGCTTACTTTTTTTTTTTTTTTTTTTTAGCGGAACAACTCCAGTGTTTCGCGGTACCTGACAATGGAGTCCCAAGTTGACCGATGTACCCGCTGTCGCCGCCACGCTGCGTGTGCAGCTTGTTTGCTGTCATCACACCGTGCTCGTTCCCACAAGAGGCAACCAAATTGGGGCGAGAATTAAAAGTAGCGAGATAACAACATTCGGCGTGGTTACATAATAAATATGTTGGTCTGTGTATTTCAGCTTCCCTGTGTGTTCTGTTGATTAAAAAATAACCCAAATTTGTTTTTTAAATAATAATTTTTTAAATAATATATATATATATATTTTTTGGTACAAAAATGTTTGCACGGAAAGTTGGGTCAAATTGACCCAAGTAGCGGATCAGTCTAATTTGTGACCAACATTATATTATTTTGACTCGGCAGTTTTTAGAATACCTTAAAACTGTTGGGCCATATATATCCCAATTTGGGTTAAAAAAGAAAATAAAAATGGACCGACCCAACTGCTTGGATCAATTTGAACCAACTTTCCGTTGTTGTTTTGTGGCACGCATTTTTTTTTTTTTTTTTTTTTTTTTTTTTACAACCCAGAAAGTTTCTGGGTTGTTTTGTACCCCACAGTTTTATTTATTTATTTATAACCCCGAACGTTGGGCCAAATTGACCCAAGTAGAGGATTGGTCCAATTTTTGACCCAGAAGTTTTAAAAGTGTGGTGCTTACATGGGGTTGGCCAGTGGGGTGGCCACGTAGCTCCGCCCATTCATAGTCTTACTAAGTCATGTTACCTAATCCTAACCTTTTATTTAAACTGCTGGGTCAAAAATAACCAACTCTTGGCCCAAAAAAAAATGGACTGACCCGGTAATTAGGTCAACTTGACTGAACTTTGGGTTGTTTTCTATGAAACAACCCAGAAAGTTGGGCCAAATTGACCCAAGTTGTGGGTGAGTCCAACTTTTGCCCAAAATTTGGCTATTTTTGACTTAGCATTTTTAAGAGTGTAGCGTCTACCTGTAGTTCCAAAGTGTGTTTATTAGGGAGCGAACAGGAGAGACAGACAACGTTGTAAGTGCAGTTGTAGTTGTTGAGACGCCGTGTTGCAACTTTCCCAGTAGCGAGCAAGTGGCCCACTTGTCGTCTGTCTTTAAGATGAGCACACCGCTACTATTTTTTATCCTATACTGAAATACTCAAAGGGGAAGAAGAAAAACCAAGGAAGGTTTATTGGCCTCCGGGTCACTGGTGACAAACTTCTTCTCGGTGGCTGCCTGCCGGTGAAGCTTAGGAGCATCAAGGGGTAATACGAGGACATCACCAAGAGGCTCCTTTTGGATTTTAAATAAGTGCGGTGTTTAGGAGAACCCTTTATTGTTCGTCAGCCATCAAAGCGGTAACAGTACTGCAAATTGCAAACATTTAGCTTTTAGCTATAGAAGCTACTTCCCGGTAGGCAACACGATGGTGGAAAAGAGCCGAGCTTCAAACAGTGGAGGAAGCTTGCCTCCCTTCAAGTAGTTTCATTAAATAAACACTTCTTCCGAATAATGTATCCTTCAAGTAAAATCCCCGTACTCTATGCAACATCTCTACAAAAAACACCTCTTTCAAATAAATAACTGGCACTTTCTGCAGCTGAGTGAATAAATGCCTCTCCCTTAACTCATTCACTCCCAGCCATTTTCACAGAAGCAATCCCGTTCGCTCCCGGCTGCTTTACTGGATTTTGACTGATTTTGCAAGGCCCACAGAATATTGTGTTCTATTGCTATAAAAGCATGGAACCTATCAAAAGAAAGATTAAAGTCTCTTCTTACATCAGGAAAAAAAGTATGTTTCTATCTGTTTCCATTTTGCAGCAATTAGCATTAGAAGAGAGCTAAGTTTCATCAGTTTTCACAAATCTATTCAAAATTGTAAGTAATTGAGCTTTTTTTCTACATGGCTCTGGTTGATCTCCTTTGCTCTGCTGCCACCTGCTGGCCGTTTGTGTAATAACTACCATTTCTGCAACCGTTCTTTGCAGTTGAAAGGCTGCATCAAAGTATGCTCTAGCATTAAAAAAAACAAAAACAAAAAAACGTATAAATACGTCTTTGGGACACTTAGAACATTAAAAAAAACGTATTTACACGTTATTGGGAGCAAATGAGCTAATAACGTCTCCTTCAACCAAACACCTGGCATTCTCAGCAGGTGACTAAAAACAAAAACAAAAGCCATCCTTCAGATGGGGAAACAACCGCTTCTCCTCAAATTGATGTCTCTTTCAAATAAACAACTGTTATTACCAACTATATAAATACCTCGAGCAAAGTGGTCGCTTTGTTCTCAAGAGATTTAAGCAGTAACTTTTAACCGCTTTTTATCTCCCAACAGCGCCGCCAACATTTACATCGACGCCGCCGCAGTATGTGGAGGCGAAGGAAGGGGGCAGCATCCTGCTCAGCTGCTCTGCCCAGGGAAACCCCAAACCCATAATCAGCTGGCTGAGGGAGGGGGAGGAGCTTGCCACCAACGCTAAATATTCGGTGAGACAAAAAAAAAAAAAAAGGATCACGGCTGCCGTTCAGATTTTTTAGGCCGCACTACTGCGGAAGCGTTTATGCCTCGACAGATGGCGCCCATCTGCCCCTAAAGTATTTTTTATTTTTCATCACTCACTTTGGCTCATATCATGTTGTTTTGTCATCATCATTTGGAGGGACTTTAAGGAATGAGGGGCGCCCAAGCAAAATCTTTCAAACATTCAGCAGTGAGTCACGTTTCATTTATGAAGATGGTGATAATAAGCAGACTTTATTAGCGGCTTACAATATTGATTAGTAGGCTAGACCACAACTTGATCCAGGATGACTCATTCAGGTGCTTACCACTATCCTGTAAAGATGAAAATGCTTCTTGAATCTTTTTTTTCGGAGGGGTTGTGTAAGTTTTATTTGTTATGAACAAACGCCCCCAGTAGTGCAATCTGACATGAGGGTGCCATGTATCTGGCACCAAAGCTTTGGGAACAGTTCGTTTGAGGCCTTGCTGCATTTTTATTTTAAATTTGTGTGATTTCTGTGCACTCTATTATTTTATTTTCAATATAAATATACAGTAGGTGCACAGTATTTTTTTTCATGTAATTTTTTAAATTTGTTTTTATTTCTATTTTTTGTGTAATTGTTATTTTAATTTCTACTTTTGTTTTATTCCTACGTAGTTCCTTTTTTCACTGTGGGGTTTACTATTTTTTTATTTTCTAGTTTTGTACTTTTATTTTGTATTTTTATTGCATGTTCATGGATACATATTTTCTAAAAATGTAACTAGCATTTTTATTTATTTTACATAGAGCTTCTTACATTTTGGATTTTATTTTCCTGTTCTTTTTGTTTTGAGTTATTTTGCAGTGTTACTCAAAGAAGTCTAACCCAGATCGGAATCCATGTGAAAGTCAATAGCGGCACGCTGTCCGCCAGTCGCATTTACTAAACTTCAACCTTCACTAAATGATTTTACTACATTCTGATTTATTATTGTGGGAATGCTGAAGCTTTCCAGTAGCCAGGAGGTTATAATTTCACAATTTATCTCTCAATTTGCTTTCAGCATTCCCACGCAATTTCTCCAGGAATTGCACTTAAGTCTAGTTAATGACAGGCATCCATATTACATTAGGCGTCATTTGAATGCTTTGCTTTAAAATAAAATTAGAAAAAAAAAATTCAGAACTGAGCGCAGTGCTTATCAGCTGTCCTCTGATATTTTTCTTCTTGGGAAACGCGTGCTAAGAAGCTTGTCCAAGTGTGTGCGTGTAGTTTGTGTGTGCTGGCGTGTTTGCTCACCAGCATGCTCTCGCTTCCACAGAGACTCGCCAGAGAAATGCAGGAATGTGTCAGACAGTGGCTGGGAGAGGACGGGCTGGGGGTTATCGTCATGGTGCTGGTTTTACTTCACTTTATTACCTGATTTATGTGCACAGGGGAAAAAAAGCCTGCATACAATGAAGATGTTTAAAAAAAAAACGGCGCTCATATGTAGGTGAGCTTGTAACTGTCCTGTAAAGTGATTTGTATAGCTTGATGTGACGACTGATGTGTTGCCTTCGCACGGACTCTGACGGCATTATGAGCCTTTCCAATTCAAATCCACTAGAAAGGGCCACTAGGCTTATATGCACGGGTGCACGTAAGCGGTGTGCAGGTGCGCACGTGTACTGTATATCGTCATGTGCGCGTCTCAGTTTGCGTTTGCATTCCAAGAATAGCGCAGCCGTGGATGTCTGCTCGCATGGATGGATGGATAGATGCCTCCTTCAAATAAATGTCTGAAAAAAAAATACACAAAATACAGAAATTGGATGGAATAATATGGAGAAAATACAGCTTATTATGACTTTGCCTGGCTGTGATGTGAATGCAAAGACAAATTAATTAATTAAAAAAAAAAAAATCTGTCAAGGTCTCCCAAGTTTGATATCTTTATGAAAATCCTCATTAATTGTTTCCTAGGCCTCGGAATGGATCTACTTCACAGCTTTCCACTGTTTGCTTCACACTTTGACTCGCATCATGTCGCGCACTCACTGCGCGACAAACAGTTAGTTCATCTTGTGCCGGTACAGTCGCTCACGGCACGTCAGACGGAGAACACGCGGCGGCGTCTCTCGGCCAAGTACCGCGAGCTTCGCTCTTTTCTCCCTCGAATAATGCGCTGACTACAGCTGTGTGTGACTTGAATGGATGCGGCCTCACAACCTGTTGCATAATTTAGAGAAGAAGGTTGCGGTGGGGGGGGGGGGGTCTCATGTGTTTCTTTATTGGTTCTCTTTGAGCAAGCTCAGCAACAACCAGGCCGCACATTAACGGTTCTCGCATGCATGTTCATACCTTCTTCATATCTCTTTTTGTTCTTTTTTTTGGAGAACTCAGTATTATTCATTCGGCAGCCTTCCCGAGTCAACATGTTTTTTATTATTATTATTTTTTATTTTTTGCGTGCGCGCGTTTGTGCTCTTTAATTTACCTGAAACCTGTTATAAATCCCAGACCCTTCACTTTAATTGCATACCTCAGAGTCCCACCAGAGTCGTGAAGTTGTCGGGGGACCAGAGGAAGGATCAAAGGAAGGAAAGATAAATCCAGCACCAACCAGACGCCACCTACCAACCACTGAGTTACAAAACCAGAATCTTTCACCAACATCTAAATTCCAACCAATTAGGGAGACCTCAAGAGACCAGAGGAAAGACTAAAGGAAGGAAGGATAGATGAAGCAGAGTGAGATCCACAAACTCCAGCATCCACTGATTCAGCGACCAGTGGGAGGATCAATTTCTGTTTGAGTTTCAGTAGATGCAGGTGTGGTGCTTCTGACATACATGAGAACCTCCACCAATTTTATTTTTTTCCCCCACTATTTATTACTCAGGTGCACGACGGAAGCCTGACCATCCTCGGCATTACCCGCGACGACAGGGGGGCGTATACGTGCAGAGCCTACAGCGACCAGGGGGAGGTGCTGCACACCACCCGTCTGCTGGTACAAGGTACGAGTCGGTTGAGACCTCCCTAGAAAGTTTGTGGCTGTACTAGTAGTCCTCCATAGACTCAGGGCCATAATCTGCAATTGCTATACTTGCTCACGTTAAGAAAATGAGACCCGACCAAACTCAAATCATAAGTCAACAATTGTATGTTGACTTGAAATTCAAATACAACCTTGCTGCTTCACATCATGGAAAGAAAGAGCTCCCTCTAGACAATGTTAGTGCGTGTTGCTCTTTCCCCCCCATTAACTCTGATAGGCCGACACGTGTCTCCCGTGCAGCTCGGCTCCCGTGAGGCTTGACGTAACGTAAACAACAAGCAGGTATTGCCCTTAAAACATGAGGGAAGTGCTTGTTTTATTTTACTTTTATTTTTTTTTGCCTCTTGCCTCTTGGGTTCGCGTACGTCCGGCTCGCCTGTCAACGCTCTGCCAGTCACGCGCTTTCTCAAGCGGTCGCCTTGAAACTTTCATGAATCACAACATCTTATGTTATAGAAAGAATCGTGATGATTTTGAAAACAAAAGCTGCTGGTCCAAGTGCCCTATTATGATTTAATGCCTATATTCTAATTTATTTATTTATTTATGTATTCATTTTTTTACTGCCTTTTCCTGCCTTTCAAGAGACACAAATTAGGAAAATTCCTGCTGAATTTTTTTAAATGGTATTACAAATCTGAAAATAGACAAAAAAAATCAACCAATTTTTGTGTATTTTTCTCTTTGTTGTGAAATGACCACGTATTCTAAAACAGTCAAATCTTCTGCCTGTAATTCATTTTTTTTTTGTAAGCATTAAAGGGACATGACAAATTGGAGTGTTTAAATAACCATATTTTTCACCCGCACACATTTTAAGAATTGTATAATGGACAGGAGGCACAACTGTGGCACAATAACTGTTGCCCCTATTTTCCTGTAAAGTGAAATAATGTTGGCACGATCGGGCTGGAAACTTTTAAGTTTTGCTCTGAGCATGACGTCACACTCATGATCCTGGCCGTGCGCGTCGCTGGCGTCCATTCCGCTTTTCGCCAGAGGGGTCGCAAATGTGCAAAAACTCTGAATCCTGCATCATGGGCCTTTAAGGTACCAAAAATAAATGATTTTAATCATTCTATATTATTTAATTAATCGTTTATTGGAATTTTATTCTGTCAAATATTGAAATTGGCATCAGCCACAAAAAAAATAAATTTAAAAAAATAGGTCGGGCCCTAGCTTATTTATATATATATTTATAAACGATAAATATATGGTTGCTACTTCACAGATTTTCGTCTCCTTGATACAGCAAATATGACCAAACTCATTTTACAGCATTACCCTAAAAATAAATGATTTACACAGGCAAAGGCATACATGGCGACGATTCTCCGTAACTTTTGCAAACAACCCAGTTCTTCGTCTCTCATTTGAGATGTGTCGCAGCAAAGCAGCAACCTATCGATTCTGTGTGATATTCATCACAAGATGGCCTCGTTAGCAAAATCAATGCGTCTTCCTGTTCAGTATTCTACCAGGGCCACATTTCGAACCGATCTAAATGAACCTTTCAGCGATTTACATGGATTAGCGCCAGATACCACGTTGAAATATAATGCAAGCTAGTTGCGTTAAAAAAAAAAAAAAAAAAAACGTTTACGCCTCACTGTGCCTGTCAGTCGTTCACTTTTTTTGTGCAACACTGAAAACGAGCAGCAGGCTTTTTGTATCTGGGCCCGCTCACAAAAAGACATCTTTCCTTTCATGGCTCCTTGCTTTTTTTTTTTCCCCCCCCTCTCTTTTTTATGGAGAGTTTACCGGGAGGATGAAAAGGTTACGATGTGAAGCACACGTGAGCTCAACAGCCACGACCGTCCGTTGGCTGCCGTACTGCGTTGTGTCATCGCTCTGGTGATTTGGAGTGGGGATGATGCATGTTCTCTCTGTGGAAGAAGAACAGGTTGAGCGTTCTTAACTGTCATGCAAGTGTAAAGTTAACTACAGTTGAATGGAATCGTCCACAGAGTGTAGGTTAGATGCTTATTAATTGAAGTCTCCTGAGATCTGATGTATGATTTGAAGTCTCACTGTGATGTCATCGGCGGTGACGGCGAACAACATTTTGTGTTTCAGGGCCTCCGTTCATCGTCTCCCCGCCGGAAAACGTCACCGTCAACATATCCCAGAATGCATTGTTCACCTGCCAAGCCGAAGCGTATCCTGGCAATCTGACCTACACCTGGTTCTGGGAGGATGTTAACGTCTACTTCAAGAAGTAAAGTTGCAGCCCAGTTGACGGTTGAAATACTATATCATTTTCATAATTGTAAAGATCCGCCTTGCAGTGTAATTATGATCAGATGCTTTCTTTCTGTTGATTGGCTGTGAGAACTCAAATGTCTGCCGCCTTATTTTGAGGCATGCATTTTGATTGGTTTAAGTGAACAATGTAGGTTCTTTGAAATTGTATCTAATTGTTTTTGTTTGCTGATTTCTCAAAAAGGACAACTTTAATTGCTTTGTCGGAAAAATGAATCAACTGTTTTATTTTAGTTTTAGATTTGTATGTTCTTTTTCTGTGGGAAACAACAAACCATTTTGGAGATGCAGGCTTTTCATTGGACAGGGAGGATTACAATGAATTTATTACATTTCAAATTCATAAAAAAAATATTAAATAAGATACATTACAAATATTTTGTGGAAGTGAATTTAAATAAATTTATAATTAATTAATTTTACATTTGAAATTATTCTACATACTGTATCTATACACGTTAAGTATTTTTTTTTTCAATCATTCTTACAAATAGATACATTAGGAAATTACACCCTATTTTTATATATTTATTACATTTTAATTAATATCCTTTAATTTAAAATAATACGTAACTTTTTATACAACATTTAAAGTCATATTTAGTTAAAAATCAGTAATCCCTGATAGAAAATAATTGTATTTAATTCTGAATTAAGACAAATTATTTAAAATATACCAACTTTAAATAAAATTTTTAATTTCAACAAAATTATTAAAACAAATACAAACTTCTATTGTTTTTTTTACATTAAAAAAGAATAAAATTACATTTTTTGTACTTTTTATTTAATATCCATTAATTTAAAATAAAGCTTAACTTTTTATACAAATTCTTAAGTGATATGTTTTATTTAAATGAAGTTAAAAATCAGTAATCCCTGATTGAAAATAATTGCATTTAATTCAGAATGTATACAAATTATTTAACATATACCAACTTTAAATAAAATTTTTAATTTAACAATTTAACAATTATTTAAAAAATACAAACCGCAATTTTTTTTTTTTTTTTGTATTTGTTTTTTTGTTTTTGTTTTTTTTACATTAAAAAGAAATAAGATTACATTTAAAGTAATTTCTAATCTATTAAGCGCAGTCCAGTCCAGTATACTTCAATCATTTCCAAAGGTTGTCGTGCTCAACTGTTTGACTCTCTGCTGCTCTCTTATGGCCTCGTCATGTAACATAGGGCGCTATGGCCGCATGTGTGTGCGTGAAAATAAAAGCATGCGTGTCCCCATGCAGTGACCTGAAGCTGCGAGTGCGCATCCTCATCGACGGCACCCTCATCATCTTCCGGGTCAAGCCCGAGGACGCGGGAAAATACACGTGCAGCCCGAGCAACAGCCTCGGCATCTCGCCCTCGGCGTCGGCCTACCTGACCGTTCAGTGTGAGTGTTGCCGTGGCAACCGTCTGCGCTGGTTGGGGGAGGTGGGGCTGGGAAGGAAACAGCATGGAGGCTGGCTCGATTATTTCTCACTACGACGCAGTCACCTTGCCCAATTGCAAGGTTGCATGACGTGTTTTCATGATGTAGCCATCTTCATTTCTTTAAGGCATAGTCATTTTTTTCATTTCACGTTGTAGCCGTCTTCATTTCAGGAGGCGGCCATTTTGGTGTCATTATGTAGCCATCTTCATGAGGTGGCCATCCCCATTTCATAACAGCCATCTTCATTTTCATTATGTGGCCACCTTTATTTCATGTGGTGGCCATCTTGATGCCATGCTGAATCATCTTCATTTCATGAGGTAGCCATTTTTATTTCGAGTTACCTATTGTCGTTTCATGATGTAGCCACACATGCATTTCATGATGTAGCCATCTTCATTTCATGAGGTAGACATTTTCACTTGATCTTTGTTTCATGAGGTAGTCATTTTATTTTGAGTGCTAACCATTGTCATTTCCTGATGTAGTCGCCTTCATTTCATGAGGTGGCCATTTCTGTTTCGTGACAGCCATTTCCTTTTCATGATATATCATAATTTCATGACGTAGACATCTTCATTTCATGAAGTATCCATCTTCATTTCATGATGTAGCCATCTTCATTTTAAGTGGTAGCAGTCATTTTGAAAGGCAGCATCTTCATTTCATGAGGTATCCATCATCATTTCCTAATGTTCCCATCTTCATTTTATGAGATAGCCTTTGTGATTTCACAATGTCGCCATCATCAAGTGATTATTTCGGAACTTCAGTTCAGGATGTTGCTATCTTCATTTCATGAGCTAGCCATTGCTTTCATCATGTAGCCATATTCATTCTTGAGTCAGCCATAATCATTTCATGGTATAAAATCTTTCATTTGTAGCTGTCTTTATTTTGTGAGGTAATGTCTTTGTTTCATGATGTAGTGATCTTTATTTCACCACTTAGTTATCTTCATTTCCTGAGGTAGCCATCTTCATTTGGTGAGCCATTTCATTTCTACGGGTTAGCAGTCTTCATTTCTTGAGGTAGCCATTTTGATTTCATCAGGTAGCCATCTTCATTTCATGCCTATGTGCATTTCCATGGCCAAATATATATATTGGGTTGTATTCGCAGACAGATTGGAGAGAAGGCCACTCCCAGGCAGCCGTTGCATGCCGAGCTAATTTGTTCCCCGGTCGCCTCCCGCCAGTCATTGATTATTGTGCTAAGCTATGTGGGAACGAACGGCCGAGGGGGAATTGGCGACTCTGCAGCCACGGGCGCCCAAAATGCGGACGGCCACACTGGGACGCTAACGACAGCGCCCAGTTAAGCTGGTCCAATTGCGATTTGCTCAAATTCCCGAAACAAAGTTCCCCATTGAGATTTTTTTAATCATTTGTCAGAGACAATCTTTATTAACTGTACAGCAAATGTTTCAATGTTAAAATTTATTAACACATACATTCCATCCATCCATCCATCCATCTTTGTATATCGCTTATCCTAACTGGCAAAAATAAATTAGTTTGGTAAATTTGATGATTTTCTCTTCTAAAAAAAATATTATTATTATTTTTTTTGTCTTGTTAAAATCCAATTTAGCTCTTCTAATATGTTGACTTTTTTGCTTGTAAAATTAGTATTTTTTATCAATTATTTTTTCTAATATTTAATGAAAATCTAAACTTGAGAGTTAAAAAATTACAACTTTATTTCTGTATATTACTTCTTGTAAAACAATTTTTAAAAAAAATCTGTAAAAATTCGTATTTTTTTTCTTTCAAGAGCACTGTGACTTCATGCTTGTAAAATTACTACTTTCTTCTCATATTATGTTTTTCCCTCCTAACATTTCTTGTAAAATATAATTTTTCTGATAGAAGCCTAATTTTATTTCTCTAAAATTATGTATTTACTATTTATTCTCTTAAAATTGTCTTTTTCCCCATAGCATCTCTCCTTCATGTGACTTCTCCTAAAATGTCCACTTTATTTATTTATTTATTGAAAACTGCGCCTTTTCTCTCCAGACCCGGCCCGAGTGATCAACATGCCGCCGGTCATCTACGTCCCCCGCAAACTGCCGGGCACCATCCGCTGCCCGGCTGACGCCAACCCACCCGTGACGTCCGTCAAGTGGGAGAAGGACGGCTACCCCCTGCGAGTGGAGAAGTACCCCGGCTGGAGCCTGACGCCGGACGGGAGCATCCGGGTAGCCGAGGCCACAGAAGACTCCCTGGGCACCTACACCTGTGTGCCTTACAACGCCCTGGGTACCATGGGCATGTCCCCCCCTGCCACTTTGGTGCTAAAGGTAACGACGCAGAGCCTTGCCTGTGTGCGTCGTCGGGCCCGTACTGATGCCGGCGTTTGTGTGTCGACGTGAAGGATCCCCCTTATTTTAACGTGAGGCCTGGGGGGGAGTACCGACAGGAGGCTGGCAGAGAGTTGGTGATCCCCTGTGCTGCTTCTGGAGACCCCGATATTCCCAGCATCACTTGGAGAAAGGTGAGATTCAAATGACAACTTGAGTATTAAGACTTTGTTTGACTAAAATGGCTGCTTTCTTTTTGTATAATTTTGTTTTTATTCTCCTAAATCAGGAGTGTCAAACTCTCATTTCAAGTTCTGACTATTTTCTTAAATTGGACATTTTGGTGTTACCATTTTCCTTTTCAAATTTGGCGCAAACGTTTTTTCTGGGAAATGTCCACTATATTCTTGTAGAATGACTACTATTATTTTAAAATGATGACCTTTATTTGACAATTTTACAAGCTGATTGAAAATTTTGAACTTATAGGATCCTGTTTTCACTCAGTGTGCGCTCAGTGTAAAAATCTTGGTGCATCTTCATTACTGTGTCAGGGCAACTTTGATTTACTGTGTTTTCCCGTGGCACACCTGAAAATTTTGTCATAGAAAGTAGATTAGACTATAGAAGACCAGGTGAAACCAGGTCAAGGTTGTGCCACAGGTGCAGAGGATGGGGCCAATGGGCCTGGGATGGAAAATTGGAAAGAATGTTTTTCATAACAATATTTTTTAAACTGTGATATATTAATCAATTATTAAAATAATCGTTAGTGAGCAGGCCCAAAATTGAAAAATGTGCACCTAATCAATGTGATTGGTATCAGAATCGGTATTTCACTTTTTTTTTTTTTTTTTTCAAAAAAAAAAAGGGCAATGATAATAAGACGTTGAATCGGTAAGACTACCGAATGAACAATTCTGAGCTCTTGAGAAAAAAAAAAAAAAAAAAAAGAATCGGTATTTCACTCATGCTGTAGAATGATTTGTATCGGAATTGTGAACATGAAACACTAAAAATGACATCATCTTTCCCGAAAAATGTGGACGTTCTTGAAAACAACTACAACTTTTTTCTTGCATACGTTTAAATTGTGTATCTGATTTTTTTTTACATTTTTTTATTATTATTTTATTTTAGTAAGCGCTTGTCAAACGTTCTTACAAAATCTGCGTGCAGGTTGGGAAGCCGAGCCGGAGCAAGCACAACATCCTCGCGAGCGGCAGCTTACAATTCGTGTCGCTCAGCAAGGAGGATCATGGCGAGTGGGAGTGCGTCGCTACCAACGTGGTCACGAGCATCACTGCCAGCACTCGGATCCTGGTCATCGGTACCAGTAGACACACGAACGCACATCATCATCATCAAGTCTCGACTTGATTGGCGTGGCTCTCGGCCATGTGCTTTTGTGTGATTTCCCACAATAGACATCTCTTAATCTGCTCGCCTCGATCCAATTTGGCCGTGGGCGTCATTAAAATTTCATTTCATCTTATCTGTAATAGCTTTATGTGGCTCATTTGAAAGCTCATTGTGTAATCACAGCGTGGTGCAGCCTTTTTGTGTGTCCGGCGAATGGAGCAAGGGCGTCTTTACTGCAAACTGTAAATTTGCAGCCTCGCACATCACACGGAAAGAGTCGAAAGTGTTTGAGGACAAATCACAGTGACTTTGCGTTAAATCCGCACAACTTCAGAGAGTCCGTCCTACTGTAGTGTGTTTATTATATACATACTATCTGAGCTACATTATGCACAGCACTAATGCTAAGTTAACTTTAGTGCCTTTCAACTTAAAATAAGGACATTACCCCCATGAAATGATGTCCTCTAATATCAACACTTTCTGACCAATACTTTATGAGGTCCAATAGAATAACTGTATAAAAAAAAAAATTGTGATTTTGCAGTGATGTTAATGAAACTTAAGTTATATGAGTGGGTTCATGTCATTATTTTTGAAATATTAAAATGAGGAGGAAAAAAACGGAATTAGTATTGAAACTATACTTGTAAAATCATTCTTGTAGTATGACCACTTTTTTTTTACAGTTTAAAAATCTTTTTTGAATTCCAAATACTATTATTTTATTTTTGTCAACTTTGGAATTTTTTTTTTTTTTTTTTTTTACATTATGAATGTCGCTAAAAATCTGACTTCATCCTTGTAAATTTAAAAAAAAAAGATTGTCACTATTAATTTTAGTCTAGTAATATTTCTGCATTAGTCTAGTAATATAAAACTTTGTCCTAAAAACTGCTGCTGTTTTTTTCAAAATATTATAATTTTTTTTACTCATAAAATGCTGACCTAATTCTCATAAAAAAAAAAAAAGTCTTTATTTTCGTCAAAATTATAACTTCTATCATAACGTTGACTATTCTTCTAAAATTACACTTGCGTTATTGTAAAAAAAAGATTAATATTCTCAAATTACATTCTAGCATTTCAACCTCAACTTTGGATTTGAAAAAATCTATCTTTTTTTCATGGCTTTTGTATCATATTGACTTTATGAATACTTTCAAAATACACTTTTATTGCAGATTTTTTTTCTTGTAAAATTACGTTTTCCATCCTAAATTAACACACTTTTTCATTATGACTATTATTTTATCATTTCCGCTAAAATCTTGTATCTTCCTGGAAACATTGCATCTTTATTCTCAAATTATTTGGACTTTATTCTGGTACAATCGTCAAACATTAATCAGTGCACTAAGGACATAATTACAAATATGCCATTCTGACTCACTGGATTGATGAATACATGGTACATCTTGTTTCTTTTGCTCATTTTGTGTATTTGTGTGTGTGCATGTAAACCTCTCAGGCACCAGCCCACACGCTCCCGGCAATATCCACGTTTTGCCCTTGACCACCTCCGCTAATGTATCCTGGGAAGCGGGCTACGACGGCGGCTTTGAGCAGACTTTTTCCGTGTGGTACGGTCCAGTGTGAGTGCCCCTTTTCTACTTCTGGAATATCGTGCGTGGAATACTGTATCGTCGCAAATAGTGGCCCAGGGTGTTTATTTACTCAAATGCAGATTTATCTGAGGGACGATTTACGTGCTGCTGTTTAGATTGGCAACATTCAGTGACAATCGACTGAAATCTTTAATGCCTATGTGTGCGCATTTATGAGCTGAGATAATTACAGTCATGATCTTTTTTTCCATTAGTAGTAAAGGTAGATTTTTATTTGAGGAATGTGTTTTTTTTGTTTGTTTTGTTTTTCAGTGCATGACACACCCAGCAATTATTTGAGGGAGGGAATTTACAATATGAAATAAGTCTAAGCTTGCCTCTTGTTTTCCTGATGAGAAAAGGCAGGTGTTTACAGTATATGAGGGAGACATTTATATATTTTTTTTAAGTACCGTAGATAACACACATAAATTAATACATTTGATAAGACCACCTGTTATTTTTCTTGATAGTTTTTTATTTGAGGGAGGCATTTATTTATTCATGTATTTATTTATTTTTTGTGTAGATAACACCGCCATTAATTAATTTGGGCAAGGAACATACAGTATTTACTAGGGGTGTTAAAAAAAAATCGATTCGGCGATATATCGCGATACTACATTGCGCGATTCTCGAATCGATTCAATAATCGGCAGAATCGATTTTTTTTTTTTTTTTTTTTTTTTTTTTTTTTTTTTTTTTTTTTTTTTAGGATTCACACCTTGAGCATGGAAGAATGTTATATGAACGGAACATTAAGCCTTAATATTTTATTTTAATGCTGTTCAAACATGAAACAGATTACAACCTCTATAAGACTGAAATTTCAGATAAATAAATAATACATTTTCATATAAATCTTACACTGTACAAGCTTACTGATTAGTATTTTCTAAATTTGAATGAAAAAAAATCGCAACAATCGACTTATAAATTCGTATCGGGATTAATCGGTATCGAATCGAATCGTGACCTGTGAATCGTGATACGAATCGAATCGTCAGGTACTAGGCAATTCACACCCCTAGTATTTACAACATGCAGTACGACTCAATAATTACTACCTATTTTTCTTTCCTGATGGGGAAATAACTTTATTTCGGGAAGGTGTTGATTTTTTTTGTTGATAACACACCCACCAATGAATTGGAGTAGGGCAGTGGTGTCCAAACTACGGCCCGGGGGCCATTTACGGCCCGCCGTCCATTTTTCAGTGGCCCGCGACATATGCTAAAAATGGCATTTGACTCAGTTCAAATACAATAAACAAAACAAAAATGTTTGGAGATGGTCAAAGTAAGAAGGGAGGCTATCGAAAAACAGGTGCCATTAAATGTCATTTTAGTTAAATACAGCTAATGAAAAAACTCAAACTAAAATTCAAAAAACAACATTGTTACCGAAATAAAATAAAAACGAACTGAAGCTTCATTTTATGTTTACAAAACTAACTAAAACTAACTATAATTATAGCAAACATCCTTCGTTTAGTCTTTGATAGGAAAAGGGAGGCATTTCCCTGAGGAAGGTTTTTATTTTCCTTCAATAGATGACGTATCCTGTAATTAAGTGGCACACAGCGTCTGTTAGATGGGAAAAGGGTGGAGTTTATTTGAGGGAGGTGATTATTTTTTAACGCAGATGATGCGCCCAATTAATCAGGGCAAGAAACGCATTTACAACATATGCTAAGTTAATTGTCACTGCCTGTTTTTTCTTACTGTGGGGAAAGATGTTTCTAGGAAGGTGTTTATTTTCTGAAGAAGAATGACACGTCGTAGATTTGCATCATAATTTGAGGGAAAGTGATGTCATATTTTGTACTGCCAAACATGATGCTATCACAACAATAAAAGATAATGACACAAAAAGGGCTTTACGTCCCCGTGGGGGTTAAGTTATTTTTCATTACAGTTCTGGAAGGAAAAAGAAGATACAATCAGGTGAATGTAATATTGTTTCCCCTTCGTTAGTGACCTTATTTCCCTGGTGGATGACTGTAAGTAGGTCACTTGTGTGCACAATCCAACTTTTAACCGTGATGCTCGCCAGGAAAAAAAAGAATCAGTCAAACATTACTTGCAATAACAAACAACAGACACAGGCTGCTGTATTTGAATGAAAATCCCACTCACATTATCGTGCGTTGAATGCCGTTTCCCGTATGCTGTGCGCAGGTCAAAGAGAGTGGACTTCGGTCCACACGACTGGCATTCCATGCCGGTTTCTGGTGCTCAGACGTGGTTGCTGGTGCCAGGGCTGGAGCCTGGGACAGAGTACCAGTTCAGTGTGCTGGCGCAGAACAAGCTGGGCACCGGCCCATTCAGCGAAGTTGTGACAGTCAACACTGCAGGTGGGCTGAGGCTTCAGTGGCCGGCAACACTCTCAATGTTGGCATACACGCTACTACTGGACATTTTATTACTGTGAACGCTCAATGTGATATGCTGCCCTCTAGTGTGGTTTCAATATGACATCATGGAAACAGAATGCAAAATACAACTTACAGGGTTCATTCTAATAGTGTTCAGGTTGTTCATTTTTCAAAATACTGTACAATCTGGAGATGGGAATCTTGTGAAATCAGTCAATTCCATAAAACGTATTTGTTTGTTTACAGTGGGGTAATGGTAATACAGTTATATATGTATATTTCTGTTAGGTGTTTCTAGTAATTCATAGGTAAGTTAAACACATAAATTAATTCATTCATCCATTTTCTGAACCGCCTGCTCCTCACAAGGGTTGCGGGGGATGCTGGAGCCTATCCCAGCTGGCTATGGGCAGTAGGCGGGGTACACCCGGAACTGGTTGCCAGCCAATCGCAGCACATAAATTAATAATTTACATATTTTTCACACTTGTGGAGGTTAGTCGTAAGTTACACACTGAGCTCTAAAATTTGATATTTTAATAATAAAATTACTTATGCTTTTTAAAATAGTATTATTTTCCTAACTCGTTATATAAAAAAAAAACAACTTTATTTTTTGTAATTTTTACCAATATTCTATTGGATTATTTAAAAATATGAACACAACAATTTAAATAAACGATTAAAGGCAGAAACTGGTGAAATTAATGCTACAATATTACAGGCCTTTTAATAATATAAATGTCCATTGGGCGTGTTTAAAGAATAAGTTTGAAGGAGTGTCAAAATTCCAATACATTTCTGCAATGTTTCTGTTAGATATCTTTAGGAAGTTAAGATGGGTGACTTTCAGAAAGGTATCATATTCAGGCATGAAGAGTATAAACATTTGTTTTTCTCACTGTCATCCATGCAAAATAATTCAACAAAAAATAATTTCAACAGATTTATTTTAAAATATAATTTTATCAAATTTTAATTATTCGGTAATTATTTCATTTAAGAATAAAAATAATCTGTGCATGTGATATGGAAAGTTTCCTATTTCCTAACCTCTCTGACCCCCTCGCAATTGTGATCCCGATCCCTGATCCCCCAGGCTCTCCCCTGGGTACCCCAGAACCACTGGTGCTTCTTACCCCACCACGGTGCCTCACCGCCAACCGCACGCAGCACGGGGTCCTCCTCACCTGGCTCCCCCCGGGAAACCACTCCTCGCCCATCAACCGCTACATCCTGGAGTTCCGCCTCGGGGAGCGATGGGAGACCCTGGATGACCTCATCCCGTCCACCGAGACCGAGTTTGTCGCCAGAGACCTGGTTCAGGTGAAAAAGAATGTTATTTTCCTACTTGGGCGAAGATAACGAGAAGATAAAGAACTTGTGTTTGTTGCGTTTTCCTGACACCAGGAGTCTTGGTATGAGTTTCGAGTGATGGCAGTCATGGAAGACCTGATCAGTGAGAGCAGCAATGTAGTAGGAGTGTCCAGCACGGGTCAGTCAAAATATATATATATATTTGTCCTTTAATTAACATACTGTACTCACCAATCACAATTGGTTATTCATGTTGTTGATGCAGTCATCAGATAAATAATAAATACCCCCACACAAAAAAATGTGCCATGCAGTTAACATACTTTCTAACCTTTCTTTCCTGTCCATCAGATCCCTTCCCCCCGGCGGAGGTGGCCGACGAGGGGCTGGCCCGTCCCGTGGTGGCGGGCGTGGTGGCAACTATCTGTTTCCTGGCAGCGGCCGTTCTGTTCAGCACACTGGCGGCGTGCTTTGTCAACCGGCAGCACCGGCGCAAGCTCAAGCGCAAACCGGGTCTGTCCGCTACGAACCGCGCCCGCCCTCAGTGTCTCGCGACACAAAATGTTCACCGTAATTGTCTTTGTCCTTTTCAGATCCTCCCTTGTCCGTGACGCACTTCAGGAAGAGCGTGGAATCACCGTAAGTAGCAGCTAGCAGGCGTTTAGATGTTTGCAGTCGTGCGTCCTCTTTTGCATCGGATTTTCTCAACACAGCATAGAATAGCATAGTGATCCTAGACACCATGCAAACACGCCCCCTCGTGGCTGTGAGGAGAATAGGAGGCATCATTGCAGTCTGATTGGACAGTTCTGTGCCTTTCCCACTGCACTGTACCTCCTCGGTTTCACTCAGTTGTACTCGCTGGAGGGGTTGAACCGACTAGTCGACAAGTCGACTTTACCACTCATTAGTTATCTTGTCGCTAATCTCATGTTTTTAGCATCTCGTCTTTCAATCAGCCAATTTACAGAGGACTTTTGACTCCCCGTCTGCTACCATTGCCTGACATTACCGTATTCATGCATCTGCAGTTTGCACGGGTCACAGGTTAAAAAAACCCCCAAAAAAACAAACAAGACGGTTGTGAATGAGAATAACTGCTAGCCTCGCTAGCTTCACCTATTCCGATCACCGCTTGTCAAAACTGTTCTTTATGATAATATGTTCTATGCGGCCACACGAAACACAACATACTTAACATTGCGTTTGTGGAATACTAATTTATCAGCAAAGTCCACCTATTTTTATGTCAATATTGGAAACGCCTCCACTGGTATTTGTTGCCCACAGTACTACACATACCGCAGTCTCCACTTTACTGTAGCGATTTCCTCAATCTCTTCTCGAATGAAATGCTTCTCCTCGTCAATAGCTGATCCAAAAAAAAAAAAAAAAAAAAAAAAAAAAAAAAAAAAAGTAAGCACAGGAGACACTAACTTGTTCTCCTGTATCGTTGCTGTTTTTTGTTAGTGTGTCTCGCTATGACCGACGTGTCCACAGTTTTGCACTGTATACCGTAGAAAACAGCATCTATTATGGTTTGGCTACTTCTTTTACCAGATACATGGCATATTTGGCACAGTTAGCCATCAATGGTAGTGAATAAGTTAAACATAGTAGAAATGTACAATACAGTACTGTATATACTGTATACTTAAAATAACCTGTTAGGTGATGTAGGCCTATTTAGGAGATTGAAAAGAACATGCACAGAGGGCAGATTAGGTGTTAAAAGTAGCCCGGTCAGCATTTAAAGCACATTAGCCCGAGCAGCAGTGTGTATATGTGTATATATTGATTTTGTATATCCATGTGTGTTCTTTAACCTCAAACACTGTTTGCTCTCTGCATGAATCTCAGTGTTTAACACTTTTTTGTTGTTGTTGTTTAGCTGCACATTTACTGTACAGTGTGTACGTGTGTAATCATCTGTCTGTGTGTAAAAACAAAACAAAACATCAAAATATAGACATATGAGTGCAATGCAACTGGAGAAAAATCAGGCTCATTTGTGACATTAGGACGCAAGCAGGCCTTCACTACCTTCCTGATACAGTTAAAGATGAACGAGGCCCGTGTTGTTTGTCTCCCGCCGCAGGCCTCCTCTCACCCCCTTGCCAGGGGTAGAGCCCTGCTGGGACGAGCCTGCCAGGAGCACTTTCTTGCCCCCGCCCGCCAGCCCCTTGTGAGTGTGCTGCACTGCACTGGCCTGGCATGCATGCTTACATGCAGATGTGACCTTGTGGCTTTTTTTTATTTTATTTTTTTTTTTTTTTATGTGGTGGTTTTGCATGCGGAGATAGTTTGAAGATGCATGTCTATGTACTATATGCTGCTCCTGGTGAGGGCAGATTAATTTAAAGCCCGGTTTGATGTCTTTGTTTTGTTCGTGTGTCGTCCCTGCTTTGTGTTAGCTGCTGTCCTGTCCAACCTGCTCTAGTCGCCATACACTTGTCTTCACAATCATTATTTGTTGCATCTTTTAAAAAACAACAACAAAACTATGCTTTAATTACAACTGCTAGCAAAATAGATTCAGTCAGCCATACAAATGGAATTAATCCACAAAAGTCACATTGAAGATTTCTTCTCAAATGTTTATTCAGTTTCCCTAAAAATAAACCCTGAAAGATAAAAGGTGAAATACCAAATATCTTTCTATTCAATCTTGGAGTCCGTGGCTTGGCCCACCTTGGTGTTCACCACGCACATAATAATTTTCCATGATAAATTTTGAAAAGGTTTAACATTTACGATTGTTGGCCACAACCGTTTTTCAGGTCGGAAAAATCAGTCTTAACCCATTCACTGGCAGCCATTTTCACTGAAGCAACCCCCTTCGCTCCCGGCTGTTTTACTGGATTTTGACTGATTTGGCAAGACCTACAGAATATTGTGTTCTATTGCTATAAAAACATGAAACCTACCGAAATAAAGATTAGAGTCTCTTCTTTCATCAGGAAAAAAAGTATATAGCTATCTGTTTCTGTTTTGCAGCAATTAGCATTAGAATATAGCTAAGTTTCATCATTATTCACAAATCTGCTTAGAATTGTGGGGAAACAGCTTGTTTTCAACATGGCCCTGGTTGATCGCTTATACACTGCTGCCACCTGCTGGCCGTTTTTGTAATATCTACCATTGCTTCAACCGTTCTCTACAGTAGAGAGGCTACATCGAAGCATTCTGTATGCTCTAGCATTACAAAAAAAAACATATAAATATGTTTTTGGGACACTTAAAACATTTAAAATAGAATGTATTTATACGTTTTTGAGAGCAAATGAGTTAATGTACCCCGCACCACAAGATAGTCGCTAAGGGTAATTCTTCAGAGGTGTCTCAGAATCAGGCCTTAGCTGGCTGACTTTGATCGCAAGGGAGAACAGATTCAAATGTAGCCCCACTTTCGGTATGTGTGCACTCGACTTTCTGCCATTTTACTCCCACGTATTTACTGAAGCCCCTTCTCCGCCCTGTTTTATTTCAGGTTATCATCAGGGAAGATTAGCCCAGAGAGCTCGCCGCCATCTCGGCCTCGCTCCATTTCTTCCGAGGGTTCCCACGGACCCGGGCTGTACGTCAGGAAGCTGCCCAGCCCCCAGCGAGACAAGGACAAGGAGCTCTCCTTCTACAAGAAAACCAAGCGTGCCATAGCCAGCAAGAAGTACAGCGTGTCCAAGTACGAGGCCGAAGTCACCACACCGATCGAGTTGATATGCCGCGGGCCCGACGGCCGCTTCGTCATGGAAAGCAGCCCGCCGCACCGCCGCATCCAGGGCTTCCCTTTCGCCGAGGAGTCCGACCTGTACCCCGAGTTCCGGCAGTCGGACGAGGAGAACGATTTTGATCCCGGGCCTCTGCCGCCCATCATGCCCACGCTGCGGCCACAGCTCTCTCCGACATCCTCCAGCCTGGAGTCCACGCAGCCCCCGACCTACAGCCCCCACCTGCACAGGGCCATGGAAGGTATGAGCTTTGCAGAGGGCAGTGCACTTCACGCCTCGGGGCAGGCCCCGTCCGCCCGCTACAGGGGCTTCCCCCAGGGCCCCTTCTATGGGTATCTTGGCAGCCGCGCTGAATCAGGGATCCCGCCGCCGTTCTACATGCCTGACATCAGCCCGCATAGCTCCGCTCTGTCCTCCCCGCCGGGCACCGCCGAGGGGCCCTTCGGCTACCCCTCCATCCCCGAGGAGAGCGGAGAGATGGAGCACCATTCATACACTGCCTCTGGCCATTCTCTGTCGCACACTCACAGCCCTCCCCCTCGCTCGCCCGAAAGCTGGCAGCCTCACGCGTTGCCCTTCCTGGGTCTGGAGGCTCCACGCTTCATGTTAGCCCCTCACCATCCTTTACATCATCCTCCGGACATGCCCGAGCCACCGTCGTACCCATCTCACTCGCTCCCGCCCGGTCGCCTCCACCTCCCTCCCCTGACGGATCCGACCAGCCCGAGACTCCTGCAGCTGGAGGTCCCTGTGGCTCCCCCGGGCAGAGACAGGCCCCCGGGGCCTCCGGTTCGGCGCTTAGCTATGCAACAGGCCCAAAGTCTCGGCCAGCTCAGACACACGGCCCACGGAGTGGGCGTACCAGTGTTGCCTTACCCTGACCCGGCAGCCCGCGCAGGGAGCCCAAGCACAGCCCCCAGTAGTAGCCCCCAGTCTTGGCTCAGCCCGAGGGCGGGGCGCCGAGCAGACCCCAGCCTGCCCCCCTTAGTACTGCAACCCTCCCGCCTGTCCCCGCTCTCCCAAAGCCCACTGAGCACCCAGCCGGGTTCTCCGGACATTCTCGTGCGCCCGCCCCCGCGCGCCGGCATCCTCCGCACCTCTCGGTCTCTGGAGATGCCCGAGCTCACCCTGCAGCCCTCGGCCACCTTCTCCCGGAGGTCCTCGCTAACCGCCTCTCCCACTTCGAGTCAGGGCGGCAAGCCGTCCGGCCCTGGTTACCACGCCGCCCACATGTCCTACGCCTCCACGGCAGCCAGTTACCCCTCACAGTCCCCCTCTCCCCCGCCGGAGGGCAGGGATATTTTCGGGCAAAGGCCGTCCCAGAGGAGGACAGAGGAGGAGATGCTACCCTCGGAGCCCTCCCAGCTCCAGGCTTCAGCCTCAGGGTAGGTGATCATTCCGCTAGAGAATAGTCTCTCCCTCTTTGCTCTATATATTACAAGTAAATATGACTTCAATAAGATGTAATTAGGATGCATATTGTTCCAAACACAGAAGGCATGGAATAGCATTGAGTAAGCATATGTGTATCGTAATTAGTCTATTTGTCCTGTGAAAAGTTCATTTAAATTGACAAATTGCTTTGGATAATCATTATAATATATATAATAATTTGGATCTACTGGATAATATTGAGCCATAAAATTGTCATTTACATTTAAAAAAATAAAATAAAAAATCAAGGCCATATCTTTAGAAGGAATATTTTTCTAGTGAAATGTAGTAATTGTCGTGAGTACCTCAGATAAAGGTTGTTTTAAACTGAGCCACTTTTGAAATAGAGTTTAAAGGTCAAACTCAAATTTGTTCCCGTAAGAAGTAATGGCGATAGAAATGCAGGAACTGTGTCATACAATATAGACAAACGTGAAAACATTCAAATGCTAAAGTCTTTAGTTGACTGAAGAGGCGTAATGCAGCAAATTTTGGTTAAATTCTGAATTCAACAACATTGGGGAATTTAGAGATTCCAAAAATTGTACCAAAATGTCAGAATGACGGATGAAACGTGGACTAATTTTAAAAACAAGCAAAGAACACACTAAATTTAAAAAATTTGACCAAATATTTACACTTTGAAAGAGAGTAAAATAAAGAATTAAAAAAATTATAAACAAAAGTCACTCAAGGGTTGAGGAACAAACTCACGACCTTCAGTTTGGGAGACTGCCACACTACAACCTGAGCTATGCCCCTCCTACTGTTTGCTTATCTCCAAGAGGAGACCACGTTTTGGTCTCTTGGAGTTACGATGATTACAGCTGACATGAGTGATATACTAAGCTGCGTGGCTCAATGATTAGATCAGCTGCCTCTAAAGCTGAAGGTCGTGAGTGAGTGACAATTCTTTATTTTACTTTCTTCCAAGTGTGTCACTCTAAAACTGAGTCTATTTGGTCCCACTCTAAATATAGTCAAATTTACTGTGGAGTACTGCATACTGTATACTTTCAGATTTGGTCACATGTCTGTAGTTGACCAAAGTAATGTAAACAGATGTGCTTGATTTACAACAGCATTCCATTCGTATTTATGTCAGCTGAAATACATTGTAGTCTCTTACTAAGTTATGCTAACACAGTAGTGAAAAACAATAATTTCATTGGAAAAATTTAAAGGTCATAAAAATAAAAACAATGAAAATTAGTAGCTGATCATGCTTTGTTTTGCTGCGTGACCATGTAAATGTTAATTGTGCTCATAAAGGAGCCCCTGAAGTTGTTATAATTGTTGCTTAATTTTAGTATTCATAATGAATTAACTATCCAAGTAGTTAAAGCGAACTGTTCCTTCAAGTGCATCTTTTTTTTTTTTCACCATTAATATATCAGCAATCCCATATGCGGCAAATAAATACAAAATGTGCAGTATGTATGCCCCATGCTTTTCGTGTCCCCTCTCGCCAACCATCAAGCGAGGCCTGGCTGGTGCGTGCGTCAATGGTCCCCACTTCTGGGGAAGTGCAGTAGCAGTGTATAAGAGCGCTGTTTGCTAGCGGGCGAGGGTCTTACCTGATTTGTCTTTGATTGATCTCAGCTATCTGGGCAGCGTTGTGACCCGGCCCCCCACGCCGCAATAGGTAAGGGTCGGACCCATGTTTGAGAGGGGAGGGGGTGTCAGCAGGTGGAGGGCTCGAATCACTCTCTCCTTTAAAGGGGAATCGCTTTGGGACGGTGGTGCCTCTGTGCTGGATTCAAGTGAGCGACATTCATGGTAATATTGTCATCATCACGGCCGCATTTGTCAGTGGTAGCGCTAAAGGCAACGTAAGCCTACTGCGGCCATTAAGGCTTGCGAGTGGCTTTGCTTGACATGTTTACAGAAATACTACTACTAAAAAAAAAAAAGAAAAAAAGAAAAGAAAAAAAAGCAGCCTTGAATCAATAGAGGATGCACTCGAATGATAGAAAGGAGTATTCCCCTTTAAAGATTTGTTCCATGTTCAAAATGCCATGCATGCATTTCTCTAAACTTCTCTCTATACGAGCAAACAAGAAGAAAAAGTTGACTTCTCTATCACATTTGTGCTTTTGCGTTCTTTCCTTCCGTCATGTGAGCGTTTTTTTTTGTTTTTTTTTAATGGCCATCCTCCTCCTTTTCCCTTTCATGTGACTTAACGGCCATTTTCCTCTTCCTGCCATCTCTTCTCGTCGGCATGGTGAAGCCTTCTTGTGCCGCAGTGTTCATGTCGATCAACGTGTGCTGTAACCGTGTTCATGTCTATTTGGAAAGCGTGCTGCTTTTGAAGCCAGCACGCCGCAAACCCCCCAGATTTGTCTTCCCCTCTCTCTGCTAATGCTTCTCGCTCTCTCTCCACAGCAGCAAGCGATGGATGCCATCACTAAAAAAAGATCAATTGATCATTTGTGGGGCTCCTCAACTTGACCCTTGGCTCCCCTTTGAGCCTCAATTTAAATTTGAGCTTGTTGCATCTGTCTATGAGGGAAGCAACAACATTTTCAACTCTAAATAAGTGAAAATTCACAAACTGGATCTTTTTTGTTTTTGTTTTGCCAAGACTGGAAATGTACTTATTAAAGGTGTATTTGTTGTATTCCAAGGGTTGGCATTTTAGGAACATGGGGGGTAGCCATTTTGTTGGCTTATAATTTGTTCTTGTCCCATAAAGTGTAAAAATGGACAATCAGAGCAGAACAGGATAGGAACAGGATATTTTTTTTTTTTTATTATTACGCTAAAGATGCAGACTACAGCTGACTTTGAGCTGTGCGTGTTAAAGGGATACTTGACTGATTGAGCCATTTTCAGCAGTAAAGAAGTAATATTTTGTCTATAATTAATGTGGTGACTTAATTATTTTTAATCTACAATTAATACCTTTAAAAAGGAAATTTTTCTACTTGCTGTCAACTGATGATGACGACATCACCTGTGCTGAGGAAGTAGGTAACGACCAATCATGGCCCAGTTTGCTCACCAACCCCAGGAAACAGGTGAGCTGATGTCATCATCAGTCGACAACAAGAGGAAAAAATAGTTTGTAAAGGTATTAATTGTAAATGTCAAATAATGAAGTTATCAAATTAATTCTGAACAAAATATGAAGTTTTAACTGCTGAAAATTGTTCAATGAGTCAAGTATCCCTTTAAATTTGGCTGCAGATAAATTGAGGGCTGGACTAGTTGCCAGGTGGATTTCTGCAGTTCAAAAGATCTGATCTGATTTTCAATAGAGTCACCAAAAAATTAAAACAGTTTTCTTAAACTAATACCACACAAAATTCAACCTGGGAAAACATCAATTTAGCAATATTCTTGAGATGTCATTGAATTGCTCTCTCTCCCGAGATGGCCTTTTTTTCTTCTTCCATGTTGGTATGTGCCAAAGTTGTCTGTAAGTCATTAGCTGACATCTTGAAATGTCATTGAGCATTCTGCACTATGCGATTTCAGTTATCTTTACTGATAGGCCACAGCTATGGATCGTGACAACTTTGCTGAACTTTCTCCATGTGTACACAATCCGTCTTACAATCGAGTCTTTTAAGCTTGAAGATTCAAGCAAGTAGGTCATCTGCAAGCGCTCTTTTGTGCCAGGCAGGGTTCACATCTGGCAGTGCTTCTTGAGAATATCAAACTCAAAAGTTTTTGTTTTGTTGTTCAACTTGATTGAACTCTCGATTGGTTGAATCCAGACACCAATTAGCTCTTGGAGAAGTCATTAGCCTGGCTCTAGGGATTTACATATTTTTTTCCCACTTTTGTCTATCGATGATGTGTCCAGTGAAAACATGAAATCATTTTGTTTTGTGTGGTATTAATTTAGGCACACCGTGCTGGGTGACCAGGATGGTCATTAAGCAGAATACTGACTGGAGATGATTAAGCAAAAACACAGTTTTAATCAGCCATTTGTACGCCAACAAGATGCCGGCCCCCATGTTGTGATTTCACTAGAGTAGACATTTCTTTTTTTCTTTCCCATTTCAAATCTTTTAATAAATACAATTCCAATGATCTAATACAATAGAGGTGTGTCACTCATGAAATCAAAATATATTGGCTAATTTGCCTCAATTCGCCCCCCGTCCGTTCTTATTATAGACAAAAGGCCTATTCATTATTTTTTATGTGTTTTTTTTTCATCAAAAGGAAAAGTGACCAATTTTGCCTTTCTGAAGCAGTCATTATGCACTGACGGAAACCTTCAGCCGATTTTATGAACAGGAACCAAACTGCAATTCAATGTTTGTATCAGCAACAGAATTATGCTGCAAGTAGATTTTTATAACAAAGCAAGTGACTGTAGGAATCGATTCCTTCAAGTAATGACTGCTTCAAGTGTGTCAATTGTTTTTCTCTGTCTTCTCATTGTGTCTAACGCTTATCATCCATCAGTGCTAATATAGTATGTGGAGTTTTCAGACACCGCTCAGTAGCAGTGCAACCGGTGTGCCGCCATTATTCTGTACTTTCACTCGACTGTGGGATGGAGTGTTGGATTAATGCGGGGTGACGCTGTGTGCTGTACCTCTCTCTCTCTCTTTTCTGTCTGCTCTCTTCAGGGACCCCCTAGGTGGGGCTAGTGATGATGCTGCTGGGTCTGAGAGTCTACCAGCACTGCTACACCACTGTATCACGAAAGCCAAGGGAGTGGCCACCAACAACAACAACAACGCGACCTCCGTGAGGCGAACCGGTATGTTTTCATTTCCATTTCTGCGTTGTCTAGACTTAATTGCCGTGTTTAAAGTCATGGGGGAACATTTGGAGTTTATCTCAGCTAACTTGAGGAGACAGTGCGTCCTGAGCTAACTGACTTGGAGACCAGATCAGTGTTGAAATCAACAATAAAAATAACCTGCAAATTGCTATGCAAACATTCCAGTATGGAGGACCAAAACTCACAAAATTAAAAATAGATTAAATAAATAAATAAAAACGGATATAAAAAATACAATAAATTAAAAAATAAAAAAAATATAGAAATGGAAATAAAACTATAAAAGTTAAAATAAATGTGGAATTAAATACTATATTTTATATATATATATATATATATATATATATATATATATATATATATATATATATATATATATATATATATATATATATATATATATATATATATATATATATATATATATATATATATGCTATAATACTACTAATAAGAATAATTTCTAAATATATAAAGAGAATTCAATTTAGGAAAAAAATCACCTCTACACATTAACAGAAGCCCAGAGGTATAGATTGAGAAGGAGTTCATGGCTATCCATCCTGTATTTATACAGTGCATTTTCCTGAGTAAAAACGGAATACTGTGCCTTTAACTAAAACTAACGGAAAAAAATAAAATTAAAAAAACAATTTCGTTAATGAAATAAAATAACAACGGAAATGCTTCTTAAAAAACTAAAACTAACTGAAGCTACAGTTTATGTTTACAATACTAACTAAAACTAACCATAATTATCGCAGAATTGTCTTGTTTTAGTCTTTGGTAATTAATTGAATGCATGAGCCTTTGGGGATGATTTTAAATGTGATTTGAAGTAGATTTATTTTGATATTAACCGGAATAAAGACATTTGAAAGTGTGTCACACAGAAGTGACGTCATCTAGCATCAGCCAATAGAAAAGCACCTTCAGATGATGTCGCTTGCCTGGTGGGTTTTGAATATTGCACACAAGTAATACACATAAAAAAAATGAAACTAATACTGAAACTAATTAAAACTAAACTAAAATTAAGCATTTATTAAAAAACTAAAACTAATAAAAAACTAACAAAACCACCCTGAAAACTAAAACTAACTAACTTGAAAAACACAAACAAAAAAACTCAAAACGAAATAAAAACAAAATAAAATTCCAAAACTATAACAACCCTGGTGCCAACTAACACATGATCGACAAGTAAAGCTAAAACTAAAACTAAACACCAAATGGAGCAAAGTGAAACAACAACTTGGACAAATTATCTGGGCAAGCTACGACGCAACATTAAATAGAACGTACATACATGAATTACATGACTTGAACACATGATCTTCGCGAAAGAAGACGTGTTGCTGTTAGATGTCTAGACGACTAGGTGCTAACTGCTAAAACAAACCAAATAGGTGCCTGTTGAGTCAACGGTAAAGAAAAGAACATTGTAGTAACAGAACTGATAGTGCCATGTGCTCCCCCACCCCCACCCAACAACCCCCCTCAGGTGCGTCTCCCTCTCAGACCCAGCAGCCACGTCAGACACCCCACCCGGACGAGGTGCTCGGCAGGACGAGGAAAAGGCAAACCAAGAGGAACCCCTATCGCTATTTGACCTCCTTGCTGCATCGCAGGCGCTCCGAGGACGACCAGACGGGCATCCTGACCGGCGCTGACTCGGAGGGCCCCAATTACGGGACCCTCCGCTGACCCCAGGAGCCTGCCAAGCCATTGAAACTCAATTTAAGGCCACCTCAGTCCGAGTCCGCTGCGCACCACCCCCACCCCCACCACATCCCGATCTTAGTATCAAGCCGATAGCTTTCTTATCATCTCTCGAGCTGATGGGGGGGGGTTTAACCGAGGAGTCGACGTGAGTATGTGAACAATTGGTTTGGCTTCTCTGATCTCACTTGAAAAGATATAATGTATATAAATAGTCAAAACAAGGGAGTGAAGTTCCTTTCTACAGTAATAAAGAAGTTTTTTGTTTTGTTTTTTTTCCCCCCACTTACATGGGAGAGGGCGGGCGGAGGGCCATATGTTTTTCCAGTGATACAGTGTACTGTTATGCCCGGTGCGTCCAATCACCGACTTTCCTACAATACAAATAGTGTCAGTATTTAAACACAGGGTTCTTACCACCAAATATACCTCAGAGTAAACGCAGAGTTGCTGTAATTCTTGTGGTATACTGTACGTACTTGACCTTTTTACATATGGAGAAAAAAAGAAGCTAATAAGGTTTGGATCGCGCAATGTGCTTTTTTTTTTTTTTGACACGTTAGCTAGCGTTTGGTTCTCGCGATTAGCTTGTGTTTATTTAGCGGTACTATCCACTGAGACTGTGTCTTAATGTGTCGATGTTATGAGATCGGACTCACCGACGGTCGACGGGGGGTTTCAGACGAACAGGGTGACCAATCGTAAAATGTGGAGTAGGATGAATTTCACTTGTGATGCGTGGCACATCTGGAGGTGCCTTTTTTTGCCTTTGCGCTCGTCTTTTTTCTAGCTTAAACTTGCCTTTTCCGTCGCCTTCTCACATTAGTATCGCCGGGGAGGACTCCAATACTACTGTTGTTCTGTTTTGCCAGAGAGGAAGCATGACTCCTGTTTGTTTTGTTTGTTGGCTTTTTTTTTTCTTTTTTTCTTTTAAATAGTTTCGGCTGCACATTTCCGAGTAGGCGCGAAATGCACAGGGCTACCAAAAGGGGGGAAAAAAAGGCAAATAAATAAACTAATAAATAAAAGTTCATGCAGACGGAATAAAGGTGCTGCATGTTAAAGAGGAACTTAGCAAGCATACAATGCCTCATAAAGCTGGAAAGTGCTAAAAGCAATGAATACAATACAGTGGACCCTCGGGAGTCAAATGCAGTCAAAATATATTAAATTAGAGCAGTTACTAAAGTTATTTTTCACCATTATAAGAAATGATAGAAATGACTGGAAAGCTCAAACGTTCAACAAAATCTGTTCACCGTCTCAATTCCAGTTTTATTAACTGCAGTTGATAGACATAATTAGAAAAACATATCAAGACTTAACTGCATAGCTTGTTACTAACCAAAATAGCAGCACCAACCAAGATGGCGTCATTAACAATGATTTATATTCCAGTGGACAAGTTTGGACTAATCTATTCTATAGTAGCCTAATGCTAAGATCTTGTGTACATCCATGTAATCGTAGCTCCCTGGAAATGTAGAAACAGAGAAGCTAGCTGGATTGTGGTTCACTAGCAGCTAGCACTAGCAATTAAAGCTAGCATTAGGCTCCCTGCTGTGTATGTCTATGTTTAAGCTTCTGGAAATGTGGAAACAAGCAGGATGGCTGTTTGCTAGCAAAGAACAATAGCGGCTCAGTTTTAGCAACAACTTTATCTTGTGCCTCATAATCTTCATTATGCTCACATGTTGATATATGATATATAATGATGGATATAAATACATACATTTTTGTTACTTTCAAGACGTTTTTTCAAAAAATTTGAGGTTGAAGTCCAAATTGAACAACTGTTGCATCGTTCAGGTTTTGAATCATCACTTGAATCTTTTCTAGAAGATGAAAATTTCACCATCATAATACACACATACTATTTTAAGTCATATTCAAACTAAATTAGTCATAGTTACAGGTGTAACCATGCCCCCAAAATAATGGTTTGGTCACATAAGGTGCAGTAAATAAACAAAACTTCTATCGTTGCCAACGTCTTTTGCCTCTGTGGCTTATCATTATGGACACGCACAAAAAAGGCCAAAGAAAACACATAAAAAAATAAAATAAATGTAAAAAAAAATCACGACATTTGACATGCGTCCGAGTCCCGAAGGTCCACTGTACTCAACCCCAACCAACACCACGACTGTTTAACAAATGTATATTACTTTCTAGCTACTACTCTGTATGTTTGTGGATTTTTCTGACACTAGCCGATAATGAATGTATGTTTTTCGCTGTACAGGAAATGAATGTCCCGATGTCGCAGTGCATTGAATGACCGCTGACTTTTTCTTTTCTTTTTTTTTCTTTTTTTTAAATGTGTAGCCTGCATCCAGGCCTAATTGTTCAGTACTGTTCAGCCCCTTTACAAGCTCAGTTTTGTTTGAAATGCTTTTTCAATCATGCAAATATGACAAGGATTTTGCCACAAATAAGTCAAAGTTGATGGTTGCCCAAAAGTTAGCACCCACGCAAATCGGTATAAGAGATGGTGATTTAAGAAGAACAAAAAAAAAAAAAAGATCTATATTTGTTATGTACTGTACATGTATCGTATTTGTAAAGAGAAACCGTGTTTTACGGAAAGACCTTGTAATGAGGATGTACAAAAATGACAGGAGACGTAGAGAGAAATTAGATTATATACATATATATTAAACAAAACAGTATATGCTTACAGTACGGCTTTAAAGTGGAAATATTTTAAGGTGCCTCGTTTGTCATGCTTTTAGCGCACATGATTTTACCCCCAGAGGAGTGAACGTACTAATATGCGTGTGTTGCTTCTGCTTGTATATTTTATCCTGTAAAAATGTTAAGCTTTAGACACAGACTTATATCGCCGCTTTCACGCAGACCCTGCAAAATTCCTGCAACAGAGCTGTGACAGTAGGGCTGGGGCGATATGGTCTAAAAATTTGAACAAATGTTTCCCTTTTTGCAAACCATGACATTATTTATAAGTTTAGCTGTATGTTTTTTCCCCCCTTACTTGACTTCTACTACTACCAAACAAGCTTTTGAAAGTTTTTTTTCCAGTTGCAATTTGTTGTTGTTGTTTTTTTCATTGAATTTCCCACCATTAATTTGCATCAACTTTCACAGAAATAAAATACTAGTACTTTTTTTCTTTCAAGATAACAAGGGCTTTTTTTTAAATTATAAATGATGACATATTTTGCTAAAATTTAACAATTCCCTTCTATTTTCTAGTCATATGCAAAACAATTTTTCACAGCAGTAAAGTCGCTAAATGGGTTGAAAAAGTCACCAAATATGATTGACAAAACACTGACTGCTTTTATAAACTAGCTTCAGCCAGTTTTCCCCCAACCTTTATTGATTGAAAAATGTCACCAGACATAAGCAAAAAAAAAAAAAAAAAAAAAAGTCACAGAAAGATGATCTTGTTTCAATTTACTCTCAAAGGTGACATTTTGGCCTGTTTATTGGAACCCTATTGCAGAAATTGGAATCTAGTGGAAGAGCGTTCAATGTTCTATATGTTGCTGGCAAATATAAACACAAACTTTCATTAGAAAAAAAAAAAAAAAAGTCATTTTGATAAATAAATCCAAATTCAACCAGCCCTATGTCACAGTAAATCGGGATATTGCTACTATCTATTTGAAAATAACAAATAACATGTCGGATCGCGCCATTGCTTTCAACAGGGCGAGAGAAGCAAGTGCTCCTGGAAAACCCTTAAAACGCACGCCACCTGCGTTACGGCTCCGATACTACCTCCGAAGCCGAGAAATCGCCAGCATGACTCCATATACAGAAATACAGAAACAGACACAGCGTTAAAAAAAAAAAAAAAGAAAAAAGAAAAAAGGAAGCTCCGAAGACCAAAGCTAACAAACGTTAGCTCCCTGGGCCGAAGCGGTGTACAATACGTAGCGTTTCCGAGCGTGTTTAGCGGCTTCTCAGCATTACGACTTGGTGCTACGTTCAAAACTTTGTGGTGCTGTAGAGTAGAAAACTACAACCTCTTTTTTTGTTTGTTTGTTTGTTTTTTCGGGTTGGGGGTGGGGGAGTCCTGCTAAAACTAGAGCCGTCTCTCTTATCATAGCCGTGCTGATTACGATGGTGGTGATAGACCATACTGGAAAAAAAAAATAGTTGTGTACTCTTCGGAAACCTCTGGGAAAAAAAAAGACCCAATTAGATTTGTGACCTTCAAATGACCTCAACATGTTTGTATAGCGTGTGTGTGCGTGTGCGTGTCTGTGCTTCCAAGGTACCCTCTCGAAAAAGTAGTGCTGATATTGAGAGTGTGAACCCAGCCTAAATGAGGGCAATCACTAGTTCGGTGCACCATCTCAAGTTAGCGGCATTTTTTTGTTCCTCAAAGCACACCACTGCAGGGGCGTCTCTCGACACACATCCAACCGGCAAACGGGACCTTTTCACGTTGATGTCACGCCACTTCTGCAAATGCAGGCTTTGCCAAGCTTTTTCATCCACGCACGTTCCTCGTGGAAATAGCCAACAGTTTGGGAAGCAGTACTTGTCAAATTTTAAAGCAGGCTTTGTAAAAATAAATACATTAATAAGAAATAAATAAATAATGAAGCCTCCTTCAACACTCCAACTTCCCAAAAGATTTGTAACACCCCCTCTCTTCAGAAATGCAGTGGATAGAAAAACTCTACACACCCTTGTTTAAATGGTAGGCTTTTGTCACATAAAAAAAAATTATTAATAATAATAATAATCCACCCATTCCATAAAACTCATTTGAACACTTTAAACTAGGGCTGCTCGATTATTAAGAACATATGAATTAACGATTATGTTGGTAATACTTGAAATCACGATTAGGACGATCATTTATTTTTTTTGGAACAAAACAAGAAAATGTTTACACGTAAAAATGATTAAGACAAAATTCTTTGAAACACTAGTAAGCATGCAAGTTCCTTTTGGATGAAACAAAATTGATTAAATTTTGTTATTTTTAAATAAAAAGGTGCAAATGTATAAATTTAAACAATTCGAAATTAGTATTAATAATCTTTTTTTGTAACGACTATGCTGATTTTTTAATTGTGGAGTGTAATAATTGTGGGAAGCATTCCCAGTTATGTTATTGTGATTTTTATTCTCCACACTTTTTTGCCACGTAACAATACACATAATACTTCTGATTTACACTGTTCAAATTTCAACTAGCTTAAAAAATGCATTCATATCTTAGCATTCAGCTATTAGCATTCAGCTTTCAGCATTCCCACGCAATTTCTCCAAAAATTGCACATAGTCTAGTTGAAATTGTAATTGAATTTCGATGAATTGCACAGCCCTAAAACTATATATTCTTGAGAGGGGAAAATAAAAACAAACTGAAATAATTTTTTCTTTCAATTGAGTTCTACAGGACATATTAATTATCTTGGTCTGATTTTATACAATAAAAATCTGGCATTTGAACAGATGCGTGTAGACTTTTCATGTCCACTATAACAAATGCATTTTAATGATTTAATCATGCAGACATGATGGCAATGATTAGCGACGATTGTTATACTAGGCTAGCGCATCATTACGCACCACAATTTGAGTGCACCACGCTTGGCAAACTGTGATAAAGCATTGGCAGAAGAGAGCCTTTCAAACATTTTTAACCCCATTCAACATCCCAACAAAGATGGCACACCCCTTCTCATTTTTTTTTTATACGTAATATTTCGTGATAAGCATAAGTGAAAGTAACTGCAGGACGCAGTGGTGTGACGTCACGGTGCAAAGGGTCTTGTATTCCTTGTAGTACTGTACCAGGTAGCCACATTTGTACACGCAAAGCTCACACATCCTCTACTTTTAGGAATGGATTTCGTCTTCCGAGATCTTTTTTTTTTCTTTCTTTTTTGTTTTTCTTGCATTCTCAAAAAGAAACGTACAGTGTTAAAGAGGGCTGCTTTGGACGTACTGTTAGCTCCGTTTATTGTTTTGTTTTGGTCACAACTTCTCTGCTTTACTAGCTCCTGTTGGGGTGATACTTTTAAGAATTCTTTTTATTGTATTAATCTTGCATGTAGAGACAATACAAACATTTAGCAATCATTCACCGACATCTGAGCTGGTTGTTGATGGACAGAAACCTAGAATAATATGTAGTATTTTATATATTCTCCATTTTTTCATGTGTACCAGCACTGAGGAACTAGAATGTATTATTATTATTATCATCATTATTATTATTATTGTAGACTACAATAAAAAAAAGCACTACATTGTTTAACAATTTAGCGTAAAATGCTCATAATCAAGCAAGCAAGCTACGTAGTGCTTCAAAGGAAAGAACGTGTACATTTTTCCATTCTCCATTCATCCACCAACTCTGTGCTGTACATGTTTACATTCTGTGTTTGGGTGCAAAATCCACATTTGTAAATATCTCAGCGCAATGAACCAGTTTATTTTGTCGTTCCGTCCTGTCATCAGGTTTAACATGGACACATTGTGAGCAATTAACTCATACTGTATGGTGCTGTACCAAAGCCTTATGTATGATATTTGTATTACTTTTCACACCGCTGTCAAGTGGCATCTGTAAAGTCATGTTCTTTTGTGTGTTGGGGTGTGTGGGTGAGTGTGTGAAAGAAACACAAACAAGCTACAATGTAAAAAAAAAAAAAAAAAACTCACTCACTCTGGCCTGGTTCCAACCCCGGCCTTTTTAAAGGGGAGAAAAAGCGCCACAGGCGGTGGTTACGGCGGCATGAGCGCACCATCTCAGCTCATCCTCGCCACATGCTGCGTGCCTGCGAGAATATGAACACATTCATGTCACCATATCATGTCCAACGCTTAGTCCCATAAGGAATTTTTCTCTCAAATTTTTGTATTTTGATATAATAAAAAAGACAAAAGAGGTCTCCCCTGTTGTATTTTCATTATATAAAGCTGTACATTGTTTTGTTTTGCTACTGGTGTAAATTGGAGCATATGATGTTGAAATGAGAATACAGTTAAGACTTTTTTTTTTTTTTTCTATTGACTGAAAACAAGTTGTGCTTGAGCTCAACAAAATGAACATGAAACCACTTTTATTTCACTGAGAGATTATTGCATTTTCAGTAACCAATTTTTTTTTTAGGTGAGCTTAAGTATTGGACGCACACTTTAAACCGCACACAGAACAAAGAGGCCCAACAAAGTTGGAAGTATGCGTTTGGATAATGAAGCAACTGAGGTGTCTAGTCCAACCTTCGATTGTTTGATTAATTGTTAGAGGTATATTTTGATTCTTGTGTCCATAAAGAGTGTAGTTCACATGCTAGACACAGGGTGTAAGTGTTGTGCATTTTTGCCCACATGTCCTCCAGTCAAACAGCACACATTTAATCACATTAAAAGCTAAATATTAATTCAAATAGCTTACATTCAGATATGCAAACATATGTTTGTAGTTAATGTTTAATATTTTATTTCCCAAAAGGAAATACTAATTGCAGGGAGGTTTAGGTGGAACAAGAAAAACAAGTTGAAAGAGATTGACCTTTGTGCTCTTACTCCAATTCTCGAGCCCAAAGGCATGCTGGGAAACAAATACACAAAAAGCATTTGCATATACACCTGGGGTAACCACCTGTTAATCCACTAGATAAACATTGAAACGAACTTAGGGACATTGTCTCCTTCTTAATTAACATGCACTTGCTTGCCTTAACATTGTAACAATGAAAATGTTTGGAGAAAAAAAAAGTGTGATTAAGGAAAGAGGCTCCTACTGCCATACCATAAAAAAATGGAAACATACAGATTAATTCCTCCATGTTGTATATGTATTACTGTATAAAATGTGTTGTTGTCTAATGACAGCCATTTTAACCGTTTAGTTTGGTTTAAGGAATAATATCTTGATGTTTTTTCCTGTTAACACAATGCCTCAACATTATAAGTATTAGAGCCTAAAAATAAAGACAGGACACTAAGATGACAAAAAAGGTAACAAAAAAAGAAAAAAAATATCTTATTTCAACAATAAAGTAGTAAAGGAAACAAACCGTTGGAGCGTTTTTATGCTTGTCTTTGACTTTCAGGTTAGGAAAGAGTGGGCGTGACTACACCTGCCGATGTTTTTTTTTCTTTTTTTTTTCCCATTGGTCAATGGGGCACTTGTGGCCGATCCCTTCCTAACTCTGCCCAGCAACAGGTGTCCTGGGAGAAAACGTGTCAGGTGTCACATGACCCAGGAAGTAGAATCCGATACCTGCTAGTAGCTAGCTAATTGCGTTTTTTTTTTTCTTTCTGATTGCGATGTATTACTATACTGTGGTCAAATGAATAAGCCTTGAGGAAATTATATATGTATTTATTTGTTAAAAGGTATATTATTCAAGCATGACATCTAAAACTACAACCAATTTGAATATTACGGTTGGTATTAGCATGAGCGCTGCCTCCCACCTACACACACTCGCTTACATAAGCGAACGCGCATGTGCTGGGTAAAGGGAGGGGGGGGGCTTCCTTCTGTTCTGTGTGGACCCTTACGAAACACAGCCCCCCCACGCACTCTCCTACACCTTCTTCTACTTCCCTTCATAGCCTGGTGCCTTGGCAGTGACTCGGCGTGGGAAACACCACCCGCGCTAACGCCATCCGTCCGAGGCGCGGGCACGGAGGCGGTGTCGTGCGCGCTCCCGTGCCAGAGTGCAGTGAGACGCACAGAGAAGAGAAGAACCCTCCGTAGTCAGGCAGGAGCTCCTCTGCGTTCTTAATTTTCTTTTTTCTTTTAAATTAACATTTTGGACGTCTACCTCAGCGGTCAGGATAGTCGCGTGCAAGTCAGGTGTCGATGCAGTACCATGCGGACAGCATGCTGGTGGTGGATGGCGAGGAGCTGTTCCCTTCGGCGGCTTAGACCAGCTGAGGACACCCGGCCGCAGCAGGTATGGAGGACGCCCTCATCCTAACATCACGTAACACAAACGTACTGCATATATAGTCGATACACACATAGATACATACTGCAGAAGCAGCAGCAGCAAGTGTGGCAAGGTGAGTGAGTGGTGAGTGGGTGGGGAGGACACACAGCTGTTGCGTTGGTTGCTGCTCCAGGTCAGAGTCCACCTTGGGAGAAGTTACCCCAGTTAGCTGCTAACGACCAGTTGACACCTAAAGCAATATAATGCAACACTTTTCTTGTAAATGTTTGATTTTACCCCCTAGTATTATATTATGTTTGAGTGTTCTAATATGGACAGCAGTGCTTTCTAGTACACAACCCTACTTATGAACATGGGGGCTTGGAAATTTGGACCAATATTTCAGCACATAAAACGACAAACGAAAGAATACTATTACTATTATGAACAGGTAGTGCACAAGTAGCAAACGTGTTATCAAACTGTGGTCAGATTACAACTTGTGAAGTATGGTGAACAAATATTTTGCTCACTAACACATTATGGTTTGTCCAAATTTTTGTATTTGTATTTTGTCTAGAGTTGTAACAATAATTGATTACTTGAGGACAGTTATCAAATTAATCGACAACTATTTAGATAGTGAATGAATCGTTAACTTAAATATTCAGCCTCTCATCTGTAAATTTTCCAACATGTCTGTATTGCTCCATGAAAGCAAAATCTGACATTTGCAAACATCTGCTTTTATTTTGGAAAACAATGATCAACATGTTTTCCTATTCAGTCCATTCCATTCCAAATGTTACGGACCAAACCAGTGAGTGATTCATAATCACTTTATGTTTGTGGAATTTCTGAACTGTTAATTTGAAAGAATGTCTTGTTTTGGAATAAAGTAAGCCTCATGGGATTATTTTATTTTATTTTTTAAAGTTTATTAGATTCAGGTAGCGCTTCAGCGCTTCAAATATAGTAGTAGTATCTGTATTTAGGATTAAATGACTATACCATACATATTTTTTTTGGTCGTTAGCAGTGCACACAGTTGTCTATGCATTGTTGTTCATAACATTTTGGTAACTTCCCAACACAGCCCTTGTTCCGGGTTCCTGATATGGCTCTTTTAAAACTAGCTAGATTAACCACTATTCTCATCCACCACCATCTTATTTTTGTACGCTAGGACAAACGTAGAAGTATGAAGACTGTGTCGTTTTGGTAGCTGGACAGTTCACGGCTCCACAGATGGTCTGGCAATGGCAGTAGATGAGCGATTCATGAGTGTTCTCTAAATTGGCCGGAGAGTCCCGTCGCTGAAATGCACAGGTGCAGTCAGTGAATGGGTTGACAGATCATTGTCAAAAGCCACCCATTCTCTTCATTGTTGCCCGTTTTTTTCTCTTGGTGGCAATTCACTTCTTCCTTGACAATCGTGACATGTTTTTGTCGTTCAATACAAAAATAACGCAGAACAATACAGCTATGTGGAGCCCCAAAATACATTACTGGTTCACACTTCCTCCTGTGCTCCCATCCCAATTGATCAATTGTCAAAACATTCGCCATCATCAATCAAGGAAATGCAGTCAAATGTGAGTTCATGAAGTGCGAATCGTGCTCACTATTGAGCACAGTGGCTGTAGGTGATGTACGGCGAATTAGAAGCTCGCAGTGATTCAGTGAGAGTGCATTGTTGCACCGTGGAATGCAGTCACCAGCGGTGGAGAGGAGGCCGCCGGTTGCCATGGTGACCCCTCCCGTCCACACTGACGACTTCAGACTGAGGATGAGGTGGCAAGAGGAGGGAAATTAGCCTCCCAGGAACCTTTTTGACTCTCTCAATCTGCCTGAGGCGGCGTCTGGGCTGCCCCTCCTCCTTGTCAGCCATTTTTAAAGTGCACTTGTTGGGGAGAGTTGGGGTGGGGGGGGATTCGTATGATCACGTAATCTTCTTCAAATCTGCCAGATTAACTTGATGTCGTCTCACACAGCGGCTCAATCTCCTCGCCGCCACACCGGGGCCAGAGAGCACGCCGATTAAGCACGCTCTGATTAAATTGTCGACAATAAAGCCACAAATATTTAATCAACACGCCCGTCTCTCACCCAGGATGACAATTTAATCCTGCGATGCTAAAAATAGCCCACAAAGGCAACTTTTACTAAGACTCTTGTAGACGCCTACACGGATTACATCACTATGCAGTATATCGATGACCATTTGGCGACGTTTTGTGGTGGGATGTAGGGAAACGTTACCGTGACTAATCAGGCTCATCCCCCTCATGTTTACCCTGAGAAAATATGTAGGCAGCCATTTGTCCTGTCAAGACAGGAGCAGCTGAAGCATGTTCCATAAACAGCCCGCATGGAGTAGGCTTGTCCTATTTTTTGCCATGTAGGCCATCAGATAGACGTCTCTCTTTATGCAGCTTAAAAAAAAAACTGCACCTTTTAAGTGTTGGTACCTCAAAGCGCTCCTTTCAGGTAGACTGTCTTATTTACTGCGGCGACGTCTGAACCAGCAGAACACCACGGCAGCGTGAGCTGTGCTGCAGAAGATACTATAACGTGTCACTAAGCGTGTGCTTTGTTTTTCATGTCTGACTTTATCAAGGTGAACAGTTTAGGCTTTTTTTAAATTTTTTTAAATAATTTGCCCTATTGTAAAACTGCACAATGCACCGCATCATTCTGACAGCTGTTTTGGTTGCCTTCCGACAGTGGATGCAAAAAGTCTACACACCCCTGTTCATCTGCCAGGTTTTCGTGAGCGTGGCCAACAAGTTCGACCTTTGTTTCAACGGAGCATAACATTTTTTTTGCCACATGTTTTTGGGAGAATTTGTTCTGTTTTGATGAAACTAAGGTTGAACGCTTTGGGCATCATTCCAGAAAGTATATTTGGCGCAAAGCACAACACTGTTCATCACCAAAGAACACAATAGTCACAGTGTATGAGGCGGCGGCTTTTGCAAGGTGGAGGGAATAAAAAACAGTTCGAAGTAACAGTCTATGTTAGCACAATCGTTCTACTAACAAGCACGTTACGAAAAGCTGACTAGAACATCTAAAAATTTATTTGGGCAAAGGAACTTTAAATGGTAGTTGTGTGCAGACTCCTATGCAACATTTGTTGAATGTGATTGGTTAATTATGACCACAGCTGCTCATTTTTACTTACTCTTATATGGTGGAAAAGGGTTTGAAATGATTTATCGTGACCTCATTTTGTTAAGTTCGCAAAAACTTGCCATTTGATCAGGACTTTTTATACCCACGATCGCTCCATGAGAGCAACACTATGCTAAACATATTGACGAATGATTATGTCATTCAGAACAGTGTGTTTCTATTTTGATAGTTTTATCTTATTTGGCCTGACAGGTAAGCTAAATGTTTTGCCCAGAGAAGTAGATGACCTCATTATTTTAGCCTGCAGGACTTGTTTAAAATCTTAGCATTCTTAGCACATGCAGTTAGCCTTCACATTGCAGAATACAGCATGTCCTCCACGCGTGATGCTGCAATATACAAGGCCAAGTATGAGACTTGTATGCCACATTTTTCCAACATGGAATGCGCTGTAATTCCACTCACGCAGTCAAGATATTGTCAATAAAGATAAGCCCAAGGGTGAGGCCTGTGCCTTTAATTCAAACTACGCGTCGAAGGTATTTACAGCGCTTGTTACAGAGGAGATAGTACAAAATGAATTGCATTCTGGTCCCGTCCGCCTGCTTGCATTCTGCTGAGTCATCAGGCTTTGTGGAAGTCCGTCAACAGCCAGCCGACCAGCGAGGCTCGAGGCCAGCCAGCGGCGTTCCTGGTGGGAAAGTGCACTCGCCATGAGTCCACTCCCGACGTTTCAATGTTGATTAGTGACGAGTCTGACGACCTCTTAGTGCTTTTTGTGCCCCCATGCTCTTGCTCATTGTTTGTCGCCAAGCATTCAGTGCAAAGCTAGTTATGGGAAGATTGTATAGAGGGCAATTAGGGAGTCTGGTTTCACTGGGTCAATGCATTCCTTCTGTTTGTTTACAGTACATAAAGAGAGGAGCAGTAATCATGGAGAGAGTATATCGGTCAGCTATTAGCTGCAGAGAGACATTTGGTATCACATTCGAGGAGCTACAGAAGGTCATATTGGGGCTGAATAATGAATCATATCTCATACCTACATGTCATTGTTAGTTTCATGAAATACAAAAAGTTGGAGTGGTATAGCCACAGATGCTTGCATTGTTGTTGTAATCCGGCTCATGACTTACTGACGTAGCTTTATGTCTCATTTGTTTAGTAGAATTTTTGAAGTTGTTGAAGTGATTGCTGAAAAGACGGCAAGTGAAAGTGTTAAGCAAGTTAAGTTACTTTACTAACAGCTTGTGATTGAGGGTGTGACCCTTGTGAGGATGAGCAGTTCAGATAATGGATGGATGGGCGGAACACAATTAGATTTTTTTTTCAAAAACATTCAGCCCCAGTTCCGGTTCACAAATGTACTGCTTTAGGATAAATTATTGACCCCAATTAATAGTATTTCCTCATGCCAAAAAGGTGTGGATTTATGGTAAAAGCCAAAGTAAGGTGTGTAAGGTTACAAAAGTCCACCTAGTGACATTCACTCAACATAGGGAAAAAAATAAATAAATAACCTGAAGTGCACCAAAACCGGCTAGCTTTGTGCTCGTGTTGATGCTAAGCTATTGTCTATTACATTTAATGGGAACATTGTGTTATGTTCTGGGGGTTGGATCCCAAAAGCGCAGACGCAAATAAGAGTTTAACACTTGATTCGCATAACATCAAGAGGTGTGGAACTAACTTGACTTAATCAGAAACAACGAGAAGGCATCGAGGAAAAGAGGAGCAGGTGGCCAGCTGGAAAGAGGAATAATCCGACAAAACAAACACTTCTCAGTTAGGCTTATATAGACAGTGAATCGATCAGATTGGCTGTGGCTAGACATGTTTGTAACAGGACTGACATGGAATTATCTGATTGGCTGTTGACCAGATAAAGAGATTAAAGATTCTTGACATCACATAGCTCCTGACATCACATAGCTCAAGACCAGTTGAAACTAGATGCCGGTTACATCAGTTCAAAACAGACACTTGACCTCACGGTCATGACTCAAACATAACCCTTGCATGACCCAAACTTAACCCTGGCATGACGTTGTATAATGTGCTCTACAATGTACTTTTTTAAATAGCTTGTGGTGGACTGTTGCACAGTACTGAACTCTAAAAACGGATGGGTCACAAATTAACTCAACTTGGGTCAAAAATTGACTGAGCCACTATTTGGGTCAGTTTAACACCAATGTTCTGGATAGTTTTGCACAAAACAATCTAAATAATTGTGTCGTTTAACCCAATTTTTTTTTGTACAAATATTTTTAGAGTATGTAGTTAGTTAACATTTTTTTCCTCGCATTTGTCTCTATTAGCACAACTGGTTTTCTAGCCTTTTCAGCAAGTAGACCCCTCCCTCCTTTGACTGTGCAACCCAACGTGCATCATCACCGTGTCAGCTGGCAGCATCGTAGCATGACATCATCACATATTACACTCGAGGCGAGCGCGCGTCGCAGCCTCGAGTGGGTTCGCGTCTCGCAGACTCTGAAAAAGCTCCCTTCTTCCCTCACCCACCCGCCTTAATGCGCTCTCTTTCTCTCCCTCATCCCGTCTCACGTTTCAGGCAGCGTGCGCTTGCAGAACGACGGCATCATGGAGGCTGGCTGCGTGGTTGCCGCGGTGATCGAGAATGCCGCCTCACGGCCCCGGGGGGACCCGGGAAGTAGTCGTGTCCTTGAGGGGTGAGACCGTCTCCTTATTCTCTGCACTCACAACAAGTCATATAGAGTCAGCATCAAGGCAAATACATGTATGTGTTTATGCATGCACAAGCCATGTCGTCTTACTGCTGCGGCCACAAGCAGCGTGACATCACGTTGCAATGAGTAATGTGTGTTCTCATGTCACTGAGCTCATCACCCTGAATAAGTGTGACAACGCAGTGGCCCGTCCCTCTCTCGTCTTTTTGTTGCTCATAAAAGTCGACCTCACCCTCCCCCCACCCCCCCTAAAGTTACTGAGTCACATTTGAAGTCGGGCTTTTGTGAGGCGCTCGACTCGTGTTTGGCCGCCTTTATAGTCGCCTGAATAGGTGAGCTTCACTTTGCTCGGCAGACACAAAAGCCACAGAGAGGCTGCGCTTCCTGTCTGCTTTGTCATGTCTTACTGGCGATTTCGTTAGAATCTCTTCAGTCACATGTCGAATGACTGGCCCAGGCTAGTGCACTGTCATGATTTGAGGGTGACACACGTTGTCGACTCACCTGCTCCCTCTGCCGTATGTGAGAGAATTGCAGTTCTATCAGACTACTGTCACTTCAGTATAAAAAAAAAAATATTAAGAGAAATCTGGACTGGGCATGGCAGGAGTCACAGACAAAAAACTGTTCACAGTACTCACATTCATACCTTTTGTACATTTAGAGTCGTGTCTTCAATAGGTCAAGCAAAAATCTCAATTGCCTTGTATATTGGCCTAGAACATTTATGTACTCCACTGCAGAGAGTACCAAGGGTTTATTACAATTAACTCATTCACACCCAGCCATTTTTCACTGAAGATTGCTATAAAAACATGGAACCTACCAAATGAAAGATAGTCTTCTTTCATCAGGAAAAAAAAGTATATTTGTACCTGTTTCCGTTTTCCAGCAATTAGCATTAGAATATAGTTAAGTTTCATCATTCCTGGTGAAAACAATGATAAAAAGAGCTTGTTGCAACACGGCGCTGGCTGATCTCTTATACTCTGCTGCCACCTGCTAGCCGTTTTTTGTAATAACTACCCTTGCTTTAAGCGACCTCTTCATGTCAGAAGCTGTATCAAAGCATTCTGTATGCTCCAGCATAAAAGAAAAACAAACAAATGTATAAATACTCTTTGGGGAGTGAAGGACAAAGTATTAAAACCGTATTTATATGTTTTTGGGTTTGAATGAGTTAATAGGGTGCAGGCCTTTCATTATGTACAAATGCATATAAAGTAGCTAATTGTGCTCGCTGACTTTCAAAACACGACGAAGACACAATACAAATTGAAATGTTGCTTCAGGGGGGGACTGGTAAAGAGAGAGCGTTCTCTCTAAAGCCTTCATCTCCATTTTGTTTTCCTGCAGAGACGTGGCACCATTCAGTCAACCGAACAAAGACGATGTCTTACCTCCAGCTACCAGCAGCAGTCCTACAGATGAGAGACAACCACAGGAGATACAGGTACACGCTTTCGCACACGTCGGCCTGGTGATTCATAACATGATGATTACGAAGATGAACAGAAGGGCGCATAGATGAACGTTTGCCATTGACCCACTCATGAAAGTGTGCTCTTTTATGAAAAACGCTGCGTTGCTGTTTATCTTGAAAGGTGATGTCATCATATGTCATATATAGCCTGTTAACTAAGTGCTTTACATGTCAAGAGTCTTGGCTGGAAATATAACAACGCTGGAAGGAAAAAAACACTAAGTGCACTCAGCTCATGGTCGCGTCTGCATCTCTTGACATGATTGTCCACGTGGTTGGGTATGAGATTAAGAGATAAGCTCAATGCATTTTACATCTGATTTTAATATTCAAATGTTAACGCACTGCAGGTCAGTTACATGACAAATCCGGAAACCTCAAACAAGATTAACCTGTTCACAAAAGAGACGTTTTGTGTTTATTTATCCGACCACGTTGTGAGTAGTTGCGGCGGTTTCTGAAGAATGAGGAGGAAATGCAACATCTGACTTTTTATTGTAAACAATACACATAATTGCATGTCTTACCTGTTAATAATAATAATAATAATAATAATACCGGTAATACTTTAAACAATGGTGTGGTATGTAGTGAATGATGTAAAATGATGGGACTGGGCAATTTTGGACTTAATATTTAATATTTTAGTTTTTTTTTTTTTTTTTTAAACAATTTTTTAATGTAATTTTTCTGTAGTCTTTCTTGCTTAGCAGAGGTAACAAAAAAAGGTGCATTCATATCCCATATTGACACAAAATAGGATATTTGCTGCATGATTTCTCAAAAGTCAACTTTGCATGTCAAGCGTAAACGTTTGCTCTATTTGTTTGGCAGGCACGGAGTGATGACATCACGGCCGAGCCCCTCTTGCGCTCCTGCGTCAGCACGGCGAGCATGAAGGTCAAAAACATGAAGAAGTAGGTGCTCCCTGCTATTACGGGCTGCAAATCAGGCCTCTTATCCAGGCCAGTGAGATGAGCTCGGGCCTCCCCGTTGTGCTTCTTCGCTTTCTTGTCCCTGTCGCTATTCGGCTTTCGCGTCCATCCAAGCATCCGAATAGAAAAATTATGCTGTTGTGCTTTGTGTTTGTAGGCTGACGTTTCCCAAAGGTCACTTTCCCCGTCTGGCAGAGTGCGCCCACTTTCACTATGAGACTGCTGACTTTGGGAACGTTGAGGTATGCTTCAGAATATAAATGATCTGTATTCTTGTTTTCATTTTCCATATAGTACATACAAAAACGTTTTTTGGGACCCCTTGGGCCCAGAAATAACATTCAATAGCATCTTTTTTTTTTGTCCTACTCCCACCAGTTTGTTAGCCCTCTCTGCAATCTCTTAATCCAGCTCCTGCAACCGCTTTAAATGCATGATCTTGCCTATTAATTTGACAATAAACCGCATGGAATCAGCTTATGAGTTTATAAGTCGACATCTTTAATGTGGCTGGTGTGACATTCAAAGAAAGTTTCGATGGTGGCTAAAAGCGCAGCTCAGATACGCAATAGGTCAGCTAATAGTGCTTGAAACACTTTCTCACCCTAAATCATCGTCCATCTATTTGCTAACCATATTTACCTGAATTATTCATATTGCAGTCTGGTAAATTGCCTTATAGCTTTCATGCTAAAATTTGACCCTGTTGTTGGTCTTTGTGTACCCTGCTTTAGTGTTAGTGAGATGTACTTATATACATTATATATTGCTGGCGGCATGCCAAAACCTTGTACCGAGCATCAAACGGAACAAGCCATTTTCAACACTTTCGATTGGTGTATAATTTTTAAAAACAACAGCCACGTGTGTGGACTGACCAAAAGAATAGATTTTTGAAAAAAAATGTAAAATTGATCAAATAGTGACTTGTGAGGTTTCGGCCTGACGCTGGCAATATTTGTGTTCATATTTTTAGTACCCTTAATGCTTAATGTCATAATTTGAGTTTAACACCCCTCTGGCAAATTACTGGTAAGTCACTCAGTTAGCCTCAGCTAAATTAGCAAAACTTGCTGACCTAATAGCGTTCCAAAACATACGTGACATGTATTAAAATTCCACCATGGTATATCACCCCATTTGCATGCTAATGCAGCATCCCATTTACTCTGATATTAGCATTCACCTCAAAGCGCTGCTCTTGTCTCACATAGTGGCGGGGTTAGCTCTTTAGGCACTGTCCCAATTTAGGGAGCTGCATATGAAGGACAATTACATAAACAATGTGCTTGCGTGACCACCCGAATGTGTATATTAAGGACCCCAGATGTGCAATTTGTTCTCCTTAGCGATGCGACAAAGCTAAGTGAGATGCAAGTCAAGGCGAGTTTGCACGCTCTCTTGCCGGTCCAGGAATAACTGAAGTCACCTGTAGTTCACGTTAGTTGCCCGCAGAGGGCAGCAGTTGTGTGCTGTCACGTAGCAAGCTATGGGTTGAATCCAGTAATGGACCACAGTCTGGGGAAAAAAAAATACTGTTAAGGATGGAAGAAAGGCAGGTGAGAATTGTACATGTCATTAATAAAGTGTTTCGTACAAATGACATTGCGAACTGTGTTGTCAGACGACGGCGTGGGGGGAGGGGTGTGGAAGGATCAGGTCTCACAGACCCGCACAAGGGCAGCGAGGACGCACGCTGCCCGAGTCCAACCCCCACATAATATCCAATCTCCCACACAGCCCCGAACGCACTGCCAATGATGCTTTCACGGCAGCCACGTCCAGGTCTTTTGCAGCTCTGCCCGAGACGAAGACCCGTGCTCACTGCCAAGCCGTCTTTTGTGGCCAGAGAAAGAAGCGCTGTTTAGATGGGGGAGGCAGGGATGAGCAGGATGGAGGAGGGGGGCTCGGGGGGGCAGTGCACAGGACAGGGAGGGAGGAGGGGAGTCTGAAAGGGGGTGAGACACAGTGCAAAGCATCCTCGTCTCATATTGATGTTTTGAACGGGAGTGTACGTATGTGTCGCAATCCAGCCAGGGAGGAGCATCATTTTTTAGCATTTTGCTTGTTTTTGTGGAGCTTTTGGAAGGTCCAGGACTAAAAAAAAAGAAAAAAAAAGAGCTGCTTCCACCAGCATTAAGAGGCAGGTAACATGCACATGTGCTAGCCTTTGTGCCGATGCTCATGTATTGCTTCATGAAAACTTTGATTGCAACCTTTGCCAGGAACTTTGTGCATGACTGGCTATTGTTTTTTGCAGTGTTACATTAAAAAAAGCAATCGAACTGATTTCAATTTTGCAACTCTGCTGATTTTGTCTGTGAATAATGCATGGATCTGATCGTGGGCCAACAAAGAATGGCACGTTGGTGACGATCCAGCTAAATAAGCATATCAGAGCTTTGTTATTCTTTCTTTAAATAAAAACAATATGTTAGGTTATGTGTATAAGGGGATCCATTTCAGGTTTCTTCAGTCTTGGCAACGCTCTCCTCATACATATTCGAATGAACTCCGCTAATAAGATTTGCTTATTTCATTGCTGTTTGCAGGATTACTGTACACAACACAATACTGATTTTCACAAATTACCATTTAATAGATGCATAAACCACAATTCTAATTGCATTGCCGATTCATGTGAGGTTTTTCTCTTATACTTTTTTTTTTTTTTTGCGTTGTAAATTTGAAAAAGAATGCAAGAATCTATATCCAATTTGCCTTTTTACAGTTAGCTAAAAAAAAAAAAAAAGTTTGGCAGATGCTGACAGGCATCAATTTGCTATCCACTGACCCCCCCCCCCCCCCCCGTAGATGAGGAAGGTTGCAATTAGTGTTGTTCCGATACCGCTACTGGTATCGGCAGAGGCGCCGATACTGCATTAAAACATTGGTATCGGTATCGGTGAGTACTCACAAGTAACATGCCGATACCATTAATTCCAACGCTCATATAGGATTTTGGATGCAGCATCGTGTCTTGCTCGTGCAACGACATTCACTGATATGTGATATGTGACCGATCTAAGATATCCTATTGGCCCTTGAGTGCGCTGAACCAATGGCAGGACAGCTTTTTCATGTTGAGGGAAAAAAAACCTTAGGTATCGGTATCGGCCGATACTGCAAAGCTGGGTATCGGTATTGGGGCCAAAAAACGGTAAGTTGTGTGTAGAGTTGGCAAGATTAAGCAATATCTTCTTAACTTTAAAAAAAATTCTTAAACCTTAAAATGCTGTTATGGATTTTGCATTTTTTGTAGGGGATGTTGGATACCATTTTTTTTTAGTCACCGATCGTAGTCGCCTACTCATTTCACTAGTAATTTAGATACATACAATTTCCCCCAAAAACCAATGAGAAACTATATATCCCAATATACATTTTCCTTCATATTGCATGAAATTAATGTTGATCCTATATTATTCTAATTTCTAATTCCTGATTGTAAAACAGCCACAAGAGGCATGAGTACCGGAATCAGGTCGGATATTGGCACTCACTCATCCCGATATATTTTCAGGCCTATTAAAAGTATTGTCCGAAAGATTTGTTTTGGCCTGTCCAGGACGCTTTTGGGCGGAGACGCAACCTTTTTCTTCCAGCCAAGCCACAGAGGCAAACCACTATCAGAGACATATGCTAATTCGTCTGTGTGCATGCCCGCTCCTGATTGGTGGGCTGGTTTTACGCTCATTCCTGGTTGGTTGCTTCCTCGAGCGTCAGTTTTGAATGTTGTCTTTACGAACAGCAACGGAAAAACTTTGGACCATACGTTTGGTTGGTTCCAAAATAAGACTGACGTGAGCTGAGGGTGTTGCTGCTCTCAATGCAAGTGTCGCCTTTCTGCCGTTCTTCAATGTGAATTATTTCCCGTTGATGGGCTGCTTAATCTTATCCCACCTCGTCATCCTCCTTCAGAGCTCAGTCTGGTGCTGCTGAATAAAACACACGAAATGTTGATTCTTAGCAGACAAGCCGTGTCTCATTGCGTCTGGTCCTTTTCACCACCTCGTAGCAGTTAACTGGGTCGCCGCGTGTTGTGTAACAGCCCGTCTCAGTGTGCTTCAAACCGTTATAAATAACCAGAAGCTCCCTCGACTCGTTGCTTCCACATCTGCCAATGGATTCCCAAACTGTTTTTGAGCATCGCTAAAGAGGACGCTTGGTTTGAGCAGGGCGGGGGAGGGAAAAAAATAAATAAATAAATCTCAAAGCGCTCATATCGTCGCAGCTTATGGAATTATTTATGTATTTCTGGCTGCACGATTGATGAATAGAGGATGAACCGGATTCAAATAATGACATGTAAAAGCTGAGTGACTGAACATGAACAGGCGATCTGATTATATCTTGTCTTAGCTTAGTTTCCAAAGTGTGAAAATGTGTAAAAAAAAAAAAATAAATAAAAAATTTAATTATGAAATGAAGTTGTATGTTTTTCTTATTTCCAGGTCACACCCACAGAGGACGTCAATTATTTCCAATCTGAGTTCTCCTTGTATTAAACCCGTACTTTTCATCTTCTTCCTTATAGTTGACCTTTGCAGAAGGGCAGAGTGAAGGCCCAAAGGGGGCTCAGGACTCCAAAGAACTTCTCTTCCTGGTCCAGATCACCTGCCAGGTACTCCGACTTGTAACTTAAACCACTCACATCAAGATTTCAATATCTTTTCAACACTTCCGTCCTCTTGCAGGCTCGAAACTGGCTGGTGAAGAGATCGTACGAGGACTTCCGCGTGCTGGACAAACATCTGCACTTGTGCATCTATGACCGCCGCTACTCACAACTCACCGAGCTGCCCAGATACGACCCCGTGAAGGACACGACTGAGGTGCCTGTCACATCAGTCACCTGCAACGTTACACCCGAACAGTCCAATGAGACGTCATCCAAGACATCATTTTTAGCTTGTAGTGTAAATGGGACTTGGTTATGTGGCTGGAGTTTTTTTTAAATGGAAATAATTGCTATGGTTCGCAAACAGAGACTCGGAACCAATTATAAACATAAACACAGGTTCTAATTTCATTTCAATTTAAAAAAAAATGTATCTACTTACTACACTTTAAAAAGAGAATTACTGAAGCAATTTAAGATTACAAATTGAACGATGAAAAAAAAAAAAAATCACTTCAAATGGTAATCAACGATTGAATTTACTTCATCCAAAGTGAATATATATTAAGTCTAATTAATTATTAATTCATTAAACTTAATATATTCACATGAATTAAAGGAATCCAAAGTGAATATATTAAGTTTAATGAACTCATAATTAATTAAGTTAATCCAAAGTGAATATATTAAGCTTAATGAACTAATTAAATTTAATATATTCACTTTTCATTAATTCAATTCAATGGTGTGTTACCAATTGAAGCAATTTTTTTTTTTTTAATAAGTTGGTCAACAGTTCAATTTGTAATCTTCAATTGGTTCAACAATTCTCTTTTTAGAGTATAGAATGCCCTCACATGTGGGTAAGGAGAACCTCAGTCGCTGGGAGAACAGTAATACACAAAGATAACAAATGTATCATGTGGTAGGGGTACAATTATTTAAAAAAAAACAAAAAACAAAACAAAAAAAAACAACTCTTTGTTTTGTGGCGATTCAGGTGGGTCTGGTACATGTGCCCCTCGATACGCGGGTGTTCAATCTCTTGGATCTTAACACGAACGTTGTTTCTTTTCAGTCAGTCACCAAAATGTTGGCCACCTACTTGACCCGCTTCTCCGTCATCGCTGACAACAAGATCAACTGTGGTCCAGTCCTAACATGGATGGAGGTAGAAAACTTTTGTGTGCGCGTGTGAATGAAGTACATTTATGATACACTATAAACATGCCAACACATTTTGAATCAGATTGTTCAATGTTAACGTCATCTCAATTTGTGAAATAAAGGCTGTGGTCAAACGTGGTTTTGTAGATTGACAACAAGGGGAACCATCTGCTGGTGTCTGAGGAGGCGTCCATCAATGTCCCTGCCATCGCTGCCGCCCACGTCACCAAACGTTACACAGCTCAGGCCACCGATGAATTGACTTTTGAGGTACTAATAACACCAGATCAGAAGATCTATGACCTATAAAAAAAAAAAGAAATGAATACATCTGTAAAGTAAATTCTTGTTTTTTTTAATTAGCTGACTATAGTACACTATAGTTTGATAGGCTAATGTCGGTGTAATTATGTTGGTGTCAGGTCGGAGACATTGTTTCCGTCATTGACATGCCACCCAAAGAGGACACAGGCTGGTGGAGAGGGAAACATGGCTTTCAGGTAAAAGCTGATTATGTATTATTATTATTATTATTATTATTATTATTATTATTATTATTATTAAGCTGTCAAACGATTATTTTTTTAATCAGATTAATAATATCTTAAATTTTGATTAATCGCTAAATTAAAAAGGCTTTTTTTTATCAACATTTTTGGCACGCCAAATTTGAAGATCACCTGTTATGTGTTAATTCTTTCAACATTTAATGTTATGAGGACATCTTCAACATGTTTTGATCCACTGCACACACTCTCATCCTCCTCTTTTTTTTTTTTTTTTTTCTAATTAGTCAATTACCTGCATAATTTAAAATGGGGAAAAAATGACCCCAAATATTTTGACATGAACAAATATTCTGAATGTAATAAGCACATATTTATTACCGGTAGATACTTTACTTTAATGCATGTAGTTATGTTTATTGCTGAAACGCGACCTGTGCTACCTGTCGCAATCGGCGCTCAAAATTAAGTGTGATTTAATCTGCGTTAACTCATGATTAATGCGATCATTTTTTGTCAATTAATTTGTTAACGCTTTAACTTTGACAGAACTATTAATATTACAATACACTTTTTTTCCCCTCTGGTGAGGCAAATTTCTTATTTTTATATTTTATGATAATATAGGCAATGGATTTGGCAATGGATTTGATTTGAAATCTACATATATATATATATATATATATATATATATATATATATATATATATATCCATATCCATATCCATATCCAATGGGGACATAGTGGAAAGACATTCTTTTTAAGTGAAATATTTTCAAGATCCTTGCCGACTGGGCCAAAAGATGCTGACTGCACAGTGTCATTACGACATTTTCTGCCCTGAAGCACCTCCTTACCCTCATGCTCACTGACCTATTTCACTCCACCCCCCTTGACCACAATGATGTCCTGACAGCTACATCCTCCTTGAAACGTACAAGTATATGAGCCTGTCTTATCACTTCCCAGGTTGGCTTCTTCCCGAGCGACTGTGTCGAGCTGATAAACGACAAGCTCCCTCCCAGTGTTCAAAGCTCGGTTCCCAAACCAGGTACAAAGCCCCCCCCCCCCCCAAACTCTTTACCGCATGCACAACTTTCCTCCGTGGTTTTTATATCTTGTGATCGTCAGTATGTAAGAAGCACGGCAAGCTGGTTACATTCCTGAGATCCTTCATGAAGTCGCGGCCGCCGCCGCAGAAGCTTCGCCAACGCGGCATCCTCAGGGAGCGAGTGTTCGGCTGCGACCTGGGCGAACATCTCCACGGCTCGGAACACGAAGGTGAAATCAGGCGAAATCTGAATCGGGTTTGCTTCTGACAGTGTGCGCCAAGAATGTACCTTGATAATTATTAAAAATAGTAGGAAAGAAAATCACAAAATTGGAAATATATGGAATATTTTTAGAATTGATTAGCAATTATTCAGTCGCTGTTTTTTTTTCGTATTACTGTTTATTAACCAGTGATTGGTGGTTATTTCATACTTCATATTCATAGAAAAAAAAAAGGGGGGGGGGGTGATGTTGTAATATGTTACCGGTCCGGTCAATGTTTTCCAGAGTAAAAACAGATGATTGTAAATGTGTTACTTTGATGAAACACAGAAGATCGTTCATGAACGACTACAGATAATTTGAAATTAAGAAATGGCTCCAAGCAATTACTCAATTATTAAAATAGTTGTTGATTAATTTGATAATCAATTACTTGTTGATTAATCAATTAATTTTGACAGCTCGTCTTGCTTGCCACGTTAAATTCCAACAATAAAATGTAGATCAATAAGCGAGAGTAGCAGCATTAGCCTGCACGGCGTGTTAGTCAGATCAATTCGATGTCTGTTTTTAATCCTCTCAAGGGATTTATTCATAGTGAGGGGGAGAAAAGAAAACTCTTAATATCACCAATCCTGCTCATCCATTTACAAGGATTGCAGCGCAATGAAACATTATAGCTCATGATGACTAACGGCGTGTTGTTGCATAAAGACGCAGGTGGTGAGCATCTCGCAAGTAACAAAACAAATCGTAACGATATTATGTTAAAGCTGGCAGGTTTTGTTCTCCGCCTTCAGTCCCTCAGGTCGTGAAGAGCTGCGCCGAGTTCATCGAGAAGCACGGCGTGGTGGACGGAATCTACAGGCTGTCTGGAATCTCATCCAACATACAGAAACTCAGGTTAATCCAAGTTTATCTGGTGCCGGATTTTCTTTCAAATGTTTGATTTTTTTTTGTAGTTTGAAAGTGCATAGATTTTTTTAATTATTAGGATTTAGAATTTACTAATATCCATTTTGAAAGAATAATTATTAGTGATGGGTAAGCAAGTATCGGTATTGGCATATAGTTGTCGCTCTAATTCACTGCAGCTGAGTCGTCATCTGCGTTACAAAGACTCTTCACAATGTTTTGTGTATGTGTTTTTTTTTTTTTTTTTTATTGAGACATTTTATGTAAATCTTGGTGCACAGTTTGTCTTCCTCGCTCCTCTGACCAGCACAATTAATATATAAAATAAACATATCATCATATTTAAAAATGACATAACATTATCCTTAGTACTGCCTCTATTGTGTAGTATTCTATTTATGCATGGCACAAGAAATAAACAGATGGACTTTGTGGGAGAACGAGAAAAGGATTGTCTTACACGATTGATGTTTTCATTAGATGTTCTTGGTCGCCCACTCCTTTCTTTATCTAATACTGTCCCTGTCTCCATAAATTTCTTGTGCCATGCACGATAAATAAATAAATCAATAAACCATGAGACACATTGCGCCTTCTCTTGAGGGGTAGCCATTTTGTAGGGGTTCATTCAACATGACCTCTTTGACAAACAGGATCCCTGAAACACACAAATGCAGTGTGATTAAAAAAAACTTTAATAAACTCTGAATACAATAGAACAAATCTGAATAAAATGTATGAACAATGGAAATTTGTCAACTCTTCCACTCCCGCACACAGCCACAACTGAAACATGGCACCATTTGATTTTGCGTGAATCGGTGCTCGGAAGTACCGACCCAAATCGGTCCATACTACAAAAAGAACCGTCTTCAAACCCATTCCTAATGCTCTGTAAATTAATATAATAAAATAACACAGAAAAATGATTTGTCCAGCGTTCAAATGCACAGATGATCAGTAGGATGACTCCCACGCTGTTCTGTATCTTATCCGATGTTTTGTCTTTTTTTCACGTGTCCACGTTCAGGCACGAGTTTGACTCGGAGCAGATTCCCGACCTGAGCCGAGACCTCTTTCGACAGGACATCCATTCGGTGGGCTCCCTCTGCAAGCTGTACTTCCGGGAGCTTCCCAACCCTCTGCTCACCTACCAGCTGTACGACAGATTCTCAGTGAGTGTGCGCCTGTTGGTGGCTGCTCAAGAGTGAATGGGATCCTAATCCTGTCCGTCTCGCTTGCTTTATCCTCACAGGAGGCTGTGTCTGCAGCCACAGATGAGGAGAGGCTGGTGAAGATCCATAACGTCATCCAGCAGTTGCCTCCTCCACATTACAGGTTTGCTTCGCAGCTCGATGGCGCCCCCTGGTGGATAGAACTGTAACTTCATGGTACAAAATGGAGAGTTTTCCTATGAGCCTCCATTCAGAAATAATAAAAATTTGTTTAACTCTCTCGTATGTACTCTATCAAATGAAATCTAGTCAAATAAAACAATTATGCTCATTTTATTTTGGCGAAGAACTGTTCTTTAGCAATACATTTGTGGCTGTATAGCATCCTCTTGAGGCTACATAAGGGAACCAAAATATTAGTAATAAATCAGTATGATGTAATTGTGCAGCACTTTACATATGTCAAACTTCTGCGTATGTGCCAAGGAAAATTTAGGATCATTACTTGGGATGTAACGATATCCAAACATCATGATATGATATCACGATATGAAGGTCAGGATACGATAATTATTTTACATAATATATTGTACATAACGGCAATGCATATAAACAACTTATATCTAATAACACTTAATATTGAGGCATTTACTTGCTAATGCAAGCACACATCGAGTTCCTCCACATATTACTCTCCCCTTCATCTGATCATTAACGGGGATTTTAAACATTGAAGGGCAAAACATGCCTTGTGAAAATTTAACTGCACTAAAAAAAATAGCCACCAGGGGGTGCTAGAACTGCACAAATGGAAATCAAAATGACTTTTTTAACAGATGTGCTGCTTTTAACATCGTGACATGATGATGACGATATTGTGGCAGTTTTAATATCGCAATATCACAATATTGACGTTATTATTATTACCGTCTTTTTTTTTTTTCTTTTTTTTTTTTTTTAATCAGAGAAACTGAACAACAATAATACTTAACGGAAATCTGACAATTAATTTTTGGAATATACCTAATCACAAGGTTTGGTAGCATCACATGTAAACATATTTTGTTATATTGTTCAGATTTTCCTTATGAAGTGGCCAGTAACAGGGAGCAAACCGGATATGTTGTTCTACTTTATTAACGGTGACACTCAACATGTTTTTGTGTCCAGGACGCTGGAGTACCTCATGAGGCACTTGTCCCATCTGGCCACCTTTAGCTCCAGCACCAACATGCACACTAAAAACTTGGCCATCGTGTGGGCGCCGAACCTGCTCAGGTGAGTCGGACGTTAAAGTGTAAATTGACAGCCCTCACAAGTGCAAGTCTCAAAGTAGCTTGTGATAGTCTTGGTGCGCGTTTCAGGTCCAGACAGATCGAGTCGGCCTGCTTCAGCGGCACGGCGGCCTTCATGGAGGTGCGCATCCAGTCGGTGGTGGTGGAGTTCATCCTCAACAACACCGATGCGCTTTTCAGCACCAAGCTCAACGCTGTCATACGGGAAAGCACCGGTGAGTCCGCAAAGCCACGCGCGTCGGCGCGTTGTGTCCACGAGGTGGCGCTGACTCCAAAAAACACATGTCTGGCTAGGTAACAACACCTTATCCAGACCCAAGTCGCTGCTCGTGTGCTCGCCGTCCACCAAGTTGCTGTCTCTGGAGGAAGCTCAGGCGCGCACGCAAGCTCAGCTGAGCTCCCCAGCCACCACCCCCTGCCTCAGCCACAGTGACTACATCGAGGTCGGGGAGGGGCCCGGGGCTCTGATGGGCAAGTTCCATACGGTCATTGAGCTGCCGCTGGAGGGGTGCGTTCAACCACCGTTTCTCTTCTTGAATGCTTTATTCTGATGGTTGATATAACTGCATATAAATAATGTTAGCATTGGGATGACATCAGAGACGTAACCTAATTTATATTTATAGTTAACCCTATAACGCATGAAATATGATATAAGAGAAAATTATGATTCTTTGTAAAAAGAGTATTTATTGGTCCTTTTGAACAAGGTTTTGTTTTTGTTTTTTTTATAAATCAACTTACACATATGACTTTTGATTTGTGTCATATCTGATACATCCGGTCACAATGCATTACATTTGTACATTTATAACTGTCAAAAATATAATAATAATAAACAAAAATCAGAAAGATCATTTCCCACTATTAATAAGTATAGGTGTCTCTTGTTTCTCATTTGGGGCGATCTTGCAAGGTTGCTGGATGATACTGCCCTCTAATGGATTATCCGTGCAATGCATGTGTCAGATCATATACATCGGGGTTTTAATGGGGAAAAAATATATTCAAGAAATAGAGGTCTCAAAATGTCTTGTATATAGGTTTGACGTTGTTGCAATATAACCCCCAATTATCAATTGTCTGTTTTTCTAGTGTCAAGCGGGCTCCAAGCAAAGCCAAGAAGTCTCCTGTGGGCAACTGGCTGTCCTTCTTCCACCTGGGTAAGTCCCACTCTGTGTCCAAGCGCAAGCTGAAGCGACATCCCAGCGAGCCCAACGAGATAAAAAGCATCGCGCTGCCAGGTGGGTTCAGTTGACTCGGCATGTCCTGTTTTTCATTTTCGATTTTATTGACTCATACTGTTCACTTTTCTTGCTGAAACAGGCGGGAGAGGTGACAGCGGTACATTGCGCTCGGCAAAAAGTGAAGAATCGCTCAACTCGCTGCACAATTTGGAAGGTAATCCTCAATTGACTCTTTTTCAATGTCACTTGTATTTATATTTTTTTTAACTGTCACACGTTACGGTTAAATAGATATGAACATATGTCCACCCACCAATAATTTGTCACAGCTAATGCTTTATATCTATGTAAATGTTATCCATGTATACTAGAAAGATAGCTGCCCCTAAGGTAAATTAAATTAATTTTGAACATTATGCAAATACAGATAATTTAATAAAAGGGTTGAACATTTTCAATGGCGCTGTATGCTGAATTTCCACTTACCGTATGTACCAGAATTGTATGTGTATGTCAATTTGGAACCAGTAAAAATTGTCAAGCAATAACTTGACCTCCGCTCTTTGTTAGCTTGAGCTTTTTTTTACAACCATTCAGCAAAGACTGTCTGTAATTTCTGCTAGCAAATTGGCTACATTTAGCTCCTCTTTGATCTGAGGATCTTAAACAGTTGATGTATCACTTTAGAATACTTCATTGACAGTTGGCACCACTACCTTACCTTTCTTTTTAGCCAGGTCTTTGTCACCAATTTAGAGTGTTGTAGAAAGCACAAAATACACAAAGAACTGCCAATAGGTCAAATTTTGTGTGGTGTTGGTTCCACCTAAAAAAAAAAACTGCCAATAGGTTGAACTTGTAAATAACGGACCACAAATAGGTATTTGGTGTCACTCTGGTACCATAACAAAAACACTGTAGCAAATGTGCAGTAGTGCAGTAACAGACATGCTAGAGAAAAAAAAAAAAGTATGACAAAGTGGTGAGAATGCAGAACAAGGATGTGAAAAATGATATTTTTAAAAGTGTTTTCTTTACATCTTTAATTTCTTTACATTTCTTCATAACAAAATTACCAAACCGCGTGAATTTTTCAAAATATTTCTTCTGTGGACCTGTCCTTGTTTTAGTCTTTACAAAGGTTCCTTCTGATCTTAATTTTCCCCCGACAGGAGAGCCTCCAAAGTACCAGCATCTGCGCCCCCGCTCCACCAGCGAGGCCGTGCCCGCATCCGACTCCAGAGACGACTCTTCCACGAGCAAAAGCAAACCTGCGTTCAGTCCGAGCAGCGCTGAAGAACTTTCCCCACCACTGCCGGAGGACGACATTGACCTCTACCCACCCGTTGCCGGAATGTCCTCCCTGGACTTTGACCCCATGTCCTTCCAGTGCAGCCTGGCCTCCGCGACTCCTCGGGCGCCACGACACAGGGAGGGGCCCAAATTCAGGAAGGGCGAGTCAGACGCCGCCGCCTCTACCAACAACATCAACAGCCCCGCCCAGCTTCGAAAAGGTAAAAAGGTCACCTCCGAAAAGGAAACGCCAACAGACGTTTCATCGACCTCACCTGCACCTCTCACGTCTTCTCCTCTCGCATGCAGCCGAGACGCGTGAAGCTCTGACGGCAGATGGGAAGGATCCGCGAGCGCCGTACCGACATTGCAGCTCAGCAAGTCAAGCGTCGGCGCTAACGGACTCCACACAGAACCTGCCGGATCCTGGTCAGTATAACTCTCCTTGAAAGCCATCACTTCCTGTACAGTGCATCCAGAAAGTATTTACAGCGCTTCACTTTTTCTACATTTTGCTGTTCAAGTAATCATATATATGTGAGTATTCACTGCCTTTGCTCAATACCGTTACCATGTCTAGCCTCGAAAGTAAATCCAAGCACCACCAAAATTTGAGATTTCAAGATTTTTGTATTTTTTATTTTTTTTACTGTATGCCCTATTTTTAACAAGCTAGAGAGTGTTAAAACCATACACTACTTGAAAGTAGAAATGGAATATTTGATCAGCAAAAATAGGGATACCCAATAGTACTCGTTTAATACATAAAATGTCCCCTCCAAAAAACAATGACATGCGATTTTAAAGAAAGACCTGTATATACCAATATAGCATGATTTTCCCTAAAAATGTAATGGCAATATTCCGTTGTTTTAATTTCTAGTTCCTGATAGTAAAATCGCCACAAGAAAGGGAAAGTTAGCCTCAGCTGCTGTCGTGAGAACAGATACCTTGATACAAGCCTGTGTATAGGCCCGATAGCATACCTCAGAGGTGTCCACACTACGGCCCAGGGGGCCATCTGCGGCCCGCCATCCATTTTTCAGTGGCCCGTGACATATGCTAAAAATGGCATTTGACTCAGTTCAAATAAAATAAACAAAACAAAAATGTTTGGAGATGGTCAAAATAAGAAGGGAGGATATCGAAATACAGGTGCCATTAAAGGTTATTTTAGTTAACTAAAACTAATGAAAAACTAAAATTAAAATTCAAAAAACAATTTTGTTACCGAAATAAAATAAAAACGAAAATGCTTTTTAAAATACAAAAACGAACTGAAATTACATTTCATGTTTACAAAACTAATTGAAACTAACTATAATTATAGCAAACATGTCCTTCGTTTTAGTCTTTGGTAATGAATTTACTGCATGAGCCTTTTAAATGTGATTTTTAGTAGATTTATGTTTCAACATTTTCCTGTTTTGTACCAAAACAAAAAATAATAAAAGATTGTCCTAATCGTAATTTCAATTATTACCCAAATAATTGTGATTAATATATTCGTCAGAATCGAGCAGCCCTAAGCCCAACGTTTCACTCTTTATATTGATGGATAGGATGACAGTTAGCTGACATTTTTTCAGGTTACAGACAGTACCACTGTCCTTGTTGAATTGCACTGAGAAGAGCATGTTTTTGCCAAGTGCACGTCACATGTAGAAATATGCAATACATGTGTGTGTGTGTGTGTGTTTGTGTAAAAAAAAAAAAAAAAGTATAAAGTTCTCTGAATACATTCCGCATGCACTGTACGTAGTTAGCATTTTCATGTAGATTCTTATGAAAGCTTTTGTGTCCTGTCCCATCACGTCTTACCATAGCTTTGTTTGTCCTGTCATACTGTAGCGTTGTTTGTCTTCTGCCCCCCCAGGAGCAGATAGACTTATGAGTTCAGTGTCTATTCTCCCTCCTCACCCTTCCCCGACGAGCGCCGCACGCAAACTGGCGCTGGCGCTGGCCGAGTCGGCGCACAAGGCCAGCGGCGGCTCGCAGAGGAGAAGAAACCACCCGGCTCGCCACCTCCAAAGACAGGAAGCTCAGGACAGGCCCGCTCGGCCGTCGGCCCTCGATCTCAAGGGGTACGCCGGCGCCCCCCAGTGGCAAACGCCGCCGCACCTCTACTCGCAGGCGGCGGACGGCGCGGAGAGTAACTTCACGCCCAACGTCAGCCCGCTGGGCTCGGGCAGCCTGGACTCCCGGCGCGGCGACGTCACGCCGGAGGAGCCCACCTATCAAAGCGTGGGCGTCTCCACCCCCACCGGGCACGTCAGCTCCCTGCACAGCCCCTTAACATCGCCGGTGTACGCCAACGCCGACTCCATCAACATCTTCGACTTCCGCGCCGTTCTCGCCGAGACCTCCGTGCCCGCCTCCATCGACGAGGTCCTCCCGCGCCCTTTGCGCTCGCCGCCATTCCGCCAGTACGCCTACAGGGCGCTCGAACCGCTCGACGACGTCTACCACGACCTGCGCCGTCAGATTCACGCCGGGAGACTAGCTCACTACCCTCGACCCGACGCTCTGCCCCGTCACCTCTCGGGGCCGAGACGCACGTATAGGCAGTCGTCGGAGATCCGCCCGCCCCCGTCGCCTCAATACCGGCGCCACTTCCGAGGCGAGCACCTTACAGGCGCCGGCCAGCGACAGCACGGTCGCTGGCAGAGGTCCGAAGACGGTTTCGCCCTGCACCCCGCCTTCAGGAGGGCGCGCTCCTTCCACGCGCCGCAGATTAGTCGCTATGAGCTAGCCGACACCGACGGCCCGCCGACGGACTTTTATCCTGAGCGGGAGGCGGCTTATCAGAGGCTGCTTCAGCCCCACTTTGAGGACGTGCCGTATAACCCGTACCCGGATTTCATCCCTCGCGACTGCTCCCGATATCCTTTTGATCATTTCCAACGCAACAGTTTCCGCCACGGTCAGCTTTACAGGACACGGTCTACCAAGGAAAGGGTACAGCCCGAGTTCTACTACTCGCCACGTCACGGCCGCCCTCTGGATAGGGAGCTGTTCATCGACAGCGAGGACTTGGTTGTTTACCAAACGCAGGACAATAAAAAAACGTCACCCTACAAAAGTCCAGTCTCACCGGCTGGCTCGACGGGAAGAGAGATCATGCACATAAGGAGTAAGTCGGATCCAGGAAACGGGATGTTGTCTGCCGGCGGAAGGGAAAGCCAAAGTGCCGTCAAAGCCGCGTCGCCCGCGTCTCAGCAGCCGCGCCGCGTCCTCACGAACGAGCCGTCGCTCCGTAAGATCCCCTCGCTGCCCGAGAGGGCTTTCGCCGAGCTGAGCGACCCTTTCGCCAAAGCTCGAGCCGGCATCCTCAGGAGGCCCGAGCGGTCGCAGAGCACCCGAGAGCACCGCCACCAACATCATCACCGCCCGGCCAGATCGCCGGACGGCGAACGCGCCGGGTCCTTTTCCTGTCAGCCCAACAGAAGGACTCAGAGCACCAAAGTGAGGCCGGCGCAGTACGAGCACGTGGCGGGGAGCTTTCACGCAGCGCCCAGGCCTAAAGCCACAAGATCCAGTAAAGCCGGGCTAGAGTACTTGCCGGCCCAAGACACAGCCACCACCTCCTCCTCGGCCGCCGCTCCCCACGGGCACAGGCTGATGTCCAGGGCTCTGGCTCAGGAAGCTTTTTATCAGTCGGCAGTCAGGACGCACGCCGGCGTCCGTGAGTGACGCCCGTCGCCCACTTGCTTTTTTTTATGTCAATGCACAGCGGGGCCAAAGGAGAAGAGCACTTTATCTTCTGCCAGACCATCTGACTGTTTTCATTTTTTTTTTTTTTTTTTTTTTTTTTTTTTTTTTTAAGTCTTTCTTCTTGAACCTGCTGGAGCTGCCCAAAGCTGCCACTAGGTGGGGACGCATGCTGCTAGTGTCACCTTCACCAATGATTCTTTCATTTCGAACAGGGCTGCGGAACCTATTGCCCATATCGACGCCTTCTTAAAATTATCGCGTAAGTCACTTTTTTTTTTCTTTTTTTTGGGGGGGTCAGAATTTTCAGGAAACACACCAAAAAAAAAAATGCATCATGAGGAGATTACAGAAGAGGATTAGGGCCAGTGAAGAGAGGAAAAAAAAAAAAAAAGTTTGGCAGGATTCTCACTTTATTCTTAGAATTCTCACTTCAAGTGAGAATTGTGACAACTTTATTCTCAAAATTCTGATTTTAAAGTGAGACTAATAATAGCACAAAATAATAAATAAATAAAGTGAGAATCCTGCAAAACTTTTTTTCTCTCTCTCTCTTCACTGGCCCTAATCCTGTTCCAACTTGGGCAATCATTTTAAGAGGGTGACGATGAATGCATAACTTAACATGCAATTCTAAATACAAAAACAGAGAACAAAAAGAACAATGTTGCCTTTAAATAGTCACTTTATTTGTTAATAATGTTAAGTGAAAAAAAAAAAAAGTGTGAAACATTTTTCCCCATCTATCCCCAATGTTGAATATATATTTCATGTCATTTTAAATTACAGCCTTTCTTAAACTGATGAAATATGATTCATATTTTGTTCATTTGTGATGTGTGTATTGATATGAAAGGCACAACTGGGGCTACAACAATTAATTAACTCAATGCCGTGGATGTTTTTCATGTCGTTTAAGAAAACGGGCATTCACTTCCAGGTACAAATTTCTTCACTGTCATTTGCTGATGCCCATATCACTCACATGCTTTTGAAAGCCATACACACTCTAAGTCATAGATGATGTTGGAACGGTGACCCCAAATGTCCAAAATAATAATACCTGCACCTCTAATTAGTCACTTTTCAAGAGACCCCAAACTGATGTTTGTTCAATCATTAACATTGCAACATCAAAGAAAATAAGCAATTTTCATTACTATAGATCGGTCAATAATTGTTTAAAATAACACCCACACGTGTAGGCTGACCAATAGTATAGATCTTTTTTTTTTTTTTTTTAATATGAAATTTACCATATTGTGACTTATGACGTTTCAGCCCAATGACAGCGCTATTCATCCATCCATTTTCTTGACCGCTTATTCCTCACAAGGGTCACAGGGGCTGCTGGCGCCTATCTCAGCTGGCTCTGGGCAGTAGGCGGGGGACACCCTGGACTGGTTGCCAACCAATCGCAGGGCACACAGAGACGAACAACTATCCACACTCACACGCACACCTAGGGACAATTCGGAGCGCCCAATTAACCTGCCATGCATGTCTTTGGAATGTGGGAGGAGACCGGAGTACCCGGAGAAGACCCACGCAGGCATGGGGAGAACATGCAAACTCCACCCAGGAAGGTCCGAGCCTGGACTCGAACCGGAGACCTAAGAACTGGGAAGCGGACGTGCTAACCACTCGACTACCGTGCCGCCCCGGCGCTATTAATGCAAAATAATTTTTTATCAGTCGAATACTCACTTTTAAAAATATCCCTACACCCAATTACGTTTCTACATAAACATCATTCTCCAACATTTAAAGGCACATCCATCGGCTGCACGCTTGTGGTCTGTGATGGGACAAGAGTTCCTCGATCATCTCTGCTTTAGACTCTTTGAATTCAGAAGACAAAATGGCTGTCATGTTTTCGTTGCGTACAACCCAAGGGAAAACAAGGTAAACTTTGGTTATTTGGATCTCAAAAGTACGCTTAAGAATGTGTATAGAACAGATTTTTGTTTTTTTTTGTTTTTTTAAATTGTCGTGCTGTAAGCTATGTTTTGTATAACGGCACGCAGCTAAGCTAATTACAACCATGGCCAATGTACTGTGCGTCTCATTGCAGTCAGCTCAGACTGGAAGCACTTTGTAAGAAAACACATTGTCTTAACAATGCATTTGTCTCCTTCAAACCTCTTGATAGAAACATTTGATATATTTTTCTGTGTGGAAACAAAAATGCTTGCTCGCTTGCCCGGAATCGCCGCTTAATGCCGCCCAAAAAAAAAAGAAAAAAAAAAAAAAAAAAGAGCACTTTTCTCAAAACTGGAATCAACCTCATCGCGATCTTCTTTGATGTTTTCCGATATCATGAAGCTACCGTATATCCGCTCGCTACCTTTTGACGCAGCTCGCCCTGTGAGAAAAAGTCTATTTTTGTCTATTGCTGTTTTGTCACACAAATGGTGGAAGTGTGACATCAATTATTACTCAAATGGTGTTTTACTCTTTTTAAGTCATGTAGAGGGAATTTATTCTAATATTAAGACATGTTCAATACATTTCATTTCTAGTGCTTGTCTTAAAAAAGAGAATAAATATATTATCATGCATTCCAAATAAGTGACTATTATTTTATTAGCCTGAGTGGTGTTTCTAATATTTTGTCTACGTCTAGTAGTGCTCACGGTCACTAGGTGGAGCTCTAACACCCCAGACTGGCCTTCACGCCCACAGCAGTTTGATTGGATCGCCTTTCTGTGCAGAGAATCATGGATGACTCACTGCTTTGAAATAGTTACTCGGGAGACGGGCAGGTATGTATATGTGCATGTTAATACTAATAACATAACCTATGATAGCATATTTCTGGTCCAGTGCATGCTGTCAGTGGTCACAAGCGTTTAATTCATGCGCACATTGGCATTCAAAGGCGCATGCTCGCTCGATCTTCTCCTTCTTGTCTCATAAGCAACACGTTTCCATTTTCATGCCAGTGAAGGTTGAAGGCAAATTATTTATGGCACACTGGAACAAACCACGCGCGCGCGCACGCGCACACGGCCTCTCGCAATATGTTCAAAATAAATCTTTCTCTTTAGGCTGGATGGTGTTCAAGCACATGCTTTATTCAGCAAAAAGTAGTCCACCTGGTTGACAACAATCTATAGATTTTCTGCTTTATTAAGTCTTTTTTTTTTCTCTCTCTCTCTGAAAGGGAGAATTGGCTTGAAAAGGGATAAAGCATTCTTTCTTTTTTCACATTCTTGGAAACTTTGCACAAACTTTCCAGTGGGAAGGGTTGTCAAGAGTTGAAAGTTGGAAAAGTTACACATAAAAAGAAGGGCACCTGTTTCTTTACTTACATTTGTAGCCTATTTAGTACAGGGTCAGGCAAAATGATCGGACAGGTTTAATAAAAGATAAATAAGAGACAAAAAAAACATTATTTTAATTGGTTACCTGAGCCCTTGTGATGTCATTTTCAGTCGACAGCAAGTTGCAAAATGTGTTTTTAAAGGTATTCATTGTACATGAAAAATCATGAAAATATCAAATTTATTATAGGCAAAATATTAATGTTTATCTGCCAAAAATTACTGAATAAGTAAAGTATCCCTTTTTTTTTAACTATAGCAAAATTAAAAACAAAAATGACTAAATTAATGACTCGATCGAAAAAAGTTTAATAAAATGTTACCAAAGTACAAGTTTCAAAACAAACTTCTTTAAGATGAAAATGTAAATTGTAGTAAAAAGTTCAACACAACTGAACCGTTTCAGCAGTGATTTTTTGAGGTTCCACCAGAGGGAGCCAGTGTACCACTAATGGAAGATCATTGCATCATTTAGTATTTTATCAAAGTACATAAAATGCTGTTTGTTTTTTAACCTATACTCTATTTAATGCTTAAAAAAAAAACTATTGTAGACTCTGTCAATTTGTGCCCTGCAATTGCATGGTGCAATTTTATCTCTATTTTCTTAAAATGTGCTTGCAAACCATAAAAGGCAAAAGTTGCTAATTTTAACTAATTTTAGTCTGCAGCATGGGTTCCTTTCCATATTATTCCATTAAAAAGCGTCCCAACATGCTTTGAAGCAACCTGAAGGAGAGTTCAAGTGCAGGCGTAGGTAACCTTGACCCGCGTGAGAAATGATTGGGGAACATCTGCTGGCGTCCAGATGTTGAGATGCGGCAGGTGCGAGTGGGAAGGTGACGTCGCCTCACCGGGGACGTCACCATAACTGCCGCGCCAAATGTTTCAAGAAACATGATGTGGCTTGTTCATTTGAAGATGCCGTGGTTAGCTTGGCATATGAGTGATATGAGTGACTTGGCCACCGGGGGCAGTATAATAGTGTCACAGACGCAAATGAACAAGAGTTTCACAACAACACAGTGTCTTTTTTTTTTTTTTTTTTTTTTTTTTTTTTTTTCAGAGAATAGAGAATATATGACTGGATGTATTGCTACGTTTTCAGTCTACATGTCTAGCTAGTACTATTTTCTTTACTATTTTTTTTTAAATTATTTACTATTTTCGACGCAAAGCCTGGTAAAAATAACTGCAGCAAGTTTTCCTCCGTTGATCTGGCTCAGTACAGACAATATTTTTCACTCAGTTTTTTTCAAGTTCACATCATAAAGCACTCGCTGAAAATGGGCTGACGGGAAGACACCCCACATGAATTTTTCTGCCTTTTATCTCGTTTGAGAACACAAAGATAATTAGCGAACCGGTTTAACATTCATATTAGTGAAATGAAAAAAAAAATAATAATTAATAACACATGCAAAAAGTGTTTAATTAACAAAATCATTTCTAACATCGTATTAAGGTGTCTGTTCGAAGAGAATCTGTGGGAAATCTAGCAGACGTTTATTTTGGAATCCATCTAAATGTGACTTCTTTTTTTTTTCTCACCTTCCGATGAAGCACGTTGTATCCTTGTCACAGTAGCTATCATGTCGTGTAACAGGCTGCAATCGCACCTTCTAAAATAGATGCTTAGCGACGAGAACTTTCACTTACAAGTGATCAAGGCAAAGCGGCCAAAATTACTATCAGCGGTTTGATGCTTGATGATTTACGGAACCAATCATTTTTATTTCCATTATTTTTTTTATAGTTTGTTTACATTTAATTTCTTGCCTGGACTAGTAAGCTATCATGGAATTTTATATATATATATACTGCAAAAATGAGGAGAAAAAACAATTATTAAAAAAAAGAAGAAAGGTGGCTGATTTTGGGCTTGCTTGTGTGTTCATCTGCGGTTTGCCTAGTTAATGCCACAATGCATTTTAATTTTTCATGATGAATGTAGCTCCTCCTTGAGAGGGTGTGGGGTGGGGCAAGAAAAGTCTTCTTTTTTTTTCTTTTTTTTCCTCATTGTTCCATTTCTGAATTGGCAAATCAGCTGCCTTTTAAAGAGATAGCACGAGACCAAAAGGACACAATGCTTCGTGATTGAACAAGTGATCAAGCATCTCAAATTGCATTTGAACGTTGATTCGTACCCGACGAATCCATGTGAAGGGAGATGTGATCATCTGGACTGAGGTTTGACGGTCAACGGCGGATCTTGACCTTCCGCCCTCCACGTGTGAGGGAAAACTCACATAATTGGCAGTTTAAAATCGCCCATCTGTTCGGTAGCAACTGGATAAAATCTCTTGTGAAAACTCAGCACACCTGGACCAGACTGAAATGACCCGCTTTGAGCCCAAAATGGCAGACTTCCTGTACTTATCCCATGGGGGTTCTAGAGAATTTTTTTTTGTGGGTTTACTCCTGATAGACGTGTCTTGCAAATCTCATGGAGCCCAGCCTGCTTTGGGGGCTGATTTTTTTTTTTTTTTTTTTTTTTCAGGCCCTACTCTGTGAAAGTTAGCGTTTGATGCTGATGCAAACAGGCTGACACGGTGTTGCGGCTGTGCTATGATGACTCACGCATCCGGCATCATAACTGTGATGATGTGTTGCCCTATTTTTTTTTATTTTTTTTTTCAATTGAAGGCTATTTTTAGAAGATATTTAAATCTCTTGTGGATGCGGTCTAATGGTGTGTTCAGGATGTGCTGACTCAACAAAAACTACACAAAAAAATAATAGAAGCCCTTACATTGCAAAAAAAACAAAAAAAAACCTCATTGGTGAATATAACTTTGGAGCTTTGAAGTTGATACTTTGTCAGCTAGCTCCGATACATTGTGTCGGCAAATCGCTTACTCCTCACAAGGATCACGGGAGAGCTGGAGCCTATCCCAGCTGACTTCGGGCAGTAGGATGAGGATTATATATGTGTGTGTATGTATATATATATATATATATATATATATATATATATATATATATATATATATATATATATTTATTTATTTATTTATTTATTTTTAGGGGTGTGAATTGCCTAGTACCTGACGATTCGATTCATATCACGATTCATAGGTCATGATTCGATTCGATACCGATTAATCCCGATACGAATTTATAAGTCGATTGTTGCGATTTTTATTTTTATTTAACTCAAATTTAGAAAATACTCTTCGGTAAATTTGTACATGAATGCTGCAAGATTTGTATGAAAATGTATTGTTTATTTATCTGAAACTTCAGTCATAACTGTGAGCCACTGTATTTTGTAATATGTTTCATATTTGAACAGCTTTCAAATAAAATATTAATGCTTAATGTTCCAGGAATTAATATAACATTTTTCCATGGTGTTCAGGTGTGAACCCTAACCCTAAGTAAGACATTTTCTTGAATATTTTTCCATCAAATATGGACGTTTAAAAATCGATTCGGCCGCCTATTTAATCAATTTGAGAATTGCGCGATGTATTGCCGAATAATTTTTTTTTTAACACCCCCAATATATTTTGCTTTATCTCAAAGGTCTATTCTTTTCATTTCACCTAGCATTTAACATTTAGAAAGCATAACATTAGCCGTGACATGGCAGAACATTACAACAACACATCACAGCATAATAATGTATGAAGATTTGCTAACATGCTAGCAGCGTGAATGACACAAAAGCCTCAAAGTCATCCTGAAAAGTAAGTAAGGCAGAAGGGCGGAGAATATTAATGACATCATTCAGTCCTTTAATGGAGCAGAACTGGGGGGAGGGAGGGTCCACTTTCAAATATTTAATGTATTCATTAAGCATTTAATACATTTTACAGCTCGACAAAACAAAGCATGGCTGGGTGTAATTTATCTTTCTGACATACTCTTAAAAAAGAAAAAAAAACACTACTTTAAATATATTAAATGGTGGAGAAGGCAACCAATTTTTGTTTGTTTGTCTGTGTGATTAATTTTTATGGTAAATTAGCACACTACAGCGCACTAAAGACTGAATATTTAGACATTGTATTTAGCGTCTTCACCCTTGATTGAATCCATTCTTGGTTCGAGAACGCCATCCTCAAGAAAAACTTTAGCAAAGTGAAGATAAAGTTTGAATCAGTGCCACCAAGTGTAAGACACATACGCGCATCTTTTTATTTAATTACAGCTAAACAATGAACCCTGCACACACAAAGTCATCAAATTACCGCCAGTGATTTTTCACTCGTTGCAAACAAACTGGGTGGGTAGCGCCGACTGCTCTTAAATAGATGTAGATGAGATGTAATGATGTGTCGGAAAAGTCATTATCAACGTAATTGGCCAACTTTATACTGCTCACTATTCTTACGATCCACTAATTAAATGTCGAAGCAACCCTTTGTCTCTCTAGACACACAATTTGCTGACAATTTTATTTTATTTAGAAATATGAGAATAAGCACAAAAAATGTAAAAGCACTCGCATGTAAAAAGAAGTTATTGTTTCTTCCTACCTTTGTCATTTTCAGTATACAAGGTCATACAATTGTCTACGGTTACTTGTAGCTATACTAAGATTGGAAAATAAGAATCATCCTAAAATAAAAAATAAAATAAAAGGAAAATAAAATTATTTAAAAAAACAAAAACAAAAAAAACGTCTTACTATACATGGTCGTTTTAAAAACAACAACAAAAAACGCCATACTATACATGGTCGTTTTTTTTCTTTCTTTCTTTTCTTTCTCTTAATTTTTACTTGCTATTTGTTTATGTTTATAGTTATGTTTTCATTGTCAATAAACTTCAACTTCAAAACAAAAAAAGCCTTACTTACATGGTCGTTTTTTTGTTTTTTTTGTTTTTTAAACGCCATACTATACATGGTCGTGTGAAAAAAAAAAAAAAAAAAAAAAAACACCTTAGTATACATGCTTGTTCTTAAAAAAAACAAAAAACGCCGGGAGGCCCCGGGGAAGACCCAGGACACGCTGGAGAGACTATGATTCTCGGCTGGCCTGGTAACGCCTTGGGATCCCGCCGGAGGAGCTGGTTGAAGTGGCTGGGGAGAGGGAGGTCTGGGTTTCCCTCCTAAAGCTGCTGCCCCCGCGCCCCGACCTCGGATAAGCGGAAGAAGATGGATGGATGGATGGATTGCCTTAGTATACATGGTCGTTTTAAAAAACAAAACAAAAAAAAAAACAACAAAAAAAACCGCCAAACTACACAAGGTCGTTGGGGGGGGGAAAAAAAAAAAAAAAAAAAAAAAAAAGGCCTTACTATACATGGTCTTTTAAAAAAAAAAAAAAAAAAAACGCCTTAGTATACATGGTCGTTTTTAAAAAAAAACGCCATACTATACATGGTCATTTAAAAAAAAAACAACAAAAAAAAACGGCGTACGATACATAGTCGTTTAAAAAAAAAGAAAAAAAGAAAAAGCCTTACTATACATGGTCGTTTGTTGTTTTTTTTTGTTTTTTTTTAAAAACAGTTTACTAGATCCATGGTTGTTTATTTTTGTAGTCTTGGGGGTGACCCTGCCGGGGGATTGAACCCACGCCCTCCCAGTCTCAGGGTGGACACTCTACCACTTGACCATTGAGCTGGGCTTTGAAAAAGTTAAAAAAACAAAACAAACGCCATACTATAAATGGTCGTTTAAAAAAAAAAAAAAAAAAAAAAAAAAAAACGCCTTAGTATACATGGTCGTTTTTTTAAAAAAACGCCATACTATACATGGTCGTTGGGGAAGAAAAAAAAAAAAAAAGCCTGACGATACATGGTCGTTTAAAAAAAAAAAAAAAAGCCTTACTATACATGGTCTTTAAAAAAAAAAAAAAAAAAAACGCCTTAGTATACATGGTCGTTTTTTTTAAAAAAACGCCATAGTATACATGGTCGTTTAAAAAAAAATATATAAAAAAAAAAAACGCCATACTATACAAGGTCGTTGAAAAAAAAAAAAAAAAAAGCCTTACTATACATGGTCGTTTGGTTTTTGTTTTTGTTTTTTTTTTAAAAACAGCCTATTATGTCCATGGTTGTTTATTTTTGTAGTCTTTGGTGTGACCCGGCCGGGGGATTGAACCCACGACCTCCCAGTCTCAGGGTGGACATTCTACCACTTGACCATTGAGCTGGTCTTTGAAACAATAAAAAAACAAAACAAACGCCTGACTATACATGGTCGTTTTTTAAAAAAAAAAAAAAAAAAAAAAAAACGCCATACTATAAATTAGGGGTGTGAATTGCCTAGTACCTGACGATTCGATTCGTATCACGATTCACAGGTCACGATTCGATTCGATACCGATTAATCCCGATACGAATGGTCACGATTCGATACCGATTAATCCCGATACGAATTTATAAGTCGATTGTTGCGATTTTTTTCCATTCAAATTTAGAAAATACTATCAGTAAATTTGTACATGTACACTGTAAGATTTGTATGAATATATTTATCTAAAACTTGAGGCTTATAACCGTGAGCCACTGTACACAAACAGTTTGCAATCTGTTTCACATTTGAACAGCATTAAAATAAAAATATTAAGGCTTAATGTGCCGTTCATATAACATTCTTCCATGCTCAAGGTGTGAATCCTAAAAAAAAAACGCCATACTATACATGCTTGTTTTTTTTTTTTGGGTCGTTTTTTTTAAAAAAACGGCATACTATACATGGTCGTTGGGGAAAAAAAACAAAAAAAAACCTTACTATACATGGTCTTTAAAAAAAAAAAAAAAAAAACGCCTTAGTATACATGGTCGTTTTTTAAAAAAAACGCCATACTATACATGGTCATTTTAAAAAAAAACAACAACAAAAAAAAACGGCGTACGATACATGGTCGTTTAAAAAAAAAAAAAAAAAGAAAAAGCCTTACTATACATGGTCGTTTGTTGTTTTTTTTTGTTGTTTTTTTAAAAACAGTTCACTAGATCCATGGTTGTTTAGTTTTGTAGTCTTGGGGGTGACCCTGCCGGGGGATTGAACCCACGCCCTCCCAGTCTCAGGGTGGACACTCTACCACTTGACCATTGAGCTGGGCTTTGCAAAAATTACAAAAACAAAACAAACGCCTGACTATACATGGTCGGTTTAAAAAAAAAAAAAAAAACAAAAACAAAAAAAACGCCATACTATAAATGGTCGTTTAAAAAAAAAAAACAAAAACAAAAAAACCGCCTTAGTATACATGGTCGTTTTTTTAAAAAAACGCCATACTATACATGGTCGTTGGGGAAGAAAAAAAAAAAAAAAAGCCTTACTATACATGGTCTTTTAAAAAACAAAAACAAAACGCCTTAGTATACATGGTCGTTTTTAAAAAAAAAACGCCATACTATACAAGGTCGTTGAAAAAAAAAAAAAAAGCCTTACTATACATGGTCTTTTAAAAAACAAAAACAAAACGCCTTAGTATACATGGTCGTTTTTAAAAAAAAACGCCATACTATACATGGTCATTTAAAAAAAAAAACAACAACAACAAAAAACGCCGTACGATACATGGTCGTTTAAAAAAAAAAAAAAAAATGCCTTACTATACATGGTCTTTAAAAAAAAAAAAAAAAAAAAACGCCTTAGTATACATGGTCGTTTTTTTAAAAAAACGCCATAGTATACATGGTCGTTTAAAAAAAAAAACATGTAAAAAAAAAAAACGCCATACTATACAAGGTTGTTGGAAAAAAAAAAAAAGCCTTACTATACATGGTCTTTTAAAAAACAAAAACAAAACACCTTAGTATACACGGTCGTTTTTAAAAAAACACACCATACTATACATGGCTTTTCGGAAAAAAACAACAACAACAAAAAACGCCTTAGTATACATGGTCGTTTTTTTAAGAAAAACGCCTTAGTATACATGGTCGTTTTAAAAAAAAAACGCCATACTATACATGGTCGTTGGGGAAGAAAAAAAAAAAAAAGCCTTACTATACATGGTCGTTTAAAAAAAAAAAATGCCTTACTATACATGGTCTTTAAAAAAAAACAAAAAAAAAACGCCTTAGTATACATGGTCGTTTTTTTTAAAAAAACGCCTGACTATACATGGTCGGTTTTAAAAAAAAACAAAAAAAAAAACAAAAAAAAAACGCCATACTATAAATGGTCGTTTAAAAAAAACAAAACAAAAAAAAAAAAAACGCCTTAGTATACATGGTCGTTTTTTTAAGAAAAACGCCTTAGTATACATGGTCGTTTTAAAAAAAAAACGCCATACTATACATGGTCGGTTTTTAAAAAAAAAAAAAAAAAAAAAAAAACGCCATACTATAAATTAGGGGTGTGAATTGCCTAGTACCTGACGATTCGATTCGTATCACGATTCACAGGTCACGATTCGATTCGATACCGATTAATCCCGATACGAATGGTCACGATTCGATACCGATTAATCCCGATACGAATTTATAAGTCGATTGTTGCGATTTTTTTCCATTCAAATTTAGAAAATACTATCAGTAAATTTGTACATGTACACTGTAAGATTTGTATGAATATATTTATCTAAAACTTGAGGCTTATAACCGTGAGCCACTGTACACAAACAGTTTGCAATCTGTTTCACATTTGAACAGCATTAAAATAAAAATATTAAGGCTTAATGTGCCGTTCATATAACATTCTTCCATGCTCAAGGTGTGAATCCTAAAAAAAAAACGCCATACTATACATGCTTGTTTTTTTTTTTTGGGTCGTTTTTTTTAAAAAAACGGCATACTATACATGGTCGTTGGGGAAAAAAAACAAAAAAAAACCTTACTATACATGGTCTTTAAAAAAAAAAAAAAAAAAACGCCTTAGTATACATGGTCGTTTTTTTAAAAAAACGCCATACTATACATGGTCATTTTAAAAAAAAACAACAACAAAAAAAAACGGCGTACGATACATGGTCGTTTAAAAAAAAAAAAAAAAAGAAAAAGCCTTACTATACATGGTCGTTTGTTGTTTTTTTTTGTTGTTTTTTTAAAAACAGTTCACTAGATCCATGGTTGTTTAGTTTTGTAGTCTTGGGGGTGACCCTGCCGGGGGATTGAACCCACGCCCTCCCAGTCTCAGGGTGGACACTCTACCACTTGACCATTGAGCTGGGCTTTGCAAAAATTACAAAAACAAAACAAACGCCTGACTATACATGGTCGGTTTTAAAAAAACAAACAAAAAAAAAAAAAAAAAAACGCCATACTATAAATGGTCGTTTAAAAAAAAAAAAAAAAAAAAAAAAAAAAACCGCCTTAGTATACATGGTCGTTTTTTTAAAAAAACGCCATACTATACATGGTCGTTGGGGAAGAAAAAAAAAAAAAAAGCCTTACTATACATGGTCTTTTAAAAAACAAAAACAAAACGCCTTAGTATACATGGTCGTTTTTAAAAAAAAAACGCCATACTATACAAGGTCGTTGAAAAAAAAAAAAAAAGCCTTACTATACATGGTCTTTTAAAAAACAAAAACAAAACGCCTTAGTATACATGGTCGTTTTTAAAAAAAAACGCCATACTATACATGGTCATTTAAAAAAAAAAACAACAACAAAAAACGCCGTACGATACATGGTCGTTTAAAAAAAAAAAAAAAATGCCTTACTATACATGGTCTTTAAAAAAAAACAAAAAAAAAAACGCCTTAGTATACATGGTCGTTTTTTTTAAAAAAACGCCATAGTATACATGGTCATTTAAAAAAAAAAAACATGTAAAAAAAAAAAACGCCATACTATACAAGGTTGTTGGAAAAAAAAAAAAAGCCTTACTATACATGGTCTTTTAAAAAACAAAAACAAAACACCTTAGTATACACGGTCGTTTTTAAAAAAACACACCATACTATACATGGTCATTTAAAAAAAAAAACAACAACAACAAAAAACGCCGTACGATACATGGTCGTTTAAAAAAAAAAAAAAAATGCCTTACTATACATGGTCTTTAAAAAAAAACAAAAAAAAAAACACCTTAGTATACATGGTCGTTTTTTTTAAAAAACGCCATAGTATACATGGTCGTTTAAAAAAAAAAACATGTAAAAAAAAAAAACGCCATACTATACAAGGTTGTTGGAAAAAAAAAAAAAGCCTTACTATACATGGTCTTTTAAAAAACAAAAACAAAACACCTTAGTATACACGGTCGTTTTTAAAAAAACACACCATACTATACATGGCTTTTCGGAAAAAAACAACAACAACAAAAAACGCCTTAGTATACATGGTCGTTTTTTTAAGAAAAACGCCTTAGTATACATGGTCGTTTTAAAAAAAAAACGCCATACTATACATGGTCGTTGGGGAAGAAAAAAAAAAAAAAAGCCTTACTATACATGGTCGTTTAAAAAAAAAAAAATGCCTTACTATACATGGTCTTTAAAAAAAAAAAAAAAAAAACGCCTTAGTATACATGGTCGTTTTTTTTAAAAAAACGCCTGACTATACATGGTCGGTTTTAAAAAAAAACAAAAACAAAAACAAAAAAAAAACGCCATACTATAAATGGTCGTTTAAAAAAAACAAAAAAAAACAAAAAAAAACGCCTTAGTATACATGGTCGTTTTTTTAAGAAAAACGCCTTAGTATACATGGTCGTTTTAAAAAAAAAACGCCATACTATACATGGTCGTTGGGGAAGAAAAAAAAAAAAAAAGCCTGACGATACATGGTCGTTTAAAAAAAAAAAAAAAGGCCTTACTATACATGGTCTTTAAAAAAAAACTAAAAAAAAACGCCTTAGTATACATGGTCGTTTTTTTAAAAAAAACGCCATAGTATACATGGTCGTTTAAAAAAAAATATATAAAAAAAAAAACGCCATACTATACAAGGTCGTTGAAAAAAAAAAAAAAAAAGCCTTACTATACATGGTCGTTTGGTTTTTGTTTTTGTTTTGTTTTTTAAAAACAGCCTATTATGTCCATGGTTGTTTATTTTTGTAGTCTTTGGTGTGACCCGGCCGGGGGATTGAACCCACGACCTCCCAGTCTCAGGGTGAACATTCTACCACTTGACCATTGAGCTGGTCTTTGAAACAATAAAAAAACAAAACAAACGCCTGACTATACATGGTCGGTTTTAAAAAAAACAAAAAAAACAAAAAAACGCCATACTATAAATTAGGGGTGTGAATTGCCTAGTACCTGACGATTCGATTCGTATCACGATTCACAGGTCACGATTTGATTCGATACCGATTAATCCCGATACGAATGGTCACGATTCGATACCGATTAATCCCGATACGAATTTATAAGTCGATTGTTGCGATTTTTTTCCATTCAAATTTAGAAAATACTATCAGTAAATTTGTACATGTACACTGTAAGATTTGTATGAATATATTTATCTAAAACTTGAGGCTTATAACCGTGAGCCACTGTACACAAACAGTTTGCAATCTGTTTCACATTTGAACAGCATTAAAATAAAAATATTAAGGCTTAATGTGCCGTTCATATAACATTCTTCCATGCTCAAGGTGTGAATCCTAAAAAAAAACAAAAAAAAACAAAAAAAAACGCCTTACTATACATGCTTGTTTTTTTTTTTGGGTCGTTTTTTTTAAAAAAACGGCATACTATACATGGTCGTTGGGGAAAAAAAACAAAAAAAAACCTTACTATACATGGTCTTTAAAAAAAAAACTAAAAAAACGCCTTAGTATACATGGTCGTTTTTTAAAAAAAACGCCATACTATACATGGTCATTTAAAAAAAAAACAACAACAAAAAAAAACGGCGTACGATACATGGTCGTTTAAAAAAAAAAAAAAAAGAAAAAGCCTTACTATACATGGTCGTTTGTTGTTTTTTTTTTAAAAACAGTTTACTAGATCCATGGTTGTTTAGTTTTGTAGTCTTGGGGGTGACCCTGCCGGGGGATTGAACCCACGCCCTCCCAGTTTCAGGGTGGACACTCTACCACTTCACCATTGAGCTGGGCTTTGAAAAAATTAAAAAAACAAAACAAACGCCTGACTATACATGGTCGGTTTTAAAAAAAAAACAAAAAAAAACAAAACAAAACGCCATACTATAAATGGTCGTTTAAAAAAACAAAACAAAAAAAAAAAAAACGCCTTAGTATACATGGTCGTTTTTTTAAAAAAACGCCATACTATACATGGTCGTTGGGGAAGAAAAAAAAAAAAAAAAGCCTTACTATACATGGTCTTTTAAAAAACAAAAACAAAACGCCTTAGTATACATGGTCGTTTTTAAAAAAAAACGCCATACTATACATGGTCATTTAAAAAAAAAAACAACAACAACAAAAAACGCCGTACGATACATGGTCGTTTAAAAAAAAAAAAAATGCCTTACTATACATGGTCTTTAAAAAAAAAAAAAAAAAACGCCTTAGTATACATGGTCGTTTTTTTTAAAAAACGCCATAGTATACATGGTCGTTTAAAAAAAAAAAACAAAAAAAAAAAAAACGCCTTAGTATACATGGTCGTTTTTAAAAAAACACACCATACTATACATGGCTTTTCGGAAAAAAACAACAGCAACAAAAAACGCCTTAGTATACATGGTCGTTTTTTTAAGAAAAACGCCTTAGTATACATGGTCGTTTTAAAAAAAAAACGCCATACTATACATGGTCGTTGGGGAAGAAAAAAAAAAAAAAGCCTTACTATACATGGTCGTTTAAAAAAAAAAAAAAAAGCCTTACTATACATGGTCGTTTAAAAAAAAAAAAAATGCCTTACTATACATGGTCTTTAAAAAACAAAACAAAAAAAAACGCCTTAGTATACATGGTGTTTTTTTTTTTTAAAAACGCCATAGTATACATGGTCGTTTAAAAAAAAAAACATGTAAAAAAAAAAAACGCCATACTATACAAGGTCGTTGAAAAAAAAAAAAAATAGCCTTACTATACATGGTCTTTTAAAAAACAAAAACAAAACACCTTAGTATACATGGTCGTTTTTTAAAAAAAACGCCATACTATACATGGTCATTTAAAAAAAAAAAACAACAACAACAAAAAACGCCGTACGATACATGGTCGTTTAAAAAAAAAAAAAAAAAGCCTTACTATACATGGTCTTTAAAAAAAAAAAAAAACGCCTTAGTATACATGGTCGTTTTTTTTTAAAAACACACCATACTATACATGGCTTTTCGGAAAAAAACAACAACAAAAAACGCCTTAGTATACATGGTCGTTTTTAAAAAAACCCGCCATACTATACATGGTCATTTAAAAAAACAACAACAACAAAAAACGCCTTAGTATACATGGTCGTTTTTAAAAAAAAAACGCCTTAGTATACATGGTCGTTTAAAAAAAACAAAAAAAACGCCTTAGTATACATGGTCTTTTAAAAAACAAAAACAAAACGCCTTAGTATACATGGTCGTTTTTTAAAAAAAACGCCATACTATACATGGTCATTTAAAAAAAAAAACAACAACAACAAAAAACGCCGTACGATACATGGTCGTTTAAAAAAAAAAAAAAATGCCTTACTATACATGGTCTTTAAAAAAAAACAAAAAAAACGCCTTAGTATACATGGTCGTTTTTTAAAAAAAACGCCATACTATACATGGTCGTTTAAAAAAAAAAACATGTAAAAAAAAAAACGCCATACTATACAAGGTCGTTGAAAAAAAAAAAAAAAGCCTTACTATACATGGTCTTTTAAAAAACAAAAACAAAACACCTTAGGATACATGGTCGTTTTTAAAAAAACACACCATACTATACATGGCTTTTCTGAAAAAAACAACAACAAAAAACGCCTTAGTATACATGGTCGTTTTTTTAAGAAAAACGCCATACTATACATGGTCGTTGGGGAAGAAAAAAAAAAAAAAGCCTTACTATACATGGTCGTTTAAAAAAAAAAAATGCCTTACTATACATGGTCTTTAAAAAAAAACAAAAAAAAAAACGCCTTAGTATACATGGTCGTTTTTTTTTTTAAAAACGCCATAGTATACATGGTCGTTTAAAAAAAAAAATGTAAAAAAAAAAACGCCATACTATACAAGGTCGTTGAAAAAAAAAAAAAAAAGCCTTACTATACATGGTCTTTAAAAAAAAACTAAAAAAAACGCCTTAGTATACATGGTCGTTTTTTTTAAAAAACGCCATAGTATACATGGTCGTTTAAAAAAAAAAAACATGTAAAAAAAAAACGCCATACTATACAAGGTCGTTGGAAAAAAAAAAAAAGCCTTACTATACATGGTCTTTTAAAAAACAAAAACAAAACGCCTTAGTATACATGGTCGTTTTTAAAAAAACACACCATACTATACATGGCTTTTCGGAAAAAAACAACAACAACAAAAAACGCCTTAGTATACATGGTCGTTTTTTTAAGAAAAACGCCTTAGTATACATGGTCGTTTTTAAAAAAAAACGCCATACTATACATGGTCGTTGGGGAAGAAAAAAAAAAAAAAGCCTTACTATACATGGTCGTTTAAAAAAAAAAAAAATGCCTTACTATACATGGTCTTTAAAAAAAAAAAAAAAAAAAACGCCTTAGTATACATGGTTGTTTTTTTTTTTTAAAACGCCATAGTATACATGGTCGTTTAAAAAAAAAAATGTAAAAAAAAAAACGCCATACTATACAAGGTCGTTGGAAAAAAAAAAAAAAAGCCTTACTATACATGGTCTTTAAAAAAAAAACAAAAAAAAAACGCCTTGGTATACATGGTCGTTTTTTAAAAAAAAACGCCATACTATACATGGTCATTTAAAAAAAAAAAACAACAACAACAAAAAACGCCGTACTATACATGGTCTTTAAAAAAAATAATTAAAAAAAACGCCTTAGTATACATGGTCGTTTTTTTTTTAAAAAACGCCATAGTATACATGGTCGTTTAAAAAAAAAAAAATGTAAAAAAAAACCCGCCATACTATACAAGGTCGTTGGAAAAAAAAAAAAAAAGCCTTACTATACATGGTCTTTTAAAAAACAAAAACAAAACACCTTAGTATACATGGTCGTTTTTAAAAAAACACACCATACTATACATGGCTTTTCGGAAAAAAACAACAACAACAAAAAACGCCTTAGTATACATGGTCGTTTTTAAAAAAAAAAACGCCTTAGTATACATGGTCGTTTAAAAAAAACAAAAAAAACGCCTTAGTATACATGGTCGTTTAAAAAAAAAAAAAAACGCCATACTATACAAGGTCGTTGGAAAAAAAAAAAAAAAGCCTTACTATACATGGTCTTTTAAAAAACAAAAACAAAACGCCTTAGTCTACATGGTCGTTTTTTAAAAAAAACGCCATACTATACATGGTCATTTAAAAAAAAAAACAACAACAAAAAACGGCGTACTATACATGGTCGTTTAAAAAAAAAAAAAATGCCTTACTATGCATGGTCTTTAAAAAAACAACAACAACAACAACAAAAAACGCCGTACTATACATGGTCTTTTAAAAAACAAAAACAAAACGCCTTAGTATACATGGTCGTTTTTAAAAAAACACACCATACTATACATGGCTTTTCGGAAAAAAACAACAACAACAAAAAACGCCTTAGTATACATGGTCGTTTTTTTAAGAAAAACGCCTTAGTATACATGGTCGTTTTAAAAAAAAACCCGCCATACTATACATGGTCATAAAAAAACAACAACAGCAACAACAAAAAACGCCGTACTATACATGGTCGTTTAAAAAAAAAAGAAAAAAAATGCCTTACTATACATGGTCTTTAAAAAAAAACAAAAAAAAAACGCCTTAGTATACATGGTCGTTTTTTTTTTTAAAAAACGCCATAGTATACATGGTCGTTTAAAAAAAAAAAATGTAAAAAAAAAAACGCCATACTATACAAGGTCGTTGGAAAAAAAAAAAAAAAGTCTGACTATACATGGTCTTTTAAAAAACAAAAACAAAACGCCTTAGTATACATGGTCGTTTTAAAAAAAACACACCATACTATACATGGCTTTTCGGAAAAAAACAACAACAAAAAACGCCTTAGTATACATGGTCGTTTAAAAAAAAAAATGTAAAAAAAAAAACGCCATACTATACAAGGTCGTTGGAAAAAAAAAAAAAAAGCCTTACTATACATGGTCTTTAAAAAAAAAACAAAAAAAAAACGCCTTGGTATACATGGTCGTTTTTTAAAAAAAAACGCCATACTATACATGGTCATTTAAAAAAAAAAAACAACAACAACAAAAAACGCCGTACTATACATGGTCTTTAAAAAAAATAATTAAAAAAAACGCCTTAGTATACATGGTCGTTTTTTTTTTAAAAAACGCCATAGTATACATGGTCGTTTAAAAAAAAAAAAATGTAAAAAAAAAACCGCCATACTATACAAGGTCGTTGGAAAAAAAAAAAAAAAGCCTTACTATACATGGTCTTTTAAAAAACAAAAACAAAACACCTTAGTATACATGGTCGTTTTTAAAAAAACACACCATACTATACATGGCTTTTCGGAAAAAAACAACAACAACAAAAAACGCCTTAGTATACATGGTCGTTTTTTTAAGAAAAACGCCTTAGTATACATGGTCGTTTTAAAAAAAAAACGCCATACTATACATGGTCGTTGGGGAAGAAAAAAAAAAAAAAGCCTTACTATACATGGTCGTTTAAAAAAAAAAAAATGCCTTACTATACATGGTCTTTAAAAAAAAACAAAAAAAAAACGCCTTAGTATACATGGTCGTTTTTTTTAAAAAAACGCCTGACTATACATGGTCGGTTTTAAAAAAAAACAAAAAAAAAAACAAAAAAAAAACGCCATACTATAAATGGTCGTTTAAAAAAAACAAAACAAAAAAAAAAAAAACGCCTTAGTATACATGGTCGTTTTTTTAAGAAAAACGCCTTAGTATACATGGTCGTTTTAAAAAAAAAACGCCATACTATACATGGTCGGTTTTTAAAAAAAAAAAAAAAAAAAAAAAAACGCCATACTATAAATTAGGGGTGTGAATTGCCTAGTACCTGACGATTCGATTCGTATCACGATTCACAGGTCACGATTCGATTCGATACCGATTAATCCCGATACGAATGGTCACGATTCGATACCGATTAATCCCGATACGAATTTATAAGTCGATTGTTGCGATTTTTTTCCATTCAAATTTAGAAAATACTATCAGTAAATTTGTACATGTACACTGTAAGATTTGTATGAATATATTTATCTAAAACTTGAGGCTTATAACCGTGAGCCACTGTACACAAACAGTTTGCAATCTGTTTCACATTTGAACAGCATTAAAATAAAAATATTAAGGCTTAATGTGCCGTTCATATAACATTCTTCCATGCTCAAGGTGTGAATCCTAAAAAAAAAACGCCATACTATACATGCTTGTTTTTTTTTTTTGGGTCGTTTTTTTTTAAAAAACGGCATACTATACATGGTCGTTGGGGAAAAAAAACAAAAAAAAACCTTACTATACATGGTCTTTAAAAAAAAAAAAAAAAAAAACGCCTTAGTATACATGGTCGTTTTTTTAAAAAAACGCCATACTATACATGGTCATTTTAAAAAAAAACAACAACAAAAAAAAACGGCGTACGATACATGGTCGTTTAAAAAAAAAAAAAAAAAGAAAAAGCCTTACTATACATGGTCGTTTGTTGTTTTTTTTTGTTGTTTTTTTAAAAACAGTTCACTAGATCCATGGTTGTTTAGTTTTGTAGTCTTGGGGGTGACCCTGCCGGGGGATTGAACCCACGCCCTCCCAGTCTCAGGGTGGACACTCTACCACTTGACCATTGAGCTGGGCTTTGCAAAAATTACAAAAACAAAACAAACGCCTGACTATACATGGTCGGTTTTAAAAAAAAAAACAAAAAAAAACAAAAAAAAACGCCATACTATAAATGGTCGTTTAAAAAAAAAAAAAAAAAAAAAAAAAAAAACCGCCTTAGTATACATGGTCGTTTTTTTAAAAAAACGCCATACTATACATGGTCGTTGGGGAAGAAAAAAAAAAAAAAGCCTTACTATACATGGTCTTTTAAAAAACAAAAACAAAACGCCTTAGTATACATGGTCGTTTTTAAAAAAAAAACGCCATACTATACAAGGTCGTTGAAAAAAAAAAAAAAAGCCTTACTATACATGGTCTTTTAAAAAACAAAAACAAAACGCCTTAGTATACATGGTCGTTTTTAAAAAAAAACGCCATACTATACATGGTCATTTAAAAAAAAAAACAACAACAAAAAACGCCGTACGATACATGGTCGTTTAAAAAAAAAAAAAAAATGCCTTACTATACATGGTCTTTAAAAAAAAACAACAAAAAAAACGCCTTAGTATACATGGTCGTTTTTTTTTAAAAAACGCCATAGTATACATGGTCGTTTAAAAAAAAAAACATGTAAAAAAAAAAAACGCCATACTATACAAGGTTGTTGGAAAAAAAAAAAAACCCTTACTATACATGGTCTTTTAAAAAACAAAAACAAAACACCTTAGTATACACGGTCGTTTTTAAAAAAACACACCATACTATACATGGTCATTTAAAAAAAAAAACAACAACAACAAAAAACGCCGTACGATACATGGTCGTTTAAAAAAAAAAAAAAAATGCCTTACTATACATGGTCTTTAAAAAAAAAAACACCTTAGTATACATGGTCGTTTTTTTTAAAAAACGCCATAGTATACATGGTCGTTTAAAAAAAAAAACATGTAAAAAAAAAAAACGCCATACTATACAAGGTTGTTGGAAAAAAAAAAAAACCCTTACTATACATGGTCTTTTAAAAAACAAAAACAAAACACCTTAGTATACACGGTCGTTTTTAAAAAAACACACCATACTATACATGGCTTTTCGGAAAAAAACAACAACAACAAAAAACGCCTTAGTATACATGGTCGTTTTTTTAAGAAAAACGCCTTAGTATACATGGTCGTTTTAAAAAAAAAACGCCATACTATACATGGTCGTTGGGGAAGAAAAAAAAAAAAAAAGCCTTACTATACATGGTCGTTTAAAAAAAAAAAAATGCCTTACTATACATGGTCTTTAAAAAAAAAAAAAAAAAAAACGCCTTAGTATACATGGTCGTTTTTTTTAAAAAAACGCCTGACTATACATGGTCGGTTTTAAAAAAAAACAAAAACAAAAACAAAAAAAAAAACGCCATACTATAAATGGTCGTTTAAAAAAAACAAAAAAAAACAAAAAAAAACGCCTTAGTATACATGGTCGTTTTTTTAAGAAAAACGCCTTAGTATACATGGTCGTTTTAAAAAAAAAACGCCATACTATACATGGTCGTTGGGGAAGAAAAAAAAAAAAAAAGCCTGACGATACATGGTCGTTTAAAAAAAAAAAAAAAGGCCTTACTATACATGGTCTTTAAAAAAAAACAAAAAAAAAACGCCTTAGTATACATGGTCGTTTTTTAAAAAAAAACGCCATAGTATACATGGTCGTTTAAAAAAAAATATATAAAAAAAAAAACGCCATACTATACAAGGTCGTTGAAAAAAAAAAAAAAAAAGCCTTACTATACATGGTCGTTTGGTTTTTGTTTTTGTTTTGTTTTTTAAAAACAGCCTATTATGTCCATGGTTGTTTATTTTTGTAGTCTTTGGTGTGACCCGGCCGGGGGATTGAACCCACGACCTCCCAGTCTCAGGGTGAACATTCTACCACTTGACCATTGAGCTGGTCTTTGAAACAATAAAAAAACAAAACAAACGCCTGACTAAACATGGTCGGTTTTAAAAAAAACAAAAAAAACAAAAAAACGCCATACTATAAATTAGGGGTGTGAATTGCCTAGTACCTGACGATTCGATTCGTATCACGATTCACAGGTCACGATTTGATTCGATACCGATTAATCCCGATACGAATGGTCACGATTCGATACCGATTAATCCCGATACGAATTTATAAGTCGATTGTTGCGATTTTTTTCCATTCAAATTTAGAAAATACTATCAGTAAATTTGTACATGTACACTGTAAGATTTGTATGAATATATTTATCTAAAACTTGAGGCTTATAACCGTGAGCCACTGTACACAAACAGTTTGCAATCTGTTTCACATTTGAACAGCATTAAAATAAAAATATTAAGGCTTAATGTGCCGTTCATATAACATTCTTCCATGCTCAAGGTGTGAATCCTAAAAAAAAAAAAAAAAAAAAAAAAAAAAACGCCTTACTATACATGCTTGTTTTTTTTTTTGGGTCGTTTTTTTTAAAAAAACGGCATACTATACATGGTCGTTGGGGAAAAAAAACAAAAAAAAACCTTACTATACATGGTCTTTAAAAAAAAAACTAAAAAAACGCCTTAGTATACATGGTCGTTTTTTAAAAAAAACGCCATACTATACATGGTCATTTAAAAAAAAAACAACAACAAAAAAAAACGGCGTACGATACATGGTCGTTTAAAAAAAAAAAAAAAAGAAAAAGCCTTACTATACATGGTCGTTTGTTGTTTTTTTTTTAAAAACAGTTTACTAGATCCATGGTTGTTTAGTTTTGTAGTCTTGGGGGTGACCCTGCCGGGGGATTGAACCCACGCCCTCCCAGTTTCAGGGTGGACACTCTACCACTTCACCATTGAGCTGGGCTTTGAAAAAATTAAAAAAACAAAACAAACGCCTGACTATACATGGTCGGTTTTAAAAAAAAAACAAAAAAACAAAAAACAAAACGCCATACTATAAATGGTCGTTTAAAAAAACAAAACAAAAAAAAAAAAACGCCTTAGTATACATGGTCGTTTTTTTAAAAAAACGCCATACTATACATGGTCGTTGGGGAAGAAAAAAAAAAAAAAAAAGCCTTACTATACATGGTCTTTTAAAAAACAAAAACAAAACGCCTTAGTATACATGGTCGTTTTTAAAAAAAAACGCCATACTATACATGGTCATTTAAAAAAAAAAACAACAACAACAAAAAACGCCGTACGATACATGGTCGTTTAAAAAAAAAAAAAAAGCCTTACTATACATGGTCTTTAAAAAAAAAAAAAAAAAACGCCTTAGTATACATGGTCGTTTTTTTTAAAAAACGCCATAGTATACATGGTCGTTTAAAAAAAAAAAACAAAAAAAAAAAAAAACGCCTTAGTATACATGGTCGTTTTTAAAAAAACACACCATACTATACATGGCTTTTCGGAAAAAAACAACAGCAACAAAAAACGCCTTAGTATACATGGTCGTTTTTTTAAGAAAAACGCCTTAGTATACATGGTCGTTTTAAAAAAAAAAACGCCATACTATACATGGTCGTTGGGGAAGAAAAAAAAAAAAAAGCCTTACTATACATGGTCGTTTAAAAAAAAAAAAAAAGCCTTACTATACATGGTCGTTTAAAAAAAAAAAAAATGCCTTACTATACATGGTCTTTAAAAAACAAAACAAAAAAAAACGCCTTAGTATACATGGTGTTTTTTTTTTTTAAAAACGCCATAGTATACATGGTCGTTTAAAAAAAAAAACATGTAAAAAAAAAAAACGCCATACTATACAAGGTCGTTGAAAAAAAAAAAAAATAGCCTTACTATACATGGTCTTTTAAAAACCAAAAACAAAACACCTTAGTATACATGGTCGTTTTTTAAAAAAAACGCCATACTATACATGGTCATTTAAAAAAAAAAAACAACAACAACAAAAAACGCCGTACGATACATGGTCGTTTAAAAAAAAAAAAAAAAAGCCTTACTATACATGGTCTTTAAAAAAAAAAAAAAAACGCCTTAGTATACATGGTCGTTTTTTTTTAAAAACACACCATACTATACATGGCTTTTCGGAAAAAAACAACAACAAAAAACGCCTTAGTATACATGGTCGTTTTTAAAAAAACCCGCCATACTATACATGGTCATTTAAAAAAACAACAACAACAAAAAACGCCTTAGTATACATGGTCGTTTTTAAAAAAAAAACGCCTTAGTATACATGGTCGTTTAAAAAAAACAAAAAAAACGCCTTAGTATACATGGTCTTTTAAAAAACAAAAACAAAACGCCTTAGTATACATGGTCGTTTTTTAAAAAAAACGCCATACTATACATGGTCATTTAAAAAAAAAAACAACAACAACAAAAAACGCCGTACGATACATGGTCGTTTAAAAAAAAAAAAAATGCCTTACTATACATGGTCTTTAAAAAAAAACAAAAAAAACGCCTTAGTATACATGGTCGTTTTTTAAAAAAAACGCCATAGTATACATGGTCGTTTAAAAAAAAAAACATGTAAAAAAAAAAACGCCATACTATACAAGGTCGTTGAAAAAAAAAAAAAAAGCCTTACTATACATGGTCTTTTAAAAAACAAAAACAAAACACCTTAGGATACATGGTCGTTTTTAAAAAAACACACCATACTATACATGGCTTTTCTGAAAAAAACAACAACAACAAAAAACGCCTTAGTATACATGGTCGTTTTTTTAAGAAAAACGCCATACTATACATGGTCGTTGGGGAAGAAAAAAAAAAAAAAGCCTTACTATACATGGTCGTTTAAAAAAAAAAAAATGCCTTACTATACATGGTCTTTAAAAAAAACAAAAAAAAAAACGCCTTAGTATACATGGTCGTTTTTTTTTTTAAAAACGCCATAGTATACATGGTCGTTTAAAAAAAAAAATGTAAAAAAAAAAACGCCATACTATACAAGGTCGTTGAAAAAAAAAAAAAAAAGCCTTACTATACATGGTCTTTAAAAAAAAACTAAAAAAAACGCCTTAGTATACATGGTCGTTTTTTTTAAAAAACGCCATAGTATACATGGTCGTTTAAAAAAAAAAAACATGTAAAAAAAAAACGCCATACTATACAAGGTCGTTGGAAAAAAAAAAAAAAGCCTTACTATACATGGTCTTTTAAAAAACAAAAACAAAACGCCTTAGTATACATGGTCGTTTTTAAAAAAACACACCATACTATACATGGCTTTTCGGAAAAAAACAACAACAACAAAAAACGCCTTAGTATACATGGTCGTTTTTTTAAGAAAAACGCCTTAGTATACATGGTCGTTTTTAAAAAAAAACGCCATACTATACATGGTCGTTGGGGAAGAAAAAAAAAAAAAAGCCTTACTATACATGGTCGTTTAAAAAAAAAAAAAATGCCTTACTATACATGGTCTTTAAAAAAAAAAAAAAAAAAAACGCCTTAGTATACATGGTTGTTTTTTTTTTTTAAAACGCCATAGTATACATGGTCGTTTAAAAAAAAAAATGTAAAAAAAAAAACGCCATACTATACAAGGTCGTTGGAAAAAAAAAAAAAAAGCCTTACTATACATGGTCTTTAAAAAAAAAACAAAAAAAAAACGCCTTGGTATACATGGTCGTTTTTTAAAAAAAAACGCCATACTATACATGGTCATTTAAAAAAAAAAAACAACAACAACAAAAAACGCCGTACTATACATGGTCTTTAAAAAAAATAATTAAAAAAAACGCCTTAGTATACATGGTCGTTTTTTTTTTAAAAAACGCCATAGTATACATGGTCGTTTAAAAAAAAAAAAATGTAAAAAAAAACCCGCCATACTATACAAGGTCGTTGGAAAAAAAAAAAAAAAGCCTTACTATACATGGTCTTTTAAAAAACAAAAACAAAACACCTTAGTATACATGGTCGTTTTTAAAAAAACACACCATACTATACATGGCTTTTCGGAAAAAAACAACAACAACAAAAAACGCCTTAGTATACATGGTCGTTTTTAAAAAAAAAAACGCCTTAGTATACATGGTCGTTTAAAAAAAACAAAAAAAACGCCTTAGTATACATGGTCGTTTAAAAAAAAAAAAAAACGCCATACTATACAAGGTCGTTGGAAAAAAAAAAAAAAAGCCTTACTATACATGGTCTTTTAAAAAACAAAAACAAAACGCCTTAGTCTACATGGTCGTTTTTTAAAAAAAACGCCATACTATACATGGTCATTTAAAAAAAAAAACAACAACAAAAAACGGCGTACTATACATGGTCGTTTAAAAAAAAAAAAAAAGCCTTACTATGCATGGTCTTTAAAAAAACAACAACAACAACAACAAAAAACGCCGTACTATACATGGTCTTTTAAAAAACAAAAACAAAACGCCTTAGTATACATGGTCGTTTTAAAAAAAACACACCATACTATACATGGCTTTTCGGAAAAAAACAACAACAAAAAACGCCTTAGTATACATGGTCGTTTAAAAAAAAAAATGTAAAAAAAAAAACGCCATACTATACAAGGTCGTTGGAAAAAAAAAAAAAAAGCCTTACTATACATGGTCTTTTAAAAAACAAAAACAAAACGCCTTAGTCTACATGGTCGTTTTTTAAAAAAAACGCCATACTATACATGGTCATTTAAAAAAAAAAACAACAACAAAAAACGGCGTACTATACATGGTCGTTTAAAAAAAAAAAAAATGCCTTACTATGCATGGTCTTTAAAAAAACAACAACAACAACAACAAAAAACGCCGTACTATACATGGTCTTTTAAAAAACAAAAACAAGTGGGCGTCAAGCGAGGGGTGGCGTCAAGCGAGAGGAACTACAATTCCCATCGCGAGATGCTGTGACTATCGCGTGACCGGTAGCGAGACTGGGAAAATCTAACATGGCGGCGCTCTGTTGCTAAAATAGAATTAGCTTTATATTTCTAATTAAACCCGAATTTAATGATTAGATAAATTCGATTTTTTTCTTTTCTAAGAAAGATCGGAAATATTATCCAGTGTGGACGACCTCGAACGTTTTATTGACGATCATTTTTATAGCTGCGCGATGGATGAGCCGGCGGCTAGTCGGGATAATCCTTCGAAAAAAAAAAGGAAAAATGACTCGTCAACAGACACGGACGATTTAGCAACCGCCGACGTATCGGTGAGTATGCTGGATTCCATAAATAAAAAACTTGACGTCCTCTGTCTTATCCGCGAGGACGTCAAAGAATTAAAGGCAAGTTTGGAATTCGTTAGCCAACAGGTAAGCGATCTCCAATGCGATAACTCCGAGCTACGCTCCTCTCTCGTCGCTGTCACAGCCGAGTTGGAGACGATTAAAAAGGAAAATAAAATGCTAAAGGAAACGGTCTTAGATGTTCAATCCCGTAGTATGCGGGAAAATCTAATATTCTCAGGTATATCCGAAAATTCTCCAGATAATCCAGAGGGTGAGATAAAAAAATTCATGACATCATCGCTAAAGATCCCACAGGAGACGGTAAATAATATCTCTTTTCACCGTGTACACCGGCTCGGAGCTCGTAAGGGCAATAAGCCCCGTCCTATTATTGCTAAGTTCGAACATTTTAAACATAAAGAATTGGTAAAAAGTAAAGGACGGGAGCTCAAAGGGACATCTTTCGGGATGAATGATCAATTCCCAAGAGAGATAAACGAGCGGCGAAAAGTACTGTTTCCTATCATGAAACAAAATAGACAGGAGGGTAAACGGACTTCGATGGTCGTTGATAAATTATATATCGACGGCCAGCTATTCCGAAACCCAACCTCGACCCCTTGGCTGTTCTAACTGACAATTGGTAGAGCCGAGCATTGTGTGATTATTTGACGTAGGTATATGTATATGTATGTGTATGTATATGTGTATATATGTATATATATGTATATGTATATGTATGTATATGTATGGATAATGGGTTACGAAATAGAATATGAATTTATATTATGCATAGGCTATATAGTAATAATAATAATAATAATAATAATATAGAAATATATTCTTAAAAAAAATAAATTAATAATAATAATAATAATCTCGCCTAGGTCACCATTTACTGGTGTATTGTTATGTTGAATCCCCCACAGATTTCCTTCACACTCACTTCCCCCCACGTTTCTTCACTATTATACTTATCTACTTGCTATCTCTCTCTTTATATAAATTATATAAATTGCCTAATTACTCTTTTGCTATCCTACAATATGTTAATATTAATAAGAAGCTTATATAGATGTATACATAAGACTGAGTCTATATTGCTTGTATGCAGAAATTAGTTCTGGTCTCCTGGAATGTGTGTGGCGCTCGCTCCCAGGCAAAAAGAATAAAAATTTTAGACCATCTCTCAAAATTTAAGGCAGATATTTGTCTCCTACAAGAAACCCACTTACAAAAATCAGAAGAAAAATTATTTATAGATAAAAATTTTAGTCAAGTTTACTCTGCCTCCTATAATAGTAGACAAAGAGGTGTCTCTATACTTATACATAAGAATTTATTCTTTACTCTAAATAATATAGTAACAGATTTAGAGGGCCGATATATTATTATCCAGGTAACTATATTTAATAAAGTATATACAATTGGTAATTTATATGCCCCAAATAATGATGACCCTGATTTTTTCCATGAATTTTTCTCTCGGTTACTCGATTTAGCAACAAATTCTACTATTATTATTGGAGGTGATTTTAACACGGTCTTGAACCCGTTAATAGATCGTTCTAATAATACGATATATACAAGGCGATTACGATCCGCTAAAGTAATAGATGAATATATGGAGGATTTTGGCCTCAGCGATGGCTGGAGACTTCAAAACCCAACTAAGAAGGAATTTACTTTCTTCTCTGCTGTGCACCGATCATTCTCAAGAATTGATTTTTTCCTTACAAATAATTCTATTGTTGATAAAACTGCTATAAAAATACATTCTATAATTATAAGTGATCATGCACCAGTCTCCCTCACTCTACAAATTGACTCTACCTTTAAACCTCCCCCGATATGGCGTTTTAACATCTCATTACTGAAAGACGTAGAGTTTGATAAAATTATTAGAAGGGAGTGGGCAGATTTTTTGGAAATAAATGACTCTCCAAATATATCTCCATCTCTTCTCTGGGAAGCAGGGAAAGCGGTAATTAGAGGGAAAATTATATCATATTCAACTTATAAAAAGAAACAGGATCAAAAATTAGAAAAATACCTGGAAGATAAAATTAAACAACTAACGGATGAATATGTATTAAACCCAAATAATCAAATATGGATAGAACTACAGAATATAAAAATACAGTTAGATAACATGTTATCTAAAAAGACAGAGTTTATAATACAACAGTTGAGATATAATAATTTTGAACATAATAATAAATCAGGTAAATTCCTGGCAAATCAACTTCAACGGAATCGGGAAAAATCTCTTATAACGGCTATTAAAGATATAAATGGTGAATGCACACAATCACCAGAAGAAATTAACCATATTTTTTATAACTATTATCGAAATCTATACACAGAAATTAATAGACCTAACCCTGAATATATTGAGGAATTCCTAAACAGCTTAAATATACCTCAGTTATCTATTGAACATAAAGATATTCTCGATACCCCGCTTACTATAGATGAGTTGTATCGTGCTTTAGACAGTATGCCTAATGGCAGAGCACCTGGTCCAGACGGCTTTCCGGCTATATTTTTTAAACATTTCTGGTTAATGTTTGCTCCATTATTTCTAAGAGTAGTAACTGAAATTAAAAGTAAAGGTGATATACGTCAAGATATGAATATAGCAGCAATTAAACTTTTATTAAAGCCAGAAAAAGACCCTACCCTCCCGTCAAGTTACCGACCGATATCACTAATTAATACCGATATTAAAATTATCGCTAAGGCCTTGGCATCTCGATTAGAGACGGTAATCTCGACAATTATTCATAGTGATCAAACAGGTTTTATTAAAGGTCGTCATTCTACTAATAATATTAGGAGACTCTTTAACTTGATTAGTATGTCACAGCGGTATGATAAAAAGGCAGTTGTTATTTCGCTGGATGCAGAAAAAGCATTCGATAAAGTTAACTGGTCCTTCCTCTTTGCTGTCTTAAATAAATTCGGCTTCGGGGAGTCATTCATTCAATGGGTCTCAATATTATATGATTCTCCTAAAGCTACAGTTACTACTAATGGGATTACATCACAGAGTTTTACTTTACAAAGGGGAACAAGACAAGGGTGCCCAATTTCTCCTTTATTATTTGCTATATTTATTGAGCCGCTTGCATTAGCTATACGTCAGGATAGACGGATCCAAGGAATCCACTCCGGGACAATAGAACATAAAATTAATCTATATGCCGATGATATATTACTCTATTTAGAAGAACCTGCTATCTCGCTAGGGGAAGCATTTAAATTAATAACTAAATTCTCTCACTTATCAGATTACTCTATTAACTGGACAAAATCAACATTATTACCTATTACAGAAAATTCATGGAATCCTACAAGTCAGGATCCACACTACTCCTTTCCTACAGGTAATTTAAAATACTTAGGTGTTAAAATTTCACCTAAGTTAACTGAATTAACTTCTTTAAATTTTTCACCATTATTGGATAGTATCCGTAGTGACCTGGAGCGCTGGAATAATCTTCCGATCTCTTTAATAGGACGGATAGCTACTATAAAAATGAAAGTTTTACCAAAGATTAATTATTTATTTTCAATGATTCCATTTAAACCTACGTCTAACTGGTTCCAATCGCTGGACTCTGCTATCATAAAATTCTATTGGAATAAAAAAAAAGCCAAAATTAGTCTATCTACTCTTCAGGAAAGTAAATCTAAAGGAGGTTTAGAGGCACCAAACTTTATGTACTATTATCTAGCTAATCAACTACAATATCTTGTGCTATGGACACAACCCAACAGAGATACTAACTGTTGGTTGGAATTGGAGCAGAAGGATTGTAATAATCTTAGACTGTCAGATTTACTCTTTATTACAAAATCAATAAGACGACATAATTGTTTTAAAAACCCAATGATAGCCGCCACCCTGACTGCCTGGTGGAAGGCATTAGAAATTACAAACTCCCAATTGGCGCCCTGTGGGCTCTCTCCCATTTGGCATAACCCCGACTTTCAACTTAATAATCAGTCGTTCCATTTAAGCCTATGGGAGCAGAAAGGAATTACACACCTTCATCATCTTTTCTCAGATAATAAGTTTATATCGTATACAAACTTGGTCCAGAAATATGAAATAAAAAAGGGAAATTTCTTACATTATCTGCAAGTTAAAAATATGGTTAAGAAACAAATCCCAACACTTCAGGATACGCTCCAACTGCCTGTCTTAGCTAAAGATATTATAAAGCTTTCTCCAACAACAATAAAGAAAATATCAAAAATATATAAGTTATTTTTATACACAAATAAAACGTATTTACCGACTTTAAAATGGGAAAAAGACTTGTCTATAGTTCCGGAACCAGACTTTTGGACCCAAATCTGTGAAAATGTATTTAAAATGACCAAACAGACAAATTTGCAACTTATCCAATATAAGATACTTCATAGAACATATATTACACAATATATGATGAAAAAAATGGGACTCTCTGACTCCGACATTTGTCTCCAGTGCTCACAAAACACTGCCGATACTTATCTTCATGCTTTATGGTCATGTACTCCAGTGCTGCATTTCTGGACTAAAATCTTGGAAAAGCTCGCTGATATATTAAACTGTAGGCTTCCTTTATCTCCAAGATTGTGTTTACTAGGTGACTTAACAATAATTGAGCTACCATGTAAACAATCCCAATCTATATTTATAGCCCTTACTATTGCTAAAAAAATAATCCTTGTCAATTGGAAAAATAAACAATCTCTAAATATCGACCACTGGTTAAACTTACTAATAAATTATATCTCAATGGAAAAAATCTCTGCCTTAAATAAAAATCAAGTATCAAGATTTAAACAAATATGGTCTATGTACATAGAATATTTTAATCTTAATTTGGCAACTTAATCCTGCCTAGATTCTGCCTGTTAACGAGAGCCACCACATCGTTACAACTTTTGTTTTCGCTGCTTCTGTATTTGGTATTTTGTATCTGATTTTTTTATTTTTATATAGTCAGGAACCTAGTTGCTGCTAGTGGGCTCGAGCACACCACACTATACGACACTATACTCACTAACTCCTTAAGATCTATTTCTAGTGGGCACTAAGCATCAACACTTGGTGTTACTGCATGCTAATTAGTCAATTTTCTTGACGCCGTCCCCTGTGGTCGGGCGGGGGTGGTTCTGCCCCCCCCCCCCGTTGTCTGCTCGGTGGCGGTTGCGTCTTGGCCGCTCCCTGGGCCCCCTGTGGGGTGCGGTGTTGGGGTGCTTCCCCTGGTGCCCGGGGCGGTGCCGTCCCGGCGCGGTCCGCTGCTCCGTGCCCGGCGGCGCGGTTCGGGGTGGGTGGGCCTCCGGTGTGCCCCGTGGTTCCCTCTCCCCTCCCCCTTCCTCCCCCCCGTCGCCTCTCCCTCCTCGCCTCCTCCCGCCCATCCTCCTCTGCCTCCCGGTCCCTTTTCCCTTGTCGCCCTCCCTCCTCCTCTCCCCCCCCGCCTCCTGCCCTGCAGCCGCCCTTTCGCCTTCTTGTCGTCTTCTCCCCGCTTCCCCCGCCCCCCCCCCCTTCCCTGTCTGCCCTGCGGCCCCTCCCCCTCCCTCTCCCTGGGCCTGGGGCTCCCTCCCCGGCCCGGGCGTCGGGCTCCGGGGGCCGGGCGAGGGTTTGGGGCCTGCCCCACTCCGGTATAACTCCTGGCGCCCCGGGCGGGCTCCGGTGGCCGGTGGGCTGTCCGGTAGCCCTGCTGCGCTGGCTGTCCGCCCATTGTGGTGCCGGGTGGATGAGGTGGGGGGCGGCAGGGGGTGGGGGTGCTGGGGGGCGGGCGTGCCACCTACACCCGCCGGGTTGGGTGAGGCCCCGCTGGTCGCTCCTCTTACTCACTTCACTAGCTTGCACTATACACTTTGTAAATATACACATAGGGCACACAACACATTTCTTGGTGGGGTGGGGAAGGGTGGAAACACCGTCTTCACCCTTCAACTCCCCTCCAATTTTAATGCACCTCACGTCCAAGGGGAGGGGTGAGTTGGGGCGGGGAGCCATCAGAGGGGAGGGACTGCAGTGCCTGGCAGCGCTGTGGTCCCCCCCATTTGTGTCCCTGCCCCACCACTTTGTCCCTCCATTCCCTTTTTTAATGCACCACACATATACATATTCATTTTTTGGGGGGGGATACGGGTGTGTCGGAATAGGGGAAATTTTTTCCCTCTGCTCCGACTCACCTGCTCCCAATTTTAATGCACCACACGCACACACTTGTATATACACTGGGTGGGGCCACATTCACGGTGTAGGGTAGAGCTCGCCAGTCGGCGAGCTGGCGGACTCAGTAACAGGGTTAGGTGTCACTTGTACTCTGGCGTGACGACCGGGGCCTCTCCCCACCGGGCTCGGTGTTCTGGTGTTCCGCCTTCTCCCCTGGTGCTTCCTCCTCTGCTTCCCCCCTCCCGCCGCTGTGCAAATCTCGCGCGGCTGGAGGTGGGGTGGGCACATCTTCCCTCTCTGCGCTGCTGCCCGGTGCCGGTTTCCGGGGGGGGTGGGGGGTTCTCGCGGGGGGCCGGGTTCGCGGGGGGGGGGTGGCGGCCGTCGGGGGGGGGGGGGCGGCTTGTTTGGGGGGGGGGGTGGAGGTATGGGTGGGTGGGGGGTTGGGTGCTGGGGGTCGGGGTGTGTTCGGGGGTTTGGGGGTCGGGGGTGGTGGGGCCTGGGTCGTGGTGGATGGCGGGTTTGGGTGGGGTGCGGGGGGGTCGTGGGGGGATGGGGGCTGGGGACCGGGGGGGCGCTGTGGGGGCCCGCTGGGCCTCGTTCTGCGGCCTTGGGCTCGGGGGTGTGGGCCGGGTCTGGGGCGGGGGTGTTCCGGGTGTCTGGGTCGGCTCGCCGACCGGTGTCCGCTCGGGTGGCTTGGGGGTGGCCTTGGTGCTGCCGCGGCCTGGGGATTCCGGGGGGGGGGGGGGGGGGGGGGGTGCTCGCTTTGCTGGACCGCAGTTGACGGCTTCTTTCTTTGGTGGTGGTCCTTATGCATGCCAGATCCGTCGCACCAGCATCTACTGAAACTCAACAGAAGTACCCTCTCCCTCCCACAGCCCCTTGAATCAGTTGGTGCTGGTGTCTGTGGTTCTCACTTTGCTTTATCTATCCTTCCCTCCTTCCTCTCTTTAGTTTTTCCTCTGGTCACTTGAGATCTTAATTTATTAGAAGTATGAGGTTTCTGGGGTTGGCATAAGACTCCGGTTTTGTAACCACGCAGGAGGGGTCTTGTTGGTGCTGGACTTCACTTTGATGGATTGGATGTACTGGCTTCTATTGATCTCACTCTGCCTTATCGATCCTTCCCTCCTTCCTCTCTTTAGTTTTTCCTCTGGGCTCTTGAGATCTCGCTAAATTTGCTGGAATTTAGAGGCTTCCGGGGTTGGCGTAAGACTTTGATTTTGTAATCATGGGGAAGGCAGGAAGTGTTTGGTCGGTGCTGGATGTCACTTTGATTTACCTTTCTTTTCTCTTTATTTCTTTTTTTTTTTCTGACCTTTTCTCTGGTCTCCTGACCATTTAAATCTCACGACTCTGGCAAGATTCTGAAGTACCTGGTTAAGGCGAAGGGTAATGGGATATTTATAAGGTTTTAGGTGAATGAATGAGTATAAATTTATAAGTATTTGCACGCACGCACACGCACGCACGCAAGCGCACACACGCAAACGCACGCACGCACGCAAACGCACGCACGCAAACGCACGCACGCAAACGCACGCACACATACACACACACACACAAAAAAAAAAAAAAAAAAAAAAAAAAAAAAAAAAAAAAAAAAAAAAAAAAAAAGAAAAGAGCAATGATGACAAGACGTTGAATCGGTAAGACTACCGAATGAACAATTCTGAGCTCTTCAAAAAAAAAAAAAAAAAAAAAAAAAAAAAAAAAAAAAAAAAAAAAAAAAAAAAAAAAAACAAAACGCCTTAGTATACATGGTCGTTTTTAAAAAAACACACCATACTATACATGGCTTTTCGGAAAAAAACAACAACAACAAAAAACGCCTTAGTATACATGGTCGTTTTTTTAAGAAAAACGCCTTAGTATACATGGTCGTTTTAAAAAAAAACCCGCCATACTATACATGGTCATAAAAAAACAACAACAGCAACAACAAAAAACGCCGTACTATACATGGTCGTTTAAAAAAAAAAGAAAAAAAATGCCTTACTATACATGGTCTTTAAAAAAAAACAAAAAAAAAACGCCTTAGTATACATGGTCGTTTTTTTTTTTTAAAAACGCCATAGTATACATGGTCGTTTAAAAAAAAAAAAATGTAAAAAAAAAAACGCCATACTATACAAGGTCGTTGGAAAAAAAAAAAAAAAGTCTGACTATACATGGTCTTTTAAAAAACAAAAACAAAACGCCTTAGTATACATGGTCGTTTTAAAAAAAACACACCATACTATACATGGCTTTTCGGAAAAAAACAACAACAAAAAACGCCTTAGTATACATGGTCGTTTTTTAAGAAAAACGCCTTAGTATACATGGTCGTTTTTAAAAAAAAAAACGCCTTAGTATACATGGTCGTTTAAAAAAAACCCAAAAAAAACAAAAAAAAAACCCCATACTATAAATGGTCGTTTAAAAAAACAAAACAAAAAAAAAAAAAACGCCTTAGTATACATGGTCGTTTTTAAAAAAAAACGCCATACTATACATGGTCATTTAAAAAAAAACAACAACAACAAAAAACGCCGTACTATACATGGTCGTTTAAAAAAAAAAGAAAAAAAATGCCTTACTATACATGGTCTTTAAAAAAAAACAACAAAAAAAACGCCTTAGTATACATGGTCGTTTTTTTTTTTTTTAAAAACGCCATAGTATACATGGTCGTTAAAAAAAAAGAAAAAAATGTAAAAAAAAAAACGCCATACTATACAAGGTCGTTGGAAAAAAAAAAAAAAAGCCTGACTATACATGGTCTTTTAAAAAACAAAAACAAAACGCCTTAGTATACATGGTCGTTTTAAAAAAAAAAACACCATACTATACATGGCTTTTCGGAAAAAAACAACAACAACAAAAAACGCCTTAGTATACATGGTTGTTTTTTAAGAAAAACGCCTTAGTATACATGGTCGTTTTTAAAAAAAAAACGCCTTAGTATACATGGTCGTTTAAAAAAACAAACAAAAAAAACAAAAAAAAACGCCATACTATAAATGGTCGTTTAAAAAAAAAAAACAAAACACAAAAAAACGCCTTAGTATACATGGTCGTTGGGGAAGAAAAAAAAAAAACAAAACCTGACGATACATGGTCGTTTAAAAAAAAAAAAAAAAGCCTTACTATACATGGTCTTTAAAAAAAAACAACAAAAAACGCCTTAGTATACATGGTCGTTTTTTAAGAAAAACGCCTTAGTATACATGGTCGTTTTTAAAAAAAAAAACGCCTTAGTATACATGGTCGTTTAAAAAAAAACAAAAAAAAAACAAAAAAAAACGCCATACTATAAATGGTCGTTTAAAAAAAAACAACAAAAAAAAAAAACGCTTTAGTATACATGGTCGTTTTTTAAAAAAAACGCCATACTATACATGGTCGTTGGGGAAGAAAAAAAAAAAAAAAAGCCTTACTATACATGGTCGTTTAAAAAAAAAAAAAATGCCTTACTATACATGGTCTTTAAAAAAAAAAAAAAAAAAAAACGCCTTAGTATACATGGTCGTTTTTTTTTTTTTAAAACGCCATAGTATACATGGTCGTTTAAAAAAAAAAATGTAAAAAAAAAAAACGCCATACTATACAAGGTCGTTGAAAAAAAAAAAAAAAAAGCCTTACTATACATGGTCTTTAAAAAAAAAAACAAAAAAAAAACGCCTTAGTATACATGGTCGTTTTTAAAAAAAAACGCCATACTATACATGGTCATTTAAAAAAAAACAACAACAACAAAAAACGCCGTACTATACATGGTCGTTTAAAAAAAAAAGAAAAAAAATGCCTTACTATACATGGTCTTTAAAAAAAAACAAAAAAAAAAACGCCTTAGTATACATGGTCGTTTTTTTTTTTTAAAACGCCATAGTATACATGGTCGTTAAAAAAAAAAAAAAATGTAAAAAAAAACCCGCCATACTATACAAGGTCGTTGGAAAAAAAAAAAAAAGCCTGACTATACATGGTCTTTTAAAAAACAAAAACAAAACGCCTTAGTATACATGGTCGTTTTAAAAAAAACAAACACCATACTATACATGGCTTTTCGGAAAAAAACAACAACAACAAAAAACGCCTTAGTATACATGGTCGTTTTTTAAGAAAAACGCCTTAGTATACATGGTCGTTTTAAAAAAAAAAACGCCTTAGTATACATGGTCGTTTAAAAAAACAAACAAAAAAAACAAAAAAAAAACGCCATACTATAAATGGTAGTTTAAAAAAACAAAACAAAACAAAAAAAAACGCCTTGGTATACATGGTCGTTTTTAAAAAAAAAACGCCTTAGTATACATGGTCGTTTAAAAAAACAAACAAAAAAAACAAAAAAAAACGCCATACTATAAATGGTCGTTTAAAAAAAAAAAACAAAACACAAAAAAACGCCTTAGTATACATGGTCGTTTTTTAAAAAAAACGCCATACTATACATGGTCGTTGGGGAAGAAAAAAAAAAAAAAAACCTGACGATACATGGTCGTTTAAAAAAAAAAAAAATGCCTTACTATACATGGTCTTTAAAAAAAAAACAAAAAAAACGCCTTAGTATACATGGTCGTTTTTTTTTTAAAAACGCCATAGTATACATGGTCGTTTAAAAAAAAAAATATAAAAAAAAAACGCCATACTATACAAGGTCGTTGAAAAAAAAAAAAAAAAAGCCTTACTATACATGGTCTTTTAAAAAACAAAAACAAAACGCCTTAGTATACATGGTCGTTTTTTAAAAAAAACGCCATACTATACATGGTCATTTAAAAAAAAAAACAACAACAACAAAAAACGCCGTACGATACATGGTCGTTTAAAAAAAAAAAAAAAAGCCTTACTATACATGGTGTTTAAAAAAAAAAAAAACGCCTTAGTATACATGGTCGTTTTTTTAAAAAAACGCCATAGTATACATGGTCGTTTAAAAAAAAAAACATGTAAAAAAAAAAACGCCATACTATACAAGGTCGTTGAAAAAAAAAAAAAAAAGCCTTACTATACATGGTCTTTTAAAAAACAAAAACAAAACACCTTAGTATACATGGTCGTTTTTAAAAAAACACACCATACTATACATGGCTTTTCTGAAAAAAACAACAACAACAAAAAACGCCTTAGTATACATGGTCGTTTTTTTAAAAAAACGCCATAGTATACATGGTCGTTTAAAAAAAAAAACATGTTAAAAAAAAAACGCCATACTATACATGGTCGTTGGGGAAGAAAAAAAAAAAAAAAGTCTTACTATACATGGTCGTTTAAAAAAAAAAAAATGCCTTACTATACATGGTCTTTAAAAAAAAACAAAAAAAAAACGCCTTAGTATACATGGTCGTTTTTTTTTTTAAAAACGCCATAGTATACATGGTCGTTTAAAAAAAAAAATGTAAAAAAAAAAACGCCATACTATACAAGGTCGTTGAAAAAAAAAAAAAAAAGCCTTACTATACATGGTCTTTAAAAAAAAAAAAAAAAAAACGCCTTAGTATACATGGTCGTTTTTTTAAGAAAAACGCCTTAGTATACATGGTCGTTTTTAAAAAAAAAACTCCATACTATACATGGTCGTTGGGGAAGAAAAAAAAAAAAAAAGCCTTACTATACATGGTCGTTTAAAAAAAAAAAAAATGCCTTACTATACATGGTCTTTAAAAAAAAACAAAAAAAAAACGCCTTAGTATAAATGGTCGTTTTTTTTTTTTAAAACGCCATAGTATACATGGTCGTTTAAAAAAAAAAAACATGTAAAAAAAAAAACCGCCATACTATACAAGGTCGTTGAAAAAAAAAAAAAAAGCCTTACTATACATGGTCTTTTAAAAAACAAAAACAAAACACCTTAGTATACATGGTCGTTTTTTAAAAAAAACGCCATACTATACATGGTCATTTAAAAAAAAAAAACAACAACAACAAAAAACGCCGTACGATACATGGTCGTTTAAAAAAAAAAAAAAAAAGCCTTACTATACATGGTCTTTAAAAAAAAAAAAAAAACGCCATAGTATACATGGTCGTTTAAAAAAAAAAACATGTAAAAAAAAAAACGCCATACTATACAAGGTCGTTGGAAAAAAAAAAAAAAAGCCTTACTATACATGGTCTTTTAAAAAACAAAAACAAAACGCCTTAGTATACATGGTCGTTTTTAAAAAAACACACCATACTATACATGGCTTTTCGGAAAAAAACAACAACAACAAAAAACGCCTTAGTATACATGGTCGTTTTTTTAAGAAAAACGCCTTAGTATACATGGTCGTTTTTAAAAAAAAACGCCATACTATACATGGTCGTTGGGGAAGAAAAAAAAAAAAAAAGCCTTACTATACATGGTCGTTTAAAAAAAAAAAAATGCCTTACTATACATGGTCTTTAAAAAAAAAAAAAAAAAAAAAACACCTTAGTATACATGGTCGTTTTTTTTTTTAAAAACGCCATAGTATACATGGTCGTTTAAAAAAAAAAAATGTAAAAAAAAAAACGCCATACTATACAAGGTCGTTGAAAAAAAAAAAAAAAAAGCCTTACTATACATGGTCTTTAAAAAAAACAAAAAAAAAACGCCTTAGTATACATGGTCGTTTTTTAAAAAAAAACGCCATACTATACATGGTCATTTAAAAAAAAAAAACAACAACAACAAAAAACGCCGTACTATACATGGTCGTTTAAAATAAAAAAAAAAATGCCTTACTATACATGGTCTTTAAAAAAAATAATTTAAAAAAACGCCTTAGTATACATGGTCGTTTTTTTTTAAAAAAACGCCATAGTATACATGGTCGTTTAAAAAAAAAAAAATGTAAAAAAAAAACCCGCCATACTATACAAGGTCGTTGGAAAAAAAAAAAAAAAGCCTGACTATACATGGTCTTTTAAAAAACAAAAACAAAACGCCTTAGTATACATGGTCGTTTTAAAAAAAAAACACCATACTATACATGGCTTTTCGGAAAAAAACAACAACAACAAAAAACGCCTTAGTATACATGGTCGTTTTTTTAAGAAAAACGCCTTAGTATACATGGTCGTTTTTAAAAAAAAAACATGTAAAAAAAAAAACGCCATACTATACAAGGTCATTGAAAAAAAAAAAAAAAGCCTTACTATACATGGTCTTTTAAAAAACAAAAACAAAACGCCTTAGTATACATGGTCGTTTTTAAAAAAACATACCATACTATACATGGCTTTTCGGAAAAAAACAACAACAACAAAAAACGCCTTAGTATACATGGTCGTTTTAAAAAAAAAACGCCTTAGTATACATGGTCGTTTAAAAAAAAAAAAAAAAAAACGCCTTAGTATACATGGTCGTTTTTTTTTAAAAAACGCCATAGTATACATGGTCGTTAAAAAAAAAAAAAAAACGGCATACTATACAAGGTCGTTGGAAAAAAAAAAAAAAGCCTTACTATACATGGTCTTTTAAAAAACAAAAACAAAACGCCTTAGTCTACATGGTCGTTTTTTAAAAAAAACGCCATACTATACATGGTCATTTTAAAAAAACAACAACAACAAAAAACGCCGTACTATACATGGTCGTTTAAAAAAAAAAAAAAAAAGCCTTACTATGCATGGTCTTTAAAAAAACAACAACAACAACAACAAAAAACGCCGTACTATACATGGTCTTTTAAAAAACAAAAACAAAACGCCTTAGTATACATGGTCGTTTTTAAAAAAAAACGCCATACTATACATGGTCATTTAAAAAAACAACAACAACAAAAAACGCCGTACTATACATGGTCGTTTAAAAAAAAAAAAAAAGCCTTACTATGCATGGTCTTTAAAAAAACAACAACAACAACAACAAAAAACGCCGTACTATACATGGTCTTTTAAAAAACAAAAACAAAACGCCTTAGTATACATGGTCGTTTTTTAAAAAAAACGCCATACTATACATGGTCATTTAAAAAAACAACAACAACAACAACAAAAAACGCCGTACTATACATGGTCGTTTAAAAAAAAAAAAAAAAAAAAAAAGCCTTACTATACATGGTCGTTTGTTGTTGTTTTTTGTTTTTTTTAAAAACAGCCTACTATGTCCATGGTTATTTATTTTTGTAGTCTTTGGTGTGACCCGGCCGGGGGATTGAACCCACGCCCTCCCAGTCTCAGGGTGGACACTCTACCACTTGACCATTGAGCTGGTCTTTGAAAAAAATGAAAGAAACAAAACAAACGCCTGACTATACATGGTCGGTTTAAAACAAAAAAACAAACAAAAAAAACAAAACAAAAAAAAAAAAACGCCTTACTATACATGCTTGTTTTTTGTTTTTTTTTGTTTTTTTAAAACGCCTCAGTATACATGGTCGTTTTTGCTTTTTTAAAAAAAAAAACGCCTTAGTATACATGGTCGTTTTTTTAAAAAAAAAAACGCCATACTATACATGGTCGTTGGAAAAAAAAAAACACCATACTATACATGGCTTTTCGGAAAAAAACAACAACAAAAAAAACGCCTTACTATACATGCTTGTTTGTTTGTTTGTTTGTTTTTTTTAAAAACGCCTCAGTATACATGGTCGTTTTTGCTTTTTTTTAAAAAAAAAAAACGCCTTAGTATTAAAAAAAACGCCATACTATACATGGTCGTTGGAAAAAAAAAAAAAAAAAAAAAAACGCCTTACTATACATGGTCTTTTAAAAAACAAAAACAAAACGCCTTAGTCTACATGGTCGTTTTAAAAAAAAAAAAAACGCCTTAGTATACATGGTCGTTTTAAAAAAAAAAAACGCCATACTATACATGGTCGTTGGAAAAACAAAAAAAAACAACAACAAAAAACGCCTTACTATACATGGTCTTTTAAAAAACAAAAACAAAACGCCTTAGTATACATGGTCATTTTTTTTAAAAAACGCCATAGTCGTTTTAAAAAAAAAAAAACGCCTTAGTATACATGGTCGTTTTTAAAAAAAAAAACGGCATACTATACATGGTCGTTTGAAAAAAACAAAAAAAACAAAAAAAAAAAAAAACGCCTTACTATACATGGTCTTTTAAAAAACAAAAACAAAACGCCTTAGTCTACATGGTCGTTTTAAAAAAAAAAAACGCCTTAGTATACATGGTCGTTGGAAAAACAAAAAAAAACAACAACAAAAAACGCCTTACATGGTCTTTTAAAAAACAAAAACAAAACGCCTTAGTATACATGGTCGTTTTTTTTAAAAAACGCCATAGTCGTTTTAAAAAAAAAAACGCCTTAGTATACATGGTCGTTTTTAAAAAAAAAAACGGCATACTATACATGGTCGTTTGAAAAAAACAAAAAAAACAAACAAAAAAAAAACGCCTTACTATACATGGTCTCATAAAAAACAAAAAAAAAACGCCTTACTATACATGGTCTCATAAAAAACAAAAACAAAACGCCTTAGTATACATGGTTGTTTTTAAAAAAAAACGCCTTAGTATACATGGTCGTTGGGGAAGAAAAAAAAAAAAAAAGCCTTACTATACATGGTCTTTTAAAAAGCAAAAACAAAACGCCTTAGTATACATGGTCGTTTAAAAAAAAACAAAAAAAAACGCCGTACTATACATGGTCGTTTAAAAAAAAAAAAAAAAAAAAAAAAAAGCTTACTATATACATGGTCGTTTGTTTTTTTGTTTTGTTTTTTTAAAACAACTTACTATATCCATGTTTGTTTATTTTTGTAGTCTTTGGTGTGACCCGGCCGGGGGATTGAACCCACGACCTCCCAGTCTCAGGGTGGACACTCTACCACTTGACCATTGAGCTGGTCTTTGAAACAATAAAAAAACAAAACAAACGCCTGACTATACAAGGTCGGTTTTAAAAAACAACAACAAAAAACGCCATACTATAAATGGTCGTTTAAAAAAAAACAAAGACAAAAAAAAAAACGCCATGCTTGTTTTTTTTCTTTTTTGGTCGTTTTTTAAAAAAAAACGGCATACTATACATGGTCGTTGGAAAAAAAAAAAAAAAAAAAAAGCCTTACTATACATGGTCGGTGGAAAAAAAAAAAAAAAAGCCTCACGATATATGGTCGTTTAAAAAAATAAACAAAAAAAAAACAAAACAAAAAAAACGCCATACTATACAAGGTCGTTGGGAAAAAAAAAAAAAAAAAAGCCTTACTTTACATGGTCTTTTAAAAAACAAAAACAAAACGCCTTAGTATACATGGTCGTTTTAAAAAAAAACAAAAAAAAAACGGCATACTATACATGGTTGTTTGAAAAAAAAAAAAAAGCCTTACTATACATGGTCTTTTAAAAAAAAAAAAAAAAACGCCATACTATACATGGTCATTTAAAAAAAAAAAAAAAAAAAAAAACGGCGTACTATACTTGGTCGTTTAAAAAAAAAAAAAAAAAGCCTTACTATACATGGTCGTTTAAAAAAAAAAAAAATGCCTTACTATACTTGGTCTTTAAAAAAAAACAAAAAAAAAACAAAACAAAAAACGCCTTAGTATACATGGTCGTTTATTTTTTTTAAAAACGCCATAGTATACATGGTCGTTTAAAAAAAAAAACGTAAAAAAAAAAACGCCATACTATACAAGGTCGTTGAAAAAAAAAAAAAAAGCCTTACTATACATGGTCTTTAAAAAAAAAAAAAAAAAAAAACGCCTTAGTATACATGGTCGTTTTTTTTAAAAAACGCCATAGTATACATGGTCGTTTAAAAAAAAAAAACATGTAAAAAAAAAACGCCATACTATACAAGGTCGTTGGAAAAAAAAAAAAAGCCTTACTATACATGGTCTTTTAAAAAACAAAAACAAAACGCCTTAGTATACATGGTCGTTTTTAAAAAAACATACCATACTATACATGGCTTTTCGGAAAAAAACAACAACAACAAAAAACGCCTTAGTATACATGGTCGTTTTTAAAAAAAAAACGCCATAGTATACATGGTCGTTTAAAAAAAAAAATGTAAAAAAAAAAAACGCCATACTATACAAGGTCGTTGAAAAAAAAAAAAAAGCCTTACTATACATGGTCTTTTAAAAAACAAAAACAAAACGCCTTAGTATACATGGTCGTTTTTAAAAAAACACACCATACTATACATGGCTTTTCGGAAAAAAACAACAACAACAAAAAACGCCTTAGTATACATGGTCGTTTTTTTAAGAAAAACGCCTTAGTATACATGGTCGTTTTTTAAAAAAAAACTCCATACTATACATGGTCGTTGGGGAAGAAAAAAAATAAAAAAAGCCTTACTATACATGGTCGTTAAAAAAAAAAAAAATGCCTTACTATACATGGTCTTTAAAAAAAAAAAAAAAAAAAAACGCCTTAGTATACATGGTCGTTTTTGTTTTTTTTAAAACGCCATAGTATACATGGTCGTTTAAAAAAAAAAATGTAAAAAAAAAAACGCCATACTATACAAGGTCGTTGAAAAAAAAAAAAAAAAGCCTTACTATACATGGTCTTTAAAAAAAAACAAAAAAAAAAACGCCTTAGTATACATGGTCGTTTTTTAAAAAAAAAACGCCATACTATACATGGTCATTTAAAAAAAAAAAACAACAACAAAAACCGCCGTACTATACATGGTCGTTTAAAAAAAAAAAAAAATGCCTTACTATACATGGTCTTTAAAAAAAAACAAAAAAAAAAACGCCTTAGTATACATGGTCGTTTTTTTTTTAAAAAACGCCATAGTATACATGGTCGTTTAAAAAAAAAAAAAATGTAAAAAAAAAAACGCCATACTATACAAGGTCGTTGGAAAAAAAAAAAAAGCCTGACTATACATGGTCTTTTAAAAAACAAAAACAAAACGCCTTAGTATACATGGTCGTTTTAAAAAAAACACACCATACTATACATGGCTTTTCGGAAAAAAACAACAACAACAAAAAACGCCTTAGTATACATGGTCGTTTTTTTAAGAAAAACGCCTTAGTATACATGGTCGTTTTTAAAAAAAAAACTCCATACTATACATGGTCGTTGGGGAAGAAAAAAAAAAAAAAGCCTTACTATACATGGTCTTTTAAAAAACAAAAACAAAACGCCTTAGTATACATGGTCGTTTTTAAAAAAACACACCATACTATACATGGCTTTTCGGAAAAAAACAACAACAACAAAAAACGCCTTAGTATACATGGTCGTTTAAAAAAAAAAAAAAAAACGCCTTAGTATACATGGTCGTTTTTTTTAAAAAACGCCATAGTATACATGGTCGTTTAAAAAAAAAAAAAAAACGCCATACTATACAAGGTCGTTGGAAAAAAAAAAAAAAGCCTTACTATACATGGTCTTTTAAAAAACAAAAACAAAACGCCTTAGTCTACATGGTCGTTTTTAAAAAAAAACGCCATACTATACATGGTCATTTAAAAAAAAAAACAACAACAAAAAACGCCGTACTATACATGGTCGTTTAAAAAAAAAAAAAATGCCTTACTATGCATGGTCTTTAAAAAAACAACAACAACAACAACAAAAAACGCCGTACTATACATGGTCTTTTAAAAAACAAAAACAAAACGCCTTAGTATACATGGTCGTTTTTAAAAAAACCCGCCATACTATACATGGTCATTTAAAAAAACAACAACAACAACAACAAAAAACGCCGTACTATACATGGTCGTTTAAAAAAAAAAGAAAAAAAATGCCTTACTATACATGGTCTTTAAAAAAAAACAAAAAAAAAACGCCTTAGTATACATGGTCGTTTTTTTTTTTTAAAACGCCATAGTATACATGGTCGTTAAAAAAAAAAAAAATGTAAAAAAAAAAACGCCATACTATACAAGGTCGTTGGAAAAAAAAAAAAAAAGCCTGACTATACATGGTCTTTTAAAAAACAAAAACAAAACGCCTTAGTATACATGGTCGTTTTAAAAAAAAAACGCCATACTATACATGGCTTTTCGGAAAAAAACAACAACAACAAAAAACGCCTTAGTATACATGGTCGTTTTTTAAGAAAAACGCCTTAGTATACATGGTCGTTTTTAAAAAAAAAAACGCCTTAGTATACATGGTCGTTTAAAAAAAAAAACAAAAAAAACAAAAAAAAACGCCATACTATAAATGGTCGTTTAAAAAAAGAAACAAAAACAAAAAAAACGCCTTAGTATACATGGTCGTTTTTAAAAAAAAACGCCATACTATACATGGTCGTTGGGGAAGAAAAAAAAAAAAAAAACCTGACGATACATGGTCGTTTAAAAAAAACAAAAAATGCCTTACTATACATGGTCTTTAAAAAAAAACAAAAAAAAACGCCTTAGTATACATGGTCGTTTTTTTTTTAAAAAACGCCATAGTATACATGGTCGTTTAAAAAAAAAAAAAAATGCCTTACTAACATGGTCTTTAAAAAAAAACAAAAAAAAAAACGCCTTAGTATACATGGTCGTTTTTTTTTTTAAAAACGCCATAGTATACATGGTCGTTAAAAAAAAAAAAAAATGTAAAAAAATGTAAAAAAAAAAACGCCATACTATACAAGGTCGTTGGAAAAAAAAAAAAAAAGCCTGACTATACATGGTCTTTTAAAAAACAAAAACAAAACGCCTTAGTATACATGGTCGTTTTAAAAAAAAAAACACCATACTATACATGGCTTTTCGGAAAAAAACAACAACAACAAAAACCGCCTTAGTATACATGGTCGTTTTTTAAGAAAAACGCCTTAGTATACATGGTCGTTTTTAAAAAAAAAACGCCTTAGTATACATGGTCGTTTAACAAACAAAAAAAAAAAACAAAAAAAAACGCCATACTATAAATGGTCGTTTAAAAAAACAAAACAAAAAAAAAAAAAAAACGCCTTAGTATACATGGTCGTTTTTTAAAAAAAACGGCATACTATACATGGTCGTTGGGGAAGAAAAAAAAAAACAAAAACCTGACGATACATGGTCGTTTAAAAAAAAAAAAAAATGCCTTACTATACATGGTCTTTAAAAAAAAACAAAAAAAAACGCCTTAGTATACATGGTCGTTTTTTTTAAAAAAACGCCATAGTATACATGGTCGTTTAAAAAAAAATATATAAAAAAAAAAACGCCATACTATACAAGGTCGTTGAAAAAAAAAAAAAAAAAGCCTTACTATACATGGTCTTTTAAAAAACAAAAACAAAACGCCTTAGTATACATGGTCGTTTTTAAAAAAAAACGGCATACTATACATGGTCATTTAAAAAAAAAAACAACAACAACAAAAAACGCCGTACGATACATGGTCGTTTAAAAAAAAAAAAAAATGCCTTACTATACATGGTCTTTAAAAAAAAAAAAAAAAACGCCTTAGTATACATGGTCGTTTTTTTAAAAAAACGCCATAGTATACATGGTCGTTTAAAAAAAAAACCATGTAAAAAAAAAAAACGCCATACTATACAAGGTCGTTGGAAAAAAAAACAAAAGCCTTACTATACATGGTCTTTTAAAAAACAAAAACAAAACACCTTAGTATACATGGTCGTTTTTAAAAAAACACACCATACTATACATGGCTTTTCTGAAAAAAACAACAACAACAAAAAACGCCTTAGTATACATGGTCGTTTTTTTAAGAAAAACGCCTTAGTATACATGGTCGTTTTAAAAAAAAAAAATGCCTTACTATACATGGTCTTTAAAAAAAAACAAAAAAAAAAACGCCTTAGTATACATGGTCGTTTTTTTTTTTAAAAACGCCATAGTATACATGGTCGTTTAAAAAAAAAAATGTAAAAAAAAAAACGCCATACTATACAAGGTCGTTGAAAAAAAAAAAAAAAACGGCATACTATACAAGGTCGTTGAAAAAAAAAAAAAAAAAAAACGCCTTAGTATACATGGTCGTTTTTTTTAAGAAAAACGCCTTAGTATACATGGTCGTTTTTAAAAAAAAAACTCCATACTATACATGGTCGTTGGGGAAGAAAAAAAAAAAAAAAGCCTTACTATACATGGTCGTTTAAAAAAAAAAAAAATGCCTTACTATACATGGTCTTTAAAAAAAAACAAAAAAAAAAAACGCCTTAGTATACATGGTCGTTTTTTTTTTTTAAAACGCCATAGTATACATGGTCGTTTAAAAAAAAAAAACATGTAAAAAAAAAAAACGCCATACTATACAAGGTCGTTGAAAAAAAAAAAAAAAGCCTTACTATACATGGTCTTTTAAAAAACAAAAACAAAACACCTTAGTATACATGGTCGTTTTTTTTAAAAAACGCCATAGTATACATGGTCGTTTAAAAAAAAAAAAAAACGCCATACTATACAAGGTCGTTGGAAAAAAAAAAAAAAGCCTTACTATACATGGTCTTTTAAAAAACAAAAACAAAACGCCTTAGTATACATGGTCGTTTTTAAAAAAAAACGCCATACTATACATGGTCATTTAAAAAAACAACAACAACAACAACAAAAAACGCCGTACTATACATGGTCGTTTAAAAAAAAAAAAAAAAAAAAAAAAGCCTTACTATACATGGTCGTTTGTTGTTGTTTTTTGTTTTTTTTAAAAACAGCCTACTATGTCCATGGTTGTTTATTTTTGTAGTCTTTGGTGTGACCCGGCCAGGGGATTGAACCCACGCCCTCCCAGTCTCAGGGTGGACACTCTACCACTTGACCATTGAGCTGGTCTTCGAAAAAAAAGAAAGAAACAAAACAAACGCCTGACTATACATGGTCGGTTTAAAACAAAAAAAAAAACAAAAAAAACAAAACAAAAAAAAAAAAAACGCCTTACTATACATGCTTGTTTTTTGTTTTTTTTTGTTTTTTTAAAACGCCTCAGTATACATGGTCGTTTTTGCTTTTTAAAAAAAAAAAACGCCTTAGTATACATGGTCGTTTTTTTAAAAAAAAAAACGCCATACTATACATGGTCGTTGGAAAAAAAAAAAAAAAAAAAAAAAAAAAAAAGCCTTACGATACATGGTCTTTTAAAAAACAAAAACAAAACGCTTTAGTATACATGGTCGTTTTAAAAAAAAACCCCACCATACTATACATGGCTTTTCGGAAAAAAACAACAACAAAAAAAACGCCTTACTATACATGCTTGTTTGTTTGTTTGTTTGTTTTTTTTAAAAACGCCTCAGTATACATGGTCGTTTTTGCTTTTTTTTTTTAAAAAAAAACGCCTTAGTATTAAAAAAAACGCCATACTATACATGGTCGTTGGAAAAAAAAAAAAAAAAAAAAAAAAACGCCTTACTATACATGGTCTTTTAAAAAACAAAAACAAAACGCCTTAGTCTACATGGTCGTTTAAAAAAAAAAAAAAACGCCTTAGTATACATGGTCGTTTTTAAAAAAAAAAACGCCATACTATACATGGTCGTTGGAAAAACAAAAAAAAACAAAAAAAAAAAACGCCTTACTATACATGGTCTTTTAAAAAACAAAAACAAAACGCCTTAGTATACATGGTCGTTTTTTAAAAAAAACGCCATAGTATACATGGTCGTTTTAAAAAAAAAAAACGCCTTAGTATACATGGTCGTTTTTTAAAAAAAAAACGGCATACTATACATGGTCGTTTGAAAAAAACAAAAAAAACAAACAAAAAAAAAACGCCTTACTATACATGGTCTCATAAAAAACAAAAACAAAAACGCCTTACTATACATGGTCTAATAAAAAACAAAAACAAAACGCCTTAGTATACATGGTCGTTTTTAAAAAAAAAACGCCTTAGTATACATGGTCGTTGGGGAAGAAAAAAAAAAAAAAAGCCTTACTATACATGGTCTTTTAAAAAGCAAAAACAAAACGCCTTAGTATACATGGTCGTTTAAAAAAAAACAAAAAAAAACGCCGTACTATACATGGTCGTTTAAAAAAAAAAAAAAAAAAAAAAAAAAAAAGCTTACTATATACATGGTCGTTTGTTTTTTTGTTTTGTTTTTTTTAAAACAGCTTACTATATCCATGTTTGTTTATTTTTGTAGTCTTTGGTGTGACCCGGCCAGGGGATTGAACCCACGACCTCCCAGTCTCAGGGTGGACACTCTACCACTTGACCATTGAGCTGGTCTTTGAAACAATAAAAAAACAAAACAAACGCCTGACTATACAAGGTCGGTTTTAAAAAAAAACAACAAAAAACGCCATACTATAAATGGTCGTTTAAAAAAAAACAAAGACAAAAAAAAAAACGCCATGCTTGTTTTTTTTCTTTTTTGGTCGTTTTTAAAAAAAAACGGCATACTATACATGGTCGTTGGAAAAAAAAAAAAAAAAAAAAAGCCTTACTATACATGGTCTTTTAAAAAGCAAAAACAAAACGCCTTAGTATACATGGTCGTTTAAAAAAAAACAAAAAAAAACGCCGTACTATACATGGTCGTTTAAAAAAAAAAAAAAAAAAAAAAAAAAAAAGCTTACTATATACATGGTCGTTTGTTTTTTTGTTTTGTTTTTTTTAAAACAGCTTACTATATCCATGTTTGTTTATTTTTGTAGTCTTTGGTGTGACCCGGCCAGGGGATTGAACCCACGACCTCCCAGTCTCAGGGTGGACACTCTACCACTTGACCATTGAGCTGGTCTTTGAAACAATAAAAAAACAAAACAAACGCCTGACTATACAAGGTCGGTTTTAAAAAAAAACAACAAAAAACGCCATACTATAAATGGTCGTTTAAAAAAAAACAAAGACAAAAAAAAAAACGCCATGCTTGTTTTTTTTCTTTTTTGGTCGTTTTTAAAAAAAAACGGCATACTATACATGGTCGTTGGAAAAAAAAAAAAAAAAAAAAGCCTTACTATACATGGTCTTTTAAAAAGCAAAAACAAAACGCCTTAGTATACATGGTCGTTTAAAAAAAAACAAAAAAAAACGCCGTACTATACATGGTCGTTTAAAAAAAAAAAAAAAAAAAAAAAAAAAAAGCTTACTATATACATGGTCGTTTGTTTTTTTGTTTTGTTTTTTTTAAAACAGCTTACTATATCCATGTTTGTTTATTTTTGTAGTCTTTGGTGTGACCCGGCCAGGGGATTGAACCCACGACCTCCCAGTCTCAGGGTGGACACTCTACCACTTGACCATTGAGCTGGTCTTTGAAACAATAAAAAAACAAAACAAACGCCTGACTATACAAGGTCGGTTTTAAAAAAAAACAACAAAAAACGCCATACTATAAATGGTCGTTTAAAAAAAAACAAAGACAAAAAAAAAAACGCCATGCTTGTTTTTTTTCTTTTTTGGTCGTTTTTAAAAAAAAACGGCATACTATACATGGTCGTTGGAAAAAAAAAAAAAAAAAAAAGCCTTACTATACATGGTCTTTTAAAAAACAAAAACAAAACGCTCGAGTATACATGGTCGTTTTTAAAAAAAAAACGCCATACTATACATGGCTTTTCGGAAAAAAAAAAAAGAAAAAAAAGCCTTACTATACATGGTCGTTTAAAAACAAAAAAAACAAAAAAAAAAAAACATACTATACATGGTCGTTTAAAAAAAAAAAAAAAACACCTTACTATACATGGTCTTTTAAAAAACAAAAACAAAACGCCTTAGTATACATGGTCGTTTTTTAAAAAAAACGCCATACTATACATGGTCGTTGGAAAAAAAAAAAAAAAGCCTCACGATATATGGTCGTTTAAAAAAAAAAAACAAAAAAAAACAAAACAAAAAAAACGCCATACTATACAAGGTCGTTGGGAAAAAAAAAAAAAAAAAGCCTTACTTTACATGGTCTTTTAAAAAACAAAAACAAAACGCCTTAGTATACATGGTCGTTTTTAAAAAAAAACAAAAAAAAACGGCATACTATACATGGTTGTTTGAAAAAAAAAAAGCCTTACTATACATGGTCGTTTTTTGTTTTTTTTGTTTTTTTAAACAGTTTACTATATCCATGGTTGTTTAATTTTTGTAGTCTTGGGGGTAATCCGGCCGGGGGATTGAACCCACAACCTCCCAGTCTCAGGGTGGACACTCTACCACTTGACCATTGAGCTGGTCTTTGAAAAAATGAAAAAAAAAAAAAAAAACGCCTCACTATACATGGTCGGTTTTAAAAAAACAAAACAAAACAAAAAAACGCCATACCATAAATGGTCGTTTAAAAAAAAAAAAAAAAAAAAAAAAAACGCCTTACTATACATGCTTGTTTTTGTTTTTTTTTGTTTTTTAAAAAAAAAACGCCTCAGTATACATGGTCGTTTTTTTTTTTTTTTTTTAAAAACGCCTTAGTATACATGGTCGTTTTTAAAAAAAAAAAATGCCATACTATACATGGTCGTTTGAAAAAAAAAAAAAAAAAAGCCTTACTATACATGGTCTTTTAAAAAACAAAAACAAAACGCTTTAGTATACATGGTCGTTTTTAAAAAAAAAACTCCATACTATACATGGTCGTTGGGGAAGAAAAAAATAAAAAAAAGCCTTACTATACATGGTCTTTAAAAAAAAACAAAAAAAAACGCCTTAGTATACATGGTCGTTTTTTTTTTTTTTAAACGCCATAGTATACATGGTCGTTTAAAAAAAAAAATGTAAAAAAAAAACGCCATACTATACAAGGTCGTTGAAAAAAAAAAAAAAAAGCCTTACTATACATGGTCTTTAAAAAAAAAAAAAAAAAAAAACGCCTTAGTATACATGGTCGTTTTTTAAAAAAAACGCCATACTATACATGGTCATTTAAAAAAAAAAAACAACAACAAAAAACGCCGTACTATACATGGTCGTTTAAAAAAAACAAAAAAAAAAGCCTTACTATACATGGTCTTTAAAAAAAAAAAAAAAAAAAAAAGCCTTAGTATACATGGTCGTTTTTTTTTTTAAAAACGCCATAGTATACATGGTCGTTTAAAAAAAAAAAAAGGTAAAAAAAAAAACGCCATACTATACAAGGTCGTTGGAAAAAAAAAAAAAAGCCTGACTATACATGGTCTTTTAAAAAACAAAAACAAAACGCCTTAGTATACATGGTCGTTTTAAAAAAAACACACCATACTATACATGGCTTTTCGGAAAAAAACAACAACAACAAAAAACGCCTTAGTATACATGGTCGTTTTTTTAAGAAAAACGCCTTAGTATACATGGTCGTTTTTAAAAAAAAAACTCCATACTATACATGGTCGTTGGGGAAGAAAAAAAAAAAAGAAAGCCTTACTATACATGGTCTTTTAAAAAACAAAAACAAAACGCCTTAGTATACATGGTCGTTTTTAAAAAAAAAAAAACGGCATACTATACATGGTCGTTGGGAAAGAAAAAAAAAAAAGCCTTACTATACATGGTCGTTTAAAAAAAACAAAAAAAAAAACAAAAACGGCATACTATACAAGGTTGTTGAAAAAAAAAAAAAAAGCCTTACTATACATGGTCGTTTAAAAAAAAAAAAAAAAAAAAAAAACAACGCCATACTATACAAGGTTGTTGGAAAAAAAAAAAGCCTTACTATACATGGTCGTTTAAAAAAAAACAAAATGAAAAAAAACGCCTTAGTATACATGCTTGTTTTAAAAAAACAAAACAAACACAAAAAAAAACGCCTCAGTATACATCGTCGTTTTTAAAAAAACAAAAAACGCCGTACTATACATGGTCGTTTGAGAAAAAAAAAAAAAAAAAGCCTTACTATACATGGTCGGTTAAAAAACAACAACAACAAAAAAAAAAACGCATTCTATAAATGGTTGTTTAAAAATAAATAAATAAATAAATAAATAAATAAATAAATAAATAAATAAATACGGCATACTATACATGTTCGTTTGAAAAAAACAAAAAAACAAAAACGCATTACTATACATGGTCTTTTTTTTTTTTATATATATATATATATAAATGCCATACTATACATGGTCGTTTGAAAAAAAAAAAAAACACCTTAGTATACATGGTGGTTTTTTTTAAAAAAAAAAACGCCATACTATACATGGTCGTTTAAAAAACAAAAAACAAAAAAAAACAAAAAAACGCCTTACTATACATGGTCATTGTTTTAAAAACAAAACAAAAAACGTCATACTATACATGGTCGTTTGAAAAAAAAAAAAAACGTAACGGCCACGCCCTTTGGCGAAAAGTTACAATATTCGGTGTGGGGCATGATCAACATCTTAAGGCTTTTCTGACCAAATTTCAACTGGATCCCTTTAACGAGCTCGGCACAGTAGCTAAAAACGTAAAGTATGACATTTATTGTCACCACTAGGTGGCGCTAAATGTATAACTGAATTTTATTATATAGATGTTTTCAGGCCGTGACTATTAAGTTGCATGAGAAGTTTGAGATTTTTTGGAGCTTGTACATGGGAGTTATCAAGCATTTTGTCTTTCTGGACAAATGAAATTTGAAAGGCAATTTTTGATACACCGCCACCGTCATATAGTATTTCGAATAGTCAAGATATTTTGCACAGTTGTTGTCTCGGGTCTTGAGATGATACATGCCAAGTTTGAAGTCAATTGGACGAAAAATGTTTGCAAAGGGGGAAAAAGCATGACCACAGTGAATGTGCCAAAATGGGCCAAAATTGGACATTCAAAAATTCATAGCTCACTTCCTGTACATTTTAGGAAATGGCTTCCACTGACTTTTTTGTGCGTCTCGGGGTGCTACACGTGCCTGCCAATTTTCGTAGCTCTAGGTCAAACGGGCCGGGATTGTTTTTTATTTTTCTACGCTAGGGGGCGCTATAGAGTCGCGTTGTTATGGCAACTACATAATATCAAATTTTTCGCCGGGCCCGAAGAGATTGCAAAGTTTGGTGAGTTTTCGTAAATGTTTAGGTCCTCAAAAATGCGATCGTTTGCGGAGAATAAAGAAGAAGAAGAAGAAGAAGAAGAAGAAGAAGAAGAAGAAGAAGAAGAAGAAGAAGAAGAATTCTTACAAAAACAAGAGGGACCTCGCAGCGGTCGCTGCTCGGGCCCTAAAAACGCCTTACTATATATACTTTTTTTCACTTATTGCTCAATAACTCGGTAACATTCCCACACATACTGCAACTCTGAAATAAGCAAAACAGTATTTGCAAAACGACTTACAAAACAGCATCAAAAGTACATTTTCACATCTTTTAAAAAGCATCCATTTTGTCCAAAAGCCGATTTGCCTCCATTTTGAAGGCGCATGGAGAAGCCCATTGAAAGCATTCGACTCCAATCCTCCCGCGGCGCCTTTTTCACTTTCCAGGTGACGGGCGCGGATCTGCTGGCAATTTAATTAAAACATGTAACTTTTAATTACCTAACTAATTAATTTGATAAGTAAAAACGGAGTGGGACTGATAAATGATGGCGGCGCTTCAAGGCTGCCCCGCCGAAGGCCAACACTTTTCATATTCAGAAAAATGACTAAATAAAGCCACCCTTGTTTGTTTTTTTTCCCTCCACGTGGCAGATAATGACAGCATTTGAAATGAAAGGAAATGAATTATGCATCCACAATAGTAAATACGATGGGAAGATTAGGCAATAAGACGATAAGAAATGTGCTTATTGTGTCAGGGTGCTGCCTGTGAAGCGGAACAGCGAGCCCAAATTGGCAAAGTTCTCGTGCATTTGAATCACCTTGTGTTGCTTGGTGGTAGGTGGGTGCTCCCTCCTCGTGGGTGCTGCTGCGGGCACCTTCCAGGGTGACGCTTCAAGCTCTCTCTGCCCCTTGTAGTAATTGCGCGTTTTCTCCCGGAGACGCTGAACCTTTCGGCGAGGGCCGCTTTTTTCATTGTTTTGCTAATTCAGAGCCCGAAAACATCCACTTGAACTTTTCCTTCCTCTTCTTCTCAAAACACAATCAATGCTTGGAATACTCAACAGTGGCAATCACCTTTTGTCTTCTTAATTTACTCGCAGCCATTTTCACTGAAGCAACCGCGCCTTGCTCCCGGCTGTTTTACTGGATTTGGACTGATTTTGCAAGGCCCACGGAATATTGTGTTCTTTTGCTATAAAACAAGGAACCTACCAAAAGAAAGATTAAAGTCTCTTCTTTAATCAGGAAAAAAAAAGAAGTCTATTTTTATCTGCTTCAAATTTGCAGCAATTAGCATTAGAATATAGCTAAGTTTCATCATTATTCACAAATCTGTTTAGAATTGTGGGGAAACAGCTTGTTTTTAAACATGGTTGATCTCTTATACTCTGCTGCCACCTGCTGGCCGTTTTTGTCATTACTACCATTTTTTTCACCCATTTACTGCAGTCGAGAGGCTGCATCATAGCTTTCTGTTTGCTCTAGTATTAAAAAAATCAAAAAAAACAAAAAAACCTTAAATATGTCTTTGGGACAATTAAAACATTTCACATAGAACGTATTTATACGTTTTTGGGAGCAAATGAGTTAAAAAAAAATTACAGTATTTTTAAAACAGTTAATGAGTCAACGAATGTTTATCATGCAATATTATAGTGAATTGTATAAATTAAAAAAATATGTACAAATACATCCAATGTAAAGTGTCTGAGTGTCTAGAAAAGTGCTATATAAATCTGATACATTATTATTATTATTATTATTATTATTATTATAATTATTATTAAGTATCTCAAACGAGCTGTGACCGGTTCGGTGCAGATCTGTGAATATGTTTTATGATGAATGATGTATATACATTAATACAATGACTAATACATAAAAAAGTAAAAATGCAAAACTGTGTACAAAACTGTAGTAACATTACATATACACACAGACATATTTGTGCTCAAATATTCAAATACAGTAGGTGTTTTGCATTTTGTGTGAGCATTAGCATTTAACGACCATGTATATTAAGGCTGGTTTTTTTAAACGACCATGTATAGTTTTTTTTGTTTTTTGTTTTTTTAACGACCATTTTAAAGTTAAGGGAGTTTTAAGAAGATGACCATGTATCATAAGGTGTCTTTAGAAAGAAAAAAAAAAAAGAAAAAAACAAACAAACAACGACCATATATTATAGTCAGGATGTATCGTAAGGCTTTTTTTTTTTTTTTTTTTTATTTTTTTTTTTAGCAGGTAGCAGGCTAATGTGGCTGTGATCTATTTTTCAAGAATAAAGTTGATTTCTTTGTGTGAAAGAGTTGAATTTTAAGAGAAAACGCATTTAAAAAGATTAGTCAATATCAATTTATATTACTTTTAGAAAACAGTCAATGTGATGAGACAAAATTGGCATGTGCTGGACATGCACGGGCACTGCAAACAGTGGATTTTTTTTTTTTGGTATTCAATAACACGTATGTGTCGATAAAACCTCACAAGCACAATTGTCATGAGTTACACGATGATGATAAAGTTGTGCAAATATTATAATTAAATTGATTCATAGCAACGCTAGCACGCTATGAAAATCTCCGCGCCTCTTTCAGTTTGAGCATTTCCAAATAAAACATTTGAGATGAGAATAATGAACAAGGGAGCCGTTTCCTGTTGGTGCTGAGCGCGAGCTGTTAAATCGTTCACGCGGATGCTGTTGACCTTGTTTGTTCCCACGCGGCGTCATTACGGCGCGGCCGCCATCAATCTCAATCAAGCAATTAAGTTACGCGCACGCGTTTGCTCGCTTGCAATTTCCCCATTGTGCTAATTACACCTAAACATGTCCTACCAAATTAAAATAATGAAACACACAGGATGGAAATAGCCGCAACTTAAGTCCAAAACGTCACACGTGGCGCAATCAACCCGAAGTCAAACCGCGCATTGAAATTTAACTATATCCATCCATCCATTTTATTGACCGCTTATTCCTCACAAGGGTCGCGGGGGGTGCTGGCGCCTATCTCAGCTGGCTCTGGGCAGTAGGCGGGGGACACCCTGGACTGGTTGCCAGCCAATCGCAGGGCGAAATTTAACTATATATGTATATATTAGGGGTGTGAATTGCCTAGTACCTGACAATTCGATTCGTATCACGATTCACAGGTCACGATTCGATTCGATACCGATTAATCCCGATACGGATTTATAAGTCGATTGTTGCGATTTTTTTTCATTCAAATTTAGAAAATACTAATCAGTAAGCTTGTAGAGTGTAAGATTTATATGGAAATGTATTATTTATTTATCTGAAATTTCAGTCTTATAGAGGTTGTAATCTGTTTCATGTTTGAACAGCATTAAAATAAAATATTAAGGCTTAATGTTCCGTTCATATAACATTCTTCCATGCTCAAGGTGTGAATCCTAACCCCGAAGTCAGACGTTTTGTTGAATAACAATTCTGAGCTCTTAAAAAAAAAAAAACAAAAAAAAAAAAAACGATTTTTTTTAATTGAATCGATTCGAGAATCGCGCGATGTAGTATCGCGATATATCGCCGAATCGATTTTTTTTAACACCCCTAGTATATATATATATATAGTTTTATGGAACAGCCAGAAATTCAATTACAATTTCAATTATTACTCTCCACAATTCAAATTCAATACAAATCAGCATAATCGTAAAATAAAAATAAAAATTAATACTAATTTTGAGTTGTTCTGAGTTGTTTAAATTTATGGTTTACAGCTTTTTTTTTTTTTTTTAAATAAATTTAATAAATGTTTTTTGTTTTTTTTTTATCCAAAAGAAAATTGCATGATTAAAGTGTTTCACAGAATTTTATTTGACTTAATATTTTTTACATTTAAACATTTTCGTATTTTGTAAAATAAATATATATAGTTTTTATACCACGGAGTTGCAATCTTACATTAATAATAAAGTCAGAAAAACAACCTTATAAGAATAAAATCCTTACAATTTTGTTTTATCTTGTCACAATAAAAGTGAATTTAAAAAAAGTAATATTTCATGAATAAAGTCATCAATCAATCTTATTGATATACTAATAAGAAAGTGTTCATATTGATTAGCTTTATTTTTTTTTTAATTATTTTTTTAAGTTGCACAGGCTCCCTCTAGTGGTACACAAATGAATCGCGGCTTACTCTTCCATTGTCTTGAACTTTGAAGTGCAATATATTTGCATTTAACCTGTAAGAGCCAAATTCTAACAAGCGCAATAAGGGGTTTGGTCGGTTCAAGCGTTGCCATTAAAAGAGAAATATGTTATTGACCTTTACCTGGCCGGGCTTTGACACCTGCCAGCATGATGAGCTGCCGGCCTCATTTCCTGGGCTGGAGAAGAAGAAGAAGGAAAAAAAAAAAAAAAAAAAAAAAGCCCATCAATTTGTCAAAACACTAACTTTCCACCCCGAATGCCTAACAGGAGCACGGTGAGCTTGTCCTTGTCAATCACGATGTCTCGGGAAACTCGTCTTTCATGATGGGGCCTCACATCCTCGCACGCACGACCGCGCACGCGCGTCTGCATTTTTTCAACGCTTGCAGATTGACAAGCAAGCGTGAGAGAGAACACGTCCATCTTCGATCGCCTTTGGTGAATTCAACTCCGGTGGGAATATTACCAAGTGGAATCATATCAAGAGAGCGCCAAGCCAATAAGATCAACATGAAAAAGTTTTCTGTAAACAATTAAATATCACGAAAGTATTGGGTCATAAAAGTAATGAAAGTACCTGGATAGTTTTATGTAAATGACATGCCCATGCTGTAAAATGAAAAATAAAAAGTTATCTTGAACAAATGATTACTTATTTCTGGTAGAAAATGTGAAAAATTGCGAATAATTTTACAAAAATCAAACAAAATTTTGGGAAAAATCTTACAATAGTCGTACTTTTAGTGAAATAATTTTAAAGTCTTGAGACGAAAGCAGAATGGATAAAATGTTCCTTCACTTTTTGCTGGTGATACGTTACATATATATTTTCAGTTGGAAAAGAAAAAATAAATTAATAAAAAAACGTTTTTTTGTTTTGTTTTAAAGTTACATTTCTTTAAAGGACTAAATAGCGAGAATTTTATGCGTATTATTTACATATTTTTAAATGTAATACAAGATTAAAGTTGTAATTTATTAAGTAAAAAAGTACTTATTTCAAGAAAAAAAAATAATTGAAACCCTTTAACAATATATATATTTTTTAAGAACAATTAAGGCTCGCATTTTACCAAAATCATAAGCATTATATTTATTTCTTTTAACTTAAAAATAAAATAAAGAGCCAGACTCCTATGAGAAAAACGTAATACAACAGTAACAAAAAAATCACTTAAAAAAAAAAAAAAAGTACAACAACTAAACATACAACCAAACATTTTTAGTGCACTTTAAAGAGGCAACAACAAGAACGTACAACATATTTTTTATTAAGACAAGTACTCATCAGGTTGTTGTTGTTTTTTTTTTCCTTTTGTAAAAATGTTGGTGAACCAATACAAAAGATGCATGGCCAAGTGTTCACTACACCAACGGGAAAACAAACAAACAAAGAAAAAAGGAGACAATGTTGACGCATTTTTTGGGGGGCGGGGTAGCAAAACACCAAGCAGCTCCTCCTCACATCATATCATGTATGCAAAACATTTACAACTTAACAAACGCGAGGAGGAAATTGGATCAACAGCAACTTTACACATGGTGGGATATACTTAGTGGGGGGTGAGGGTGCTTTTTTTTAATTTATAATTTTTTTTTTTACATTTGCATTCTACCTGAGATGCAAAAAAAAATCCCAACTATCAACACTCATGAACCTGAGAGAGTCAACTCAAAATCTACTAATAATCATAAGAAGGAAAAACATCAAATATTACCAAAAAAAAAAAAAAAAAAATCTCAAGTAGGATTAGCGCAATGGTGGCAGTCCTCAGTTCAACAAATCGTCGTCTTAAAAAAAAAAAAAAATGCAAAATGAGCGCGTGCTTGAAAACCAAAAACTCTCCTATACTTATGTACTTGTTATAGTTGATTTCTCTTATGTTTGACATTGGTTATGAAGTTAAACTACTGATATAGCAGGTTTATATGCAAATCAGAACATTAAAAATAAAAATAGGGATCACTATAAATCATTATTATAGTGGGTTCACTCCAGTTTGTCATTTTTAAAACAACGAAGAGAGAAAATCAAAATCAGTCAAAAAAATAAAAAAAAATAAAAAAAAGAAAATCTGCTCAAAATCAGTTGCTTCCAATTTTCACATCTAGGGGGCAGTCCATTTTTGCACTCAGCACTTTTCCGATTCATCAGTGCACTACTGGGCCGACACCCCGTCAACACGTTTGACTGGACGATGTCGTTCGAATGTACTGCAAAGTTGTTCAAATATTTTGGTCAAGCGCCATTATTTTTTTTTTTTTTTTTTTTTAAAAAGAAGTAACATTTTAAAATGGCAGAAAGTCATTTTTTGTAGGAAAACGTTTATTTATTACAACCTTATGAGAATTCCGACAAAAAAAAATGTAATCTGTGAATAAAGTTGCAATATAACATATTTTAGTTGACTTCTGTCAAGGATCTTGCTCTCAATTGACTCAGTTTTTCAATTACAGTTTTGAAATGATTTATCATAGTCTCATTTGTTGTGTATTTGACAAAATCAGAGTCATATTAAACATGGGCGTGTACACGTTCTCCATCCGCTGTCGTTGCGTCTGATTGGCTGACCGCTGCTTGTTTTTAACCTCGCCTACAATGGACATCCTCATAAATAAGAAATGCTCCAATGAACATTTGAAATCATCAAATTTAATAATACATAATAAATACAACATCTGGGACCATCCAAGCTTTTGTACAACACGAACGCCGGGGTTCAAAATGGCGCGTCGGTAAGCGACAACGTGGACCAAAGTCGCGTCGAGCCACTTAGAACAAATATACAAAATAAAAAGACTTTAGTGCAGGGGTGGGGAACCTTTTATATGAAATCCCATTCAATTTATGAAAAATAAATTAGTCATGAGGATTAAATCAGGATTTTTGCCTTTTTTATGTAAAATAATTTTTTTTTTTTTTTTTAGAAGAAGAACAAAAGTCTCATACTATGAGAATAATGTGGAATTTGTGTGGAAAGTTGTGTTGTTGTTTTTTTAAGACAATAAATCGCAATAATCAGATTAAAAAAAAAGTCACAATAAAATGTAAATGAAAAAAGAAAGAAAAAACTAATATAACAATTTTTAAATTGGAATGTTGGGACATTTATTTTGAGAATTTGGTTTAACATTTTAGGAAAAATTAGCCAAACTTTATTTAAAAAAAACAAACAAAAAAACTTGTAGGCTTGTACAAGACAAAAATGGTATTTTCTCAAGAAAAATAAAAAATCCGAATCAGAGAAGAATATAATGTTTTGGAAAAAAAAAATAATTTTTTTTTAAAAATGTAGAACGTTAGAATTAAATGTTAATGAAGTGAGACAAAAGATGCAATTTTTCTGAAAATGAACTTGGAATGAAAGTTTGTGTGAATGTCAAGGTGGTCTTACAAGAAAAAAAGTCACAATCTCTTTTGTAAATTGTAATTGTAATTTTGAGTAATTTAGTTGTAACTTATAATGAAAACATTGTAATTTTACGGGAAATAAACTCATTTTATTATCTTATTTTAAGAGATTCAAGTTGTAATTTTGAGCATGTCATAATTTTGCAAAACTAAAGTAATAATAAGAATAGGACATTTATGTAAGAATAAAACTGTTGAAAAGAATAAAAACAAAATTTAACCAGAAAAATGTCACAATCGGTACATTGTAATTCTGACGACTGAGTTGTAAGCTAACAACAACAAAAAATTGTAATCTCAGGAGAACAAAATTGCGATGGAATACAAATAAAATCACTATTTTATGGGACCAAAACTGTATTTTCATATGAATACTCATAATCATGTTGTACTTTTGAAAGATGTCATTTCATGGGTCGTAATTTTACAAGTGAAACGCTAACAAGATGAAAGTCATAATTTTGTAAGACTAACGTCATTAAAGTCATAATTTGTAGTGACTGAAGTTTTAATTTTAGGAGAATCAAGTCAATTTTATGAGAATAGTCGTGATTTTATGAGAATACTGTTGTCGTATTTATAATTTCTTTGAGTTAAGCCTGTCTCTTACATGCCTCAAACACGAGAAGACAGAGGCCATTAAACTTTTTTTTTTTTACATCACTTGTACTTTAGTGAATTTGAAATAGAAGTGGATCTGTGATATAAAAACCGTGGGGCTCGGTTTCCCACCCGTGCGTTAAAGCATCCAAGCAACTGTATGCCTCCACATCACACCAGGAAGTCCCTTCACCCCTTCCCCTACTCGTGATCGGGATGTGGCTTTAAGGCAGTGGTTATCCTACGTACTATTATGTTTTATAATAGCATAACTAGCTGGGACTTTGGGTTTGGGTTTCTGTTGCTAGGTAACAAAACGAAAGCTTTTGATTGAAGTTTTGAGGCTATGAGGCGACAAGTAAGGGGGAAAAAAAACAGTTGATGGTGCAGTAGTCCGTTCCAGACCAATCAAAGGTGGCCTGAGGGTAACAACACTTCAATAAATGTCTTTTTACTGCTTATGGATGCTAGCCAAGAAAGAGACATAACGCCCATTTCCCCTTATTTATTTGTACATTAGAAGGTATCAACATCTAAGAATCTAATTAAACCATATGGCTTTGCTCATATGAAAGAAAGAAATATATATATATATATATATATATATATATATATATATATATATATATATATATATATATATATATATATATATATATAATGAACTGCTTTATCCCTAATAAGCTAGCTGAGAAATTTAGCGCAATCAAAAAATGGGTTTATAATAGTCACTCGGAAATGTCAAAATAAAGACGAGAACTCACGTCAAAGCACAGTCAACTGTAAAGATGTCAATTGTTTTAACTATTAAGCTAAGTTTTAACATCATGCTAGCTTACCCTCATGCTGGCTTTGCTGTTTCCCCTGTTTTGATGCTTAAATAATGTCAAGAAAGTCTCCGATCTTTTTGTCGATCCGTTTCTCGGACAAACACTAAATAGTCAATAAAATTATTTAAGAAAATTATCAAAAACTGGGGATCTTTTTTTTAAGTGTTTCATAGAAGAAAATCATACCACTGGTTGGAAGCTGGCTAGCAAGCTACGTATAGCACTAAACACAAAACGGGCTTAAAATTGACACTTTTTACTTTAATAAATGTACTAATGAAGAACACAGCCAATTATAATCTCAAAGGGGGTGTCGAGTTGTTAATGGTTTGCTCAGAAAAGCGTCATTTTCATATTAATTGTTAAACTTTTGAGCTAAACATGCTAGCTAATAATGCTAGGTAGCCTATTCTTTATGCCAAACAACACAAAACAGGGAAGTCTTGAAGAAGAATATTTCCTTCTATTTGTCCATCAATTTCTAAATACAAACTATTTAATGATGTGAAGGAGCTTTAAAAAAAACATGCTGCTCTGACAGAAATGATGATGGTGCAAGTGTGGTGACTAGCCAAATTTAGCGTAAACAGGTTGTAAAAGTGTTACTTTTTGATAATAAAAAGTACAACACAGTAGGAAGGTCACGTTGTTGCTCAGGAATGATTCATATTTTTACAGTAATTGTTCACCTTTGAGGTCGCCATTTGAGCTAAACATGAGCATAATTCTAGTTTTAATGTTCTTCCAGTCTTTGGGAAACAAATATAATTGAATAAACCAAAACAAATGTAATACACTAGTTGGGGTTGTGTATTTTTTTTTTTTTACCAGGCTGATCAATGTGATACAAATGTTTAGATTTTGTGGCCATTGCCTAAAAATAATTGAGAAAATAATAGATGCGCTGTGTAACATTAAAGTGTTCCTTTTTTTTTTGTTAGCATGTATGCTAACTCCAAAAACATCCAACTTAAATGACATCTACTCGATAACGAACATTTGATCAGCTATCATTAGACTGAACTTTACACCAAGGCTAACCTCTAAAGATAACTGCTGTCTTGAAATCTATACTGATACAAAGACAGGCGACTTTTAATAAAAAAAATAAAAATAAAATAAAATAAAAAGTAAAAAGCCACTTTATCAGACACACCGTGCCTTCAGAATGGCCCGCATTCGATTACGAAAATCACGTCATAAAATTACAAGAATAGAGTCGTAATTTAGCCAGTGATTTTCTAAATTTCCACACTGACAAACGCACCACGGCTGAAACAAGTCACTCCGGAGAACTGCTAACAAAATTGGCTATTACTATTTACACACAATATATTTGTTAAAAACACGACTGCTTAGATCTCTAAAATGCAAACATTGACCCTCTTAAAATACTTCAATATTACAACTTAAATTCAGAATTATGACTTTCTCATAAAAATCATACATACTTGACTTTCTTCTCGTGCAATTGCAGATTTACATATTTGATTTAATTCTCATACAAATTACAACTTTCCCTCGTAAAATTCCAATTTATTGGCATGATAATTTGACTTCATTCTCATTCACAGTTTGTCTGATTTTGTCAATGTATTACAATTATATTTTGACCTTTAACCTTTATTTTCAAAAAATACAATATCAAATGTCCTTATGAAATTTGCATTCCTGTGGTAATTTATCGCAAAAATTGTGATTTCTTTTTTCAAGATTTTGACTTCATTGGCCCGATAATTTGACTTATTCTCATAAAATCAGGACTTACATAAAAAGTACCACTTTATCATGGGAATTTGACTTTACTTTCATCGTAAAATTGTTGCCTGTTCAACAACCACTTGATCTGGTTCCGGACTCGTGCACAGACTTCGGGGTTCTCACATGGCCCCACCCCAAATTTTGGATTTGGGATACTACAACTTCAATCTTAAACAACTCTCAAAAATAATACAGGGTTAGGGCAAGCTTCGGTTTTGGGGGGTGGGGGGGGGGGGGGGGGGGGGTCTATGACAACCTTCATCCAACTTTGACCAGGTGTCCCTAATAAAGTGGCTATTTAGTTGAACTTTTTTTTGTTTGTTTGTTTGTTTTGTCTGACATCCATGTGTAAACCAACAGCATCAAATGTACACGTTAGTGGTTGGGAGAATAAAAAGGGCGATAAGCATCCTGTTTGTGCTCGGCGGCACAAGCTAACACACGCACACACGACAGGCCACTTTCACCTTGGCGTCCACATCTAAACCAACAAGCACGTGAGTGAGAGGAAACAAAACGGAAATAGAACAAGGCACAAAATAGTCTGTAAAAGAAAGAAAGTGTACAGAAGTTTAGGCCCCAAGCAGTCCAGGAAGGTTTCGAGACAGAAGCTTCGGCCTCTTGTCAACACGAGGCCACGCCAGTCCTAATTTCGCTCCCTCCCACCCACCAAACAATGATCGGAATCTGAGTTGGACAAAATGCTGCCAAAAGCACCACCAGCCTTCCTTCCACACTTTAGATGTAATACTCCTTCTTCTCGTCTGTGTTGTTGTGTCCGCCCTCGGCGTTGATGATGGCCGTGTCGGCGTCGGCCGCGTCGTCCGCCCCTTTGGCTTCGTGCGTGAAGTAAGTGCCTGCGCGCGAACAAAAAAAAAAAAGAAAAGAAAAGAAAAGAAAAGAAAAACACACTCGACAATCCTATCAGGCGGCAACAAAAGACGGCGGGGATGAGTTCATGGTCAAGTGGGATTGGCCGCGCTTTACCTTTGTGTCTGGCGAAGTATCGACCGAGGACAATGAGCGCGCAGAGGATGGCGAACATCACCACGGCAACCACGCCGCCGATGACCGCGTGGTCAAGTTTGGGTGGCGCGCCCTCGCCTGCTCGAGAGTCTGAAAACGGGGACATTTGTTTTAACGTCAACAAATACGGAGCTTGATGTGCACCGCAAATCCAACTCAAGGATTTTATTTCATACAAAAGGAGGACATTTACCATTTTTGCAATTCCGACCATGTGTCAACCATGATAGAAGAAACTGATGGTGAGAGAAAAGTACAGATCCAAAGTATACCACAACATGCATCAAACATGGTGGGAGGGAGTTGAAACCAGGATTTGGACAATTGTCAATTAAAAGTCCCTTAACTCTTTGACTGCCAAAAACGTTTAATAACGTATTCTAAAATACTAATGAATGCCGCCAAAAACGTTGATTTACGTTTATTACGGGGGGGGGTTTCTCAATGGGCAGCACAATGTCTTGTGCAGCGCTGCCTTGTCACTCAACAAAAAATAGTGTCAAAGTCACAAATCAAAACTAATTAAAATTAAATTCCAAAACTATATATAAAAAATTATTTATAAATCCATTATCCCCATGAGAAACAAGGGCTTACTGTACATTTGCCTCAAAAGTAATTGGCACGACATTGTCCGAATACTTTTGAGACCATGTTATTGCATCAAATGGTGCTTCTTTTATTATTGTGTCAATTAAATCTTAACAACGTCTACAAGCTTTCAATAACATCTTAGAGTGTTTGATTTCATCGTGGGCGAAATAAAACCTGTGCCATTCAAATATTGTTTTTGTTTTTTTATTGTGCTAACAGCCATTAAATGATTACACTGGCGAGATAAACAAAATGGGCTTATTTTCTCTCCAAGCGTCGTCACTTGACCTAACCGCCAAGGAAGCTCGGCTCTGAAAGTGCCAGTTTGTGTTGTTTACTGAGAAACAAAAAAAAAAGACAAAAAGAAAGAAAGCAAAGACACGCTACAATGGCACCAGTTGCTCCCGAGGGGGTTGGAGACAGTGTATGCTAAACGGTTTAACTAAAGAGCCCACAAATAGACTATTAAAGCCTTTTGTTCTTACTTAACGATACACACAGCAACTGGATCATCGCGTGGTACCGTTCACTTGCGCGTCTTTTCAGAGCTTCAAGTGCACTCATATTGCGTGCGAGGCTATTCAAACTGTAAACGACGAGAATAACACTACATGCCTTGTTAAATGAGAAAGATGGAATAATTTGACCCCTAATACAACAGCTTCAAAATAGCCAGCTTGGAGTATGGACACCTGTTGTGTTAGCGCTAGCAGTAGCACTGGTGCTAACATATTGATTAATTGATTCATGACAGGATACTCAAAGGGCATTTTCGGCATTATTCCGTTATAAATACCTCTCATGTTGTGTAAAGCCCGTATCCCACTGAAGGGCTTACGTTTGCAAAGCTAGCGAATGTTGATTTGTTGTCTGGGTTCATTCAAGGTCGTAACATTCTCTAAACATTTGCCAAGAGTTTAATGTTTTTTTTTCTTGTCGCAAGGAACTTTGAACAACTTTGAACCTGAGAAGAAATCAACATTCGCTAGCTTCGCAATCGTTCGCCCCCCTCAGTGGGATACATGCTTTAGCGCTAGCATCATTGATTCTAAAATATTTTTGTATCATAATCAAAGTAAATTACATGGTATGGAGGTGCCTGAGAATGCCACACCCCCCCAAAAAAACAAACAAACATTCTTTATAACAATGGTGGACCAGCCAGGACACCTGTTGCATTAGCGCTAGCATTGGGGCTAGCTTATAAGCTTACTTATTTATTGATTGATGTATTTATTTATTAAGATAAAAGTAAATTACACAGTACGAGGGTGCCTGAGAAAATCCTGTAAATATTGGTGGTATACCCATTATGCTAAAACATTTTGTTTATTCATAATATGTTTAGTTATCAAAGTATCTTATAAGCATACGACACTTGACACAGTTGGGGGTGTCAGTGGTGCGAGGGACTAAACATGTTTTAATTATTTTGAATTCTTCTTTTATTATATTTTTGGGGAAAATCCAGGACAACTCACATGTTGTGTTAGTTAGCATTAGCATCAATGCTAGCTATTTATTGATGTATTTCATCTTTCATGATAAAAGTAAATAACACAGTCCAAAAACTAAAATCTTTGATATTAGTGGACCAGCTAGGATACTTGTTGTGTTAGCGCTAGCATCTGTGCTAACATTCATGTTATTCATTCATCACAGTGACTTAAAATCAAATAAGACCAACTGTAGCGGTTGACTCGTAGCAAATAAAACGCTTTCTTCTTTTGCTGGCTGTCACTGGTGTGTCGTTATATAGACCATACATGTTGGTGCTTTTATACCGTCTGGGGATGGGAGGGGGCGTTTTAAGAACTTCCGACGCCGCCTGCAATTTGGGCGAGAGTTCACACGCAATAAAATATATTGGGCTTCATAAGAGGCCATTTGTGGAAGTCATATCGAGCTCCATCATGAGAGACCGAGACGCCAGCCTGCAGATAAATTGCGCCCGGGCGGGGAAATGTGAGGCTGCCTCAGGTGTCACGGAGCATCGCTCGCTCACATTAAGGCGCATTTATTCCCACACTCCCGCACCCCGGAAAGAACAAGGCAACGTTTGAAGCCTTTACATGTCCCGGCCCAGAATAGCACCGAGGCACTTATCAATCGTCTACGATGGGCGCGCACTGGGAGTGATGGAGGTGTGGCGGCCGACGGGGGTGTGGAAATGGCGCCACTGTTCTTTGCTGCATGAGAGAGCAGCTCAATTTGCCACCAATCTCACTAGTCATGCTCTCCACTTGGACGATTCCGTTCTAAGACACCAGCGGAGTGACGATGGAGGAACAATATCTCAGAGTTTTTCTTTTTTTTTTTTTCCGGTTCAGAAGTCTGAATGTGAGAATATGCATGAATGGCACTTTTTTTTTTTTCCACAGTCCCACCTGATGGATGTAATAAAGTACATGTCCTTGTTAGGAGGCAGACGTTGAGCAACTTCAAAGAAAAAAAAAATAGCTATAATCCAATAATGGTCATTAAGCTGTTTTCTTGGCAACTTTTGGTAGATGACACATGAAAGAAAAGGGAGAATTGGTCACCCCCTAAAAGTGTAATAAATAAATAAATAGTTTGCCACAGCGCCACCCACGGGTTCTTAGGAAGCACTGCTCCTACTGCTGCACCATGTAATTGCTGTAAAAAGTCCGCACGGCCGTCCTTAAAAAGCATAATTTGTCATAAACGCGAGCGAGATGAAACCAATTAATGAGCTTTTTTGTGGAGTTCGGTTCCGCATGAGCGCCCCCTCCTCTTGGAATGAACCACGTGCCGAGATTTGGGCGTGCGTGCAAGGCGCGGTGTGTTTACTGTGGCGGGGATGCCAGGAAGCACGGCCAAGTCCCCGAGGAGAAGGAAAAACTGCACTTTAATGAACACCCGTGCACTTAAAAAAAAAAAAAAAAAAAGGAAAAAAAAAAAAAAGGAAAAAAAAAAAAAAGGAAAAACAGGCGGTTGCACAGTCCTGTCTGCAGCCTTCGAAAAACTCCGCCGATTCTCCTCCACTACCTTCTTTCTCCCCCTCCTCCCTCCCTGCCCTCACCTTGCCCCCTGCCGTCTTTCATTTGACACATCCGCCTGGAAACATGCCTCCGCACACCTAGGGAGAGTTATTTTAACAGGTGAAAAAAAAATAAACAAAAAAGCCAGGTTGTATGCTCCCGGAATGAAGCAAAAAGAGAGAAAAAAAATGTTCAGACGTAAAAACCTCCACGAAAACATATTACATTCAGCATTGTGCGCCGCAGCTCTATGTCACTGTCCAAGGTCATATTCAAGCTGTCATGCTTTTCGCTACAGCCCACAATTCTAGTCAATAAACTATTTCCTTTAAAAGTCATGGTATTGTGCTATGTGTACTTATAACAGTAATACGAATTACTTATGGTGGGGAATCATGAATCAAATCATCAAGAATGATAGGAAAATATAAATCTATCCAACAGAACAAAAACAGTACATACTGTATGTTTGGGGGGGGGGGGGAGTATTTTTTTGCAAAGAAATTTCAACAAAGAGAAAATATGGCACTAAATCACAAAATTGTGACATTTGGCCTTTTCTTTCATCATGAATTGATTTTTATCAAGTGGTATACTTTTTTTTTTTTTTTTCATGTTAATGAAAACATTTAAGCAATGCATTTCCACATTTACTTCTTTAACAAGCTCTACTACTATTCAAGTACATCAAGTACACTCATCCTCATTGACTCCATCACACCGCTACAAACGTGCATTACAACACAACACTTGTTACACAATGCCGCATGGAGCGTTCAAGTGTTTAATGAAATGATTTTAAAGCGTAAGGCTGCCTACAATGTGCTCAGAGATGGAGGTGAGGGGGTTAACGTACCTGTCGTGATGAGGCGTTAACTCATTCTTTTGTGTATGTGTATATATTAGGACGGTCAATCAATTAAAAATTGTAATTCTCATCAATTGTGAGTTTATATGAGGGATTATAATTTAGTTTGAGTTTCGGTGGTAGGCCATATTAAAATATCTAACAATGTCCGTTACCGTAGAAGTGAAGCTGTGTAACTTAAGCCAGTTGGAGTTTGCAACACTGCAAGCATCAAATAATCCTAAACGTTTTGTATCTATTTTCGCACTCTTTCCTCCTTGCTCACACGTATTTCTATGCCGTGACAGTCTGTATAGAACAATTATCACATCACCAAATGTGTGACATATAATTAATTTAATAATTAAAAAACAATCAATATAGTGAAGCTAGAAGAGAAGCGTGTAATGTCAAGGGATGAACAAAGCAAATTCATGAAAAACCTAAAATTGAATTTAAAAAAACGAGTTAAAAAATGGCACTGATTTGGATATTTAATCATTTGTTTGTAGTTTGCACGTCTTAAACATATGTGAAATCTGCCCATGCACTACTTGTATTGGATTTATAGAAAACTAGACATTGCAATTTCTGGAGAAATTGTGTGCGAATGCTGAAGTGATGAATGAAAAAAAATGTAAACGTGGAATGATTGTCCATGAATGATATGAAATATTATAATATGGTGAAAAATATGCAATATGTTGGTGTATCAATGTTAGAAATTGTGTGGTGAATGCTGAATGAAAAAAAAAGTTTGGGTTCATGACCGTCAGGTCAAGTGTCTGTTTGGAATTCATGTAACAGCATCTAGTTTCAACTGGTTTTAAGTCATGTGACAGCTATGTGATGTCAGGAGCTTTGTGATGTCAATCTTTAATCCTTTACTTAGTCACAACCAATCAGATCGATTCACTGTCTGTAATACGGTCTGTGAAGTGTGTGTTTGTCGGATTATTGCCTCTGTTCCTGTGTGCATCTCCACAGCCCGAGGAGGTTTGGCATCTCGTGATTCTCGATGCAACTCTTGTTGTTGTTTCTTGTCTAGTCAAGTTATGTGAATAAACAGTTAAAATCTTATTTGTGTCTGCGCTTTGGGACCCAACCTCAGAACATAACAAAAACAAAATGGAGACATGGAATGATTTTGAACGATACATAATGATATTGATGTGGAATGATATGAGATGAATTGGAATTATGTGGAATGGTATTGGTGAAAAATGTGCACCAATGTGTTAGTAAAAAAAAATGTGTGATGCTACTCATATTGAAAAATAAGGAACGATGTGGAATTATGAATTTCATTGAAATTGAATGCATTGGAACGATGTGGAATGAGAAAAATGTGAAAAATTGCAAAATTACTGGAATGTTGAAAATTTTTCTCAAGGTGACCCGAATGAGCTGAACATTTGCAATTTTGAATGAGAAATTTGTGGAATCTATGTTGAATGCGCAATTGGGAATGAATAGGGAATATATATAAATACTATGGTTTGATTAGGGCTGCGTCTAAAATATCGATATCGAATCGATATTCCTTTTCATAGCCCAATATCGATTCATAAAACCATGAATCGATACTTTTAATGCAGTTTTTAATGTGCCAAATACAGCCCGACCGATTAATCGGCCACTGATTATTATTGGCCTTCAAATATCGGCCAAAACAATCGGCCAATTGAGCTAAATATTTTCCCCTTAAATTGTTATCGAAAAAAAGCCGAAGTTTCCGACGCTGTGAAAGTACCCTGAATGCACCATTTTGCTCGCGTGCCATTAGCAACTACCAAGTGTGTAGCGTACGTTATTCCGGTTATTCTGCTGTTGTCCCGAAGCGTCGTTTAAGATGTTTCATGACACCGCAGTTGGACTTAACTGTAAAACGAAATACACAACGTTAAGAATTACATCCACTGCATATTTAAATACCAAACACGCTTTATTTTTGAAACTTCACTAGCCTGGGGCTAACGGGAAGTTAGCCAATGCTAATGGGAAGGTAGCATCGACTTTGGGAGTGTTTTTCCTTCAAATAATGAATCGAATCGATTTTAGAAGTCTGAATCGATACCCAGCCCTAGGTTTGACAACAAAACCAAAATTGGCATGACAAAAAAGTCTGCGCCTTAAGTTTGACACCAGTGTCTGTAATTAAAATGAACCAACAGTGCCAATTGTAAATTCTTTCAAGTCAAGACAGCAAACCAGATTTATTTGGCCTGCTTTTGTCTTCCACTACTTTTCCGCTTCTCAATGCTTTCTGGCTGACTCATCCAGGTCGGCGGTTTGAATGTGCGACAAGGCAGGATCCTGTCGGGATCAAGAGCCGGATCCCCAGGAGAGGTTCAATAAATAGACGTGCGCGTGATACATATCCCCACTATGTGTCACATTCAAATGTCATATATTATTACAACAGACAGCAGCGTGTCCTGCCTCCCTCTTGTAATAAGCACAATTTGATGATGTCTGTAATGCGGCTGCTTGTCCATGTTGTCAGCGAGGCACCGCTCGCCGTTCCGTGCGGGAGCGCTGACATGCCCGCGACGACATCTTGACAGGATGTGAGCAGGCCGCCGGGGATTTATGGTGGTGGTGTGGCGGGGATCAAGGGGATTTGCAAGTAATGCCCACGTCTGGGTGATGGAGAAAGCAGCTCTGCGCCACATACTTGACCGTGTCACCTCTCGCTTGTCTTTGTACATGTATGTTTTTCCTCTCGTCATACAATTAACACCAATTATGGCTGTAATTCCTGGAGCATGAAATTTTCCTGAGAAATGTGAATGCCATAGACATCTCTCTGGAAAATATGTCACGCTTGAAATGTGAAATGAATCAATTAATCATGTCAAAACACGTACCACTTGTTGCTGAGCTTGCCAGTAATTAATACCAAGTTAAAAAGATACATAAATAAATAAATAAATAAATGGCTTTCAAGTTTTGAAGTCATAAAGTATAGAACAGCTAAAATATACATACTTCTGAACTGCAAGAAGAAAAAGAATAATATTAAACTTAAATTTGGATTTTTTTTTAAAGGGATACTTGACTCATTGAGCCATTTTCAGCAGTAGAAAGTTAATATTTAGTCTATAATTAATTATAACTAACTTCATTATTTTTTATGTACAATTAGTACCTTTATAAAGTATTTTTTCTACTTGCTGTCGACTGATGATGACATCACCTGTTGCTGAGGAAGTAGGTAACGACCAATCATGGCTCAGTTTACTGACCAAACCCAGAAAACAGGTGAGCCATGATTTTTTTAAATTTATTTATTTATTTATTTTTAGGTGAGCCATGATTGTTAATTTGTTACCTACTTCCTCAGCACAGGTGATGTCATCATCAGTCGACAGTGGAAAAATGACTTTTTAAAGGTATTAATTGTACATGAAAAATGAAGTTATCAAATTCATTCCGGACAAAATATTAACATTTCACTCGTGAAAATTGTTCAGTGAGTCAAGTATCCCTTTAAACATCTTTGTTCTTAATTTTCATATTTGTGGATTCAATTATTTTATGGTAATTTGCCTTTGGGTATTTTATTATGCATTAAAAAAAACTATTTATCAATTTATATGATTTTACTATTATACGTTCGAATGAAAATTTGTTTTAGTCTGTAGACTACAGACAATATACAGTAAATTCCACACACTTAGAATGTCATTTAATGGTATTTACTGTATTTGCAGGTAAAAATAAATAAATAAATAAATAAATAAATAATAATCATATCTAAAATGATCCACTATTTGTGTTTGGTTTTATTTTTAGGTTTGGTCTCTCTCAATAGCCTTTTTGTTTTTGTTATTTGTCCACCTGATTGCAAAGGTAGTATTAGTAGATCGCATAACTTAAATAAAATAAATAAATAAATTAATTAATAAAGCCTATTATCCAAATAAATGTTCAAAAAAAGATTCCAAGCTGCATGGGTGGCCCAGAATTTTAGGCACTGGTAGCGCTCTGCCCTCCCTAATCAGAGACATAATCGTCGCGAGGCACCGATGCCCAAGTGGACCGCCCCCAAATATCGCCCAAAGAAAAGGTACATTTCAGTTTCTTGTTGGCTGGCTCAACGAGATCCTGGGGTAAAAAACGTTTGGGCACTCCTGACAGAAACATTATATATTACACAAATGACCTTGATGTAGCGTGAATGACTTTGCCGTTGATAGGGTAAATCCTTCACCGAACGGACTTGGTACAATGGAGCAACAGTTAAGAATGAACTGCCGGCCTGTCAATAGCCATTTGGCAAAGCAAAATCGAAAAACATCCGCATCTTTTGTGTTTGATTCGAAAAGGAAAGAAGCAAACACGAGATGAGGAGCGAGCGTACACGGCTAACCTTTAACCAAATCATTTGCACTCAAGCGCCGCAAAATTGGACTTTTCATTGCCGCCGGTTCTCCTGTTAAATAGATTCCCGGCAGTCTTTGTAACAACCAAGGATAATTTGACGATGCACAAATGTTGTGATTTAAGAGGGGGGGAAGAAAAGAAGTTGAAGGTCTGACTGCAATAAATAAAAATGTGAATGAATGAAAACTGTGTCGTTGAACCATCCTCAAGTTGTTTATGCCAAAAGATCACGGGCAATCTGTATTTTTGTTCCTTCTTCAAATATTATTGAAAAATGTGGACCAGGGAGGCTTCATGCAACATCTAATGTGCAGTTTTTGTAATTACTGGCAACTTGCTCCATGAGAACGCAACATTAGCGTAATGAAGCGCCACTTGAGGCTGGGCTGGCACTAGCAACCTGTTCCTCCTAAGGGACCAATTAAAAAAAATAAAACTCACTCACTTTCTTTATTAAACAAAAATAAACTGGAGAAAATCAACTGGGAATCACACTAAACAACGGTACAGTATGAAAGGGGGGGTGGTGGGGGTGGGGGTGGGGGTCGGTTTGAATAATTACCATTTCTAAACTATTCCTTAATTTTTTCAAATGAAAAGGCAACGACACGCCCGAGACGTCCAAGTGGACGGCACTCTCGTAAAATTCAACAAGAACTCCGAGACTGAACATTAGTGGAATCATGTCGGACGCTCATATAATGGGCACAAAAATGGACTCCTCACACTCCATCTGGTGCGTGATTGCCACATTTGTTAGGAAAAAAACAAAAAAACCTCCCATGTGCTAGTGTGAGTAAACAGAAGAAAACAAGGCATGTAACGTGCTAGTCAAAAGGAAAGAGAAGCGAGAAAACAGAGGCTTAGCTGGGCGAGCTAAACACACGCACACAAAAAAAAAAAGTGCACACTTTTTATATCTAAACACAAGAAATCCTTAATTTCTCAGTGTCACCAGCCTAATAATGCTAGCACTCAATGAAAACGACTATTGACCGGCTATCAAAAATTAGCGTTACACAAACACACATAGCCTACAGACAGTAATAATAATAATAATAATAATAATAATAATAATAATAGTGTTATATATTATTCCTAATCTGTGAAAAATGAGTTTCAGCAATGATGTTTACCACTTTCTTCTTCTACTCTTTATCTTGTATTTCCATGCATGCACCACACTGCCCCTAAAAGGCCAAAGCATGAACAGCATATATTTTATTTTACTTGCTACTATTTTTTTTTCTAGTTATTCAATTATATTTAAAGTGGAGTTGAAGAAATACAAAAAATGTTGAAATCACTGAATCGCGATGTCAATATCAATCCATCAAGTCCGATCAGCATGACCTGAGAAAACCTGCACATTTCAACCGTAGGCTCCTTCAGACGAGGCTGGAACAAGGGAGGCGAGCTCCCGAGCTGCCAATCGAAGGGGATATCGTCTGTTCAATCAAGCCGACAACCTAATTCCATGTTCCGTATGGGGGCAGGCTGCCCAAGAGCATTGACGGCGTCTAGTGAGGGCTTAGCCGGGATATGATGTCCCTGCCTCGGATCATCTCCGAGCATCTGATGGCTTGGGAGAATTATCTCACCCTGCTCCCGAGCCGAGGATTCTGGGTAATCTCTGCCATCGTTAAACACTCGTTTTCGCAATCATTTCTTCATTCGCCCAATCTAATCATTATACAGTGCGACATTGACTTATTATTATTATTATTTTTGCTGTGTCATGAACGAAAAATTGAAATTATGTCATTGTTATTAGATAATTACAGAAAACAGGATCTATGTAAGATAGTGGCCCTTCAGTAATAAATATTGTATACAGCGGGTTTTTGTTTTCCCCTTATATTTTTAACATTTAATTTTTTTTTCCCAACCCATATTTTGGTCAAAATTAGTGTTAATTTTGAGTTAATTTAAAGTTCCTATCACACCACTGTTTTTTTTCAATTAATTAATTAATTACTTAATTAATTATTATTATTATTTATTCATTTAAAAAAAAAAATAAACACGAAATTAATGATCATCCCTTCCTTGGAAAGCCTGTACCGGGGGAATTCCAGTTGCAACGCAGCAGACACGTCCATGTCAAAATTTAGCAGTAATAAATTGAATAATAATGCATTTATTTGTGGAGACTGGGGTCAAATTGTATACAATTTAAAAAAAATTTGCAGAATTTCACAAGTTACGCCATGTTAAAGATTAGATAGAAAAATACACTGAGCTGTCACTGTCTTACAAATGCAATTATGCCAACTAGTGGCAGATAATAACCACAACACAATTAATTTTTTTTAATAGTACAGCACATCTTTTTAATTGTATGAATTATAAAATTACTGTATCAATTACTACAAGTTGGAGCCATATTTCTATTAGTTTAACATTGTTTCCACATTTATGCTAACACGTGTATGAAAATTGAGAAAAAAGGATTTATTATACATTTTATTGTACATTTAGAAGAGATATAAAATTAGCGATTAATCGTGAGTTAGCTATTGAAGCCATGCAATTAATTACGATGAAAAATGTTAATTGCGTGATAACCCTACATTGTCCGCATCATTGCAGATTATTACGCTCAAAATCAGCCCCAGCTCACCCACAATCAGGCATTATAGAAAAAATTGCCCAATCTTGCCACAACATAGCAAGTTGCCAACATGCTTGGATAAGTCTGATAAATGTTTTTATGTTTAATATGAAACTTATTGCAAGAAACTTTCAAACACATGAAACAAGAAGTACTCTTTTGAAAAGGTTGACTTATCTCCCTCCCGAGAGGTTTGCAGGCGCGCACAAAAACACCCTTTGAGACCCGACAATTTGAACTCTTTTGAAACTTTTCACAAACATGAAACAACACGGCAGACGTTTATTGTGGCGTTTGCTCCCGCGCTGCAGCGGCAAGAAAGAAAAGGGGCCTTGTCAACCCAACTCAAAGTCGCGTCGCAGACGACACAACAACTGACACTTGACACCGACTCAAAAGGCCTTTGTGTGCGACATGCTGCTTCATGTCTTTGTGACTGTACGTGTGACAATTACAAATACGTCTGCGCCGTACACACTGGGCGGCCTGTGATTACAAACCCGGTTAGATCTCAGCCGGGGGTGCCCGTGGCGCCACGGCAGCTGTTTAATGAAAATTGTGCTTTATGTTACAGCAGGTCTCACTATTTTTGCCACGTTATGCTGATGAAGGTGCTGCAAAGCAATCTACCGGCAGCCAGCTTAGCGTGGCCCCTGTGACAGGACGTTTAGAGGAGTCGCGAAATGCGACAAGGCTCAATTACATCCTCCCAGCATGCACTGAATAAATTGCGCTAAATCCCCCTTTCGTCTTTCACGATGTTACAACCGGGGGGGGGAAATAGATGATGGCTGCCTTTGGAAGCGGAGGGCTCACTGGGAAAAGTGCAGCGTAATACACCGTGGAGTATTAACAGTTTGTATCATCAGCTTGTTAAGGAAAGAGTGAAAAGAAACTGAGAATAAGCTGTAAAGAGAATGGAGAGAGAAAAAAAAAAACAGAAAGCATGACTGCCAAGATGTCAATCACTTGCACTCTCGTGCTGACCGTTGCCTAAATGATGCAAAATTAGGTGACCCAAAAACCCTTTAAATTGTGTGTACTTTCCAGAAAACAAAACATTAAACTAGCAAATTATGTGTAATAGTAACATCCTCTCCCAAGTATGTCATGTTATCAACGTAGCAGACGTTGACTTGTTTACAGTGCTAATGCTAGCTTACTAGAGCTAGCGCAGCTATTTTGTTGCCGGACAGCGTTCTTTATGACTCGTTTTCACAAGTACGCATGCCAATATTAAAGGCCATATTTCAGAATTGTGCTCGTGCTCATGCACACGTTAGCTTAGCAATTAGCTAATCATACCTTTGTGAGTATCATCTTGTCAGAACAGAAGTCGATCTTACTCGCTGCCACGGAGGCGATGATTACTGACTTAGCTCGTTGCTAGTTAGCTAGTGCAGCAAAAGGAGCATCAAGCTTGCCTCAACCTCCAACTGCTCGCTGTAGGTGGCATCCATTCCAGGTAAGTTTTTTGGGACCGTCACGACGGTTGATTCTCAGCTTTGCTTGTCAATGTGTTTTGATGAAGCCTCTAAAATTCAAATTTTACGTTTCACTGCGATGCAAAATCACAGATTTTTTTTAAAGGAACTATTTTCATATTAATTGTAAATTATTGTCACAACTTTTCATAAAAACTATATATAATATAATTAGAATTGGATGATGTTTTTTTTCAGTGAAGATTAAATTTTTTTTTTTTGTGTTTCACATTATAAAGGCAAATTTAGAATTTTCTAAATATCACTAAGTAACATACTAAGGGTTTGTACGTAAAAAGTTGACCATGTTGTGCACAGATTGGTATTCTAATCCTTTGAACTTACATCAGTTGAGTCTCCCGCTACTATTGATAAAGGGACCTGTTCTTTAAGCATATTTTTCTGCCCCCTTTTTTTTTTTTTGAAAATGTCACAACGTGGCATATCCAAATGCCACCTCCCTGGGCGTCCTCGCCACATGTGTAGCCTTGACATTGCGTTTTAAAACGCAGCTGCTATTGAGAAACATTCAAAGCCTAATCAAACGTACAACATTGTGTGTAGGGCAGGTGGGCCAATGATCTGTCTTTCATTTACTTAAATGATTATTGATGTATTTTTTTTTGTTTTTTTTCTGGCCTCACAAAGACAAAATGTGGAGCTGTATGTGAGATGTAAAGGGTTTTCTCATATGACGGACGGCCGCGGATGGCGAGATACAGCTGCAGATGCTGATAAGATAGAAGAGTGCGGGGCTCAAACACACGACTGGGGTGGCACTGACGGCACCCTGCATCCTGTCCTCAATGTCACCCATCAGCGCCTATCTGATGAGAACTTCCTGTCCGCACACACACACTCACGCACAGTGGGCACAACGGTGGTAGTGGTGTGGTGGTGTACAGTACCTTGCGTGTTGACTGGGTTGGTGGTGGGTGTGGGGATAGTAGTGGGAGCATCTAGATGAAAAGAGTAAAGAAAAACAAAAAATAAAGAACATGTATAAGAAATAAGAAAGACAAAGAGTAAAGAAGACAAAGCCATTGATGACAAGAAGCTTTTTAAAATGACATGATTTTTTTTTGGGGGGGGGGGGAGCGACAGGTGCGGGTTCATCAGAGGGACTAAAGTCAGCTAAAGCTAGGTGGCGGCTAGCTACAGCTAATACAAAATGCTATGTTTATAGAGGAAGGAAATACTGAAAATGACTACAAAGTCTGTTTTTTTTAAACACCGTTACTTAAAATATTACCTAGACAGTTTTAAGATGGTGACTCTACAATTAATTAATACACATCACATTTTCCCCAATGTTAGCCAACTGGGTTCCACTGTAATTGCATTGGCAACTATAAATTCCAAATATGCACCAGTACCATACAAAACATAATACGTAAAATAAATCCACTCAATAAATCCCCTACAACCCCAACGCAACAAAAACAAGACAAGTCACAATGAAAACTCCCGGGACAAAGCTTATGTTCCAGCTAATAACAATGGTGTCAACTTTAAATCAATGCTAATTATCCGGCGTTACCAGATTAAGCTCTGACAACCACATGGGGAGGGCGGGGAAACAAGTTTAGCGACAACAATGGAGGATGTCGTGCGTTTCTCTGATAGGCTCTGCAACTTCTGCAGTCGTCAGCTAGCTTGGCGCGAGACAATAGCGGCACGTAATGAGCCGTCTTACAGTCTAATAGATTTCAGTGTCATGCCATTTGTGCTGAGAAAATGTACATTTCCTCAAGCGTTTCATGTCCAAGCCGTACTGTTTGGATGGTAGCAGAAATAAACGCTGATGGGAATGGCATAAACCATGGCAGAAAATCATTACAAGTGGCATCGTAAGGGAAATTCTTGTCGTGTTCAAGTGTACGGCATCATATTGCGAGCTACAAACTTGCAATACCTCTCTTAAAACTGCAAGTATGGAAAGTTGTTTGCAGATTTATTTGATATCCTTGATACAAAGCTCCAGGTTTGTTTTTTTTGTCTTTACTTGTAAGAATCAGCACACTTAGGAGAACAAATATGGTGTCTTTCCATTCTACATACAACCCCATTACTGTATCCAAATTATTTATGACCATTTCACAGTGTATTAGCATCCTCTATTGGTTAACAAAAAAAAAAAAAAAGGAAAAAAAAAAGTTATTACAGTCAAGCAATGACATTTTCCCTGTCAATAGTCACCACAGTCCCTACTTGTAACATTATACAATTTGACTAGTTAACATCTAGTGCTTCTTAGTAGCACTAGCAGCGCACAGATGTCAACTAATGCTGTGGTCCCCAACCACCCGGCTGCAGACCACATTGGACCGGGCCGTACAGTTGAAAAAATAAAATAATAATAATAATAATAAAAACCTTACAGTAGTTCCGGTTTATTTATTAGAAGAGGCTGAAAAATATTTCTTTTGAAAAGTGATGATTCTCTCTGTTACATCCGTCTATGATGGACTCTTGACGCAAAACGTTATGAGTAAGACCCTTATATTTCTTAAGAAAATACAAAAGCCCTACTAATGTACACAAATATTGCACAGTAGGTGATCGAATAAATTAGTAAAACACAGTTGCACCCTACTCATAATACTGACATGCATATATTATTTATCCTCTGTGAAGAATGACTGATATTACGGCAGTGTACTGAATTGTGACCCTCGTTTCCATGTACTGTATATCCTGACGACTGGACCATTTGGCCAAAGCGTAAGGTGAATTGTCTTACTAGTGACTAGTCAAGGATATATCAAGGAATAAATGTGCCCGACTTAGCATATGGTCCTTCTCTTGAATCAAAATGCACACAAAAGGCACATTTCTGAACGCAAGTCATACCGTTACATCACAATCTGTCGCATTTCCCTGTCACAAAACACAGTTCAATATCACCATTTCCCACCATCTCGCCGGGTAATTAAGTCGGAGCGCCGATGAAACCACCGAGGTGATCCCCAATCGGGGACTGCCTGCGTCGCCACACGTCGTCGATTAAGACCCATCGCTAACTGGCAAACATCATCACGGGAAAAAGGCGGACGTCGGAGGGCGACTGAGGTAAACGGCGGCGCCGATGGGGGGGCCGCCAGGTACCTCATCAGGAGGATATATGGTGGGGGCTGCACGGGGGAGGCAAAGATAAGCGCGACCCCTTGCTGCGGGAGAGTCACAGCGGGGGGAAATTGGCTGGCCGTCTCCCTGCGCTGCGACTGTCTGCATTCCATCAAAAGACCGCAGCAGGGGGAGCGCACACTTCCAAACTAATGATAAAACATCAAGGATGGTGTAATGCTGCCGCCGGCGAAGGAGTGTACGGGGGAAGGTATCATGGGATCGTGGCGAGATTCCCCTCTGACAGCATTTGAAGAGGAGGGCGAGCGCCATTCCGCTCCCGGTGACCGAAGGCGGTCTGATAGCAGAAATGTCAGCATGTGGAAAAAAAGGGAAATTGGCCATTCAGGGGTTGAGGGTCTTCACAAAGGCCGTGATAGGATGTGGCACATATAATATCAAGGCAAACAGGAATTCTCCATGGGCAATTTCCCAGCCTGGATGACTTGGTGCCTGTGTATTATGAAGGCACAGGTATGAGTGTTTGTGTGGACGAGGCCAGATTTCCAAACACCCAAGAAAAGATCAAATTTGACCGGCAAGTCAAACAAAAGCTGTGAAATGTGTTTACATGCAACACAACTCTTCCTTGTATTTGTTTTCATTTGGTTTTAGACTTCATAGATAGGTTGCGGTTGGCCGGGCTTTTCAAATGCAGCACACTGCATTCAAGGGAACAAAATCATATAAAGAAACATATTTCATGAGCACATTCTGTTAAAAGCTAATCTGACGAGAACCGTGGTTATGTTAAATGGGATTTTATTAAATGACATGTACAACAACAACAACAACAACAATAATAATCATGATAATAATAATAATAATAATAATAATAATAATAATAATAATAATAATTCGGGCGTCCGCCTCCCAGTACTGAGGACTTAGGTTCGAGTCCAGGCTCGGACCTTCCTGGGTGGAGTTTTCATGTTCTCCCCGTGCCCGCGTGGGTCTTCTCCGGGTACTCCGGTCTCCTCCCACATTCCAAAGACATGCACGGCAGGTTAATTGGGCGCTCCAAATTGTCCCTAGGTGTGCTTGTGTGTGTGGATGGTTGTTTGTCTCTGTGTGCCCTGTGATTGGCTGACAACCAGTTCGGGGTGTACCCCGCCTACTGCCCAAAGCCAACTGGGATAAGCTCCAGCACCCCCCCTCCCCCCCCTCCCGTGACCCTTGTGAAGAGCAAGCGGTTAAGAAAATGGATGGATGGATGGACAGTTTACATTCGAATCTGATCCGGATGAAACTTGGCTTCACAAGATATTCTTTCGAACACACAAAGCAAATTTGGACAACATTTGAAATAGAGAAACCAAATTGAAAAATTAGACTTGTAAATTGGTCATTTATAAAATATAGTTATTGATTTATTTAATGTGAATTTTTTGGGTTTATTAGATCATTCAATTATGTGATTAAAAAAAAAAAAAAGAGAGAGAGAGAGAGAGAGAGAGAGAGAGAGAGATTTAATGACTGACATTCATGCAACCCGTTACTACCAACTAACTTATCTACATACCTACTTTGTACGGCGTCCCCCAGGGATCACTTCTCGGACATCAAACATTAGCACAACAATGTCATTTTAATAACGTTAATGTCACACCCATCTATGTAAAGCAGCCTGAGGTTCCGTTTCATTACTGTGTCGCAGATTCTACCCATCCATTCATCCATTTATCCATCCATAGATCAGCTGCGCTGACAGTTTTTCCACATGATGAAAACCGTAACCCCTTTGAGCGCTGTCTGCACATCTAACGTAAATATACAGCCAATCTTTGACTCTTGCTCCGTGGAGGATTTACAGGTCAAAGAAGTCAGCGTCGGGATAAACAGTGAGCAGGCGAAGGCAGCATGGATGTGAATGATAGGAGCATAGAGAGAGAGGGAGGGAGGAAAGATGTCAATCTATCTGGCTCTTCTTTGTCCTATGCTGCAGACCAACATGACAAATGTCCACACACAATACAACAGAACTTGATTTGATGGGGATTTACACACACACCTGAATGGTGAGGTGCACAATGAAAGATTCATCACTTCTCGCAAAATAGTGTGAATAATCAAAAAGTGAAAACCTGCACTGGTATCTGTGTAAAAATGGAAAAAAAAAAATGAAAAAAAAAAAATAAAAAAAAAAAAATGAAAAAAAAGTGGTATTGAATATCTCTCGTTTTGATGTACACTCAACGTTAGGACTGTTGGGAACTCGAATGTGCAGTGTGGAAAAAACAAAATGGTTATATGACTAATCTAATCTAAAAGCGGTAGTCAAAGATATGGTATCACATAGAGATCACTACTAGGACCCTTTCATTTGTGCAAAAATAAGGTAAATTCTGTCTGTGGTAATTCTTGTGCATATGTCATGGAGCTGTATGCGTTTGAAATTATACTGGATTTATATAATTGCAGTAACTTTCCGGGTCTGTGGGCTGACGTTGCAACCTGATCCTCGGATCTGGTTGCTAGGAGATGTAACTCTAATGAAATTGAATTAGAATTACAAAAAAAACAAAAAAAAAACAAAACATTTTATGTTATTAGCAGCAACTGCTGCTATATGCATCCTTAAGAACTGGAAAAGTGTTGATTCATGCACCTAATTAATGAACTTATGTCATACTGTACACCAGAATTTTTTTTTATGCTCAACTCAAGGAAAACTAGTAGACTTGGACTATTTTTTTTTTTTTAATATAGTGACCCAGCTTGATACAATTTCAGATTGTTGATTTTTGTGTTTTGTTATTATTTATTATTTTATTTGTATAACTCCTTTGTGGAGAGAGGAGTTTATTTATTTACTTATTTTTATTTTGTACATTTTTTGTTCTGTTTTCATTTTGTTTGTTTGTTTGTTTGCTATTGGAAAGTTTGAAAATTATAAATCAAATTTTTTGGGGGAAAAAACCAACAAATTCTCTATCTATAAATCCTCTCTCTGTCTGTGTCTTTCATCAAACTTGATCAAAAATAAAAGTAGCATTAAAATGTATTTCAACCGAACCAAATGGTCATAAATAAAAAATAAAATAAAATAAAAAGTATACTATATTCTCAATTTTTCTTGATGAGAAAATCTGAACAAATCGATGTTTTAAACAGCAGAGAATCACTCAGAATGCTGGCCACATGGGACAACGCCTTAGAAAAGGGCTAAATGACCACCAGATAAACAATAGGTTTTCAAACAGAAGCCCGGCAGCCCAAATCATAATGGGGGTATTGGTAAAGTGGCTAAAGAGAGTCTGACTGACCTCAGTGCTAACCCTAAAGTGGAGCATGCTGAAAAATAATTGGTTAAGTGGCTGCAAGAAGACACTTACAAACAAAAGACAACACAAAGACATCAACTTAAAAATGTCAATTTGAGCAGACATGATAATGAAATTAATGGCCGACATGCCAAGTGGCGTTTGTAAAAAAAAAAGAAAAAAAAAAAAGGGAGACAACGCAGGACAAGGTTATCACACGAGGGCCAATCTGCAGTGCACAAACACACTAATTAAGCCGCTGTAGCGAGCGTGATTACTCTGGGACAACAAAGCCTCGCACGGACCACAACATGATTTGGGATGGCATTAAATCCTGCGCAAAAGAGGAGTGGGAGTCGCAGGCATAATTATAAGCGGTTATGAGTACCTTTTTACCAATCTCCCGTGTCTCATTAGAAACCGGCTGAAGCTGCGAGAGAGACGCTGGTTCATGGAAATTGTTAAAATATGTGCAGAGCGAGTCGCTAATTGAAGAGACAACAGGGCAAGGAGGACGCAGATGCAGATCCTAGATGCAAAATAAAAAAATAAAAAAAACAAAAAACAAGCCTGGACTAAGAACACCTGCTTCTAATGGCCTTTTCATCACTGCAACATTGTTAATTCCATTGTGATTTTGGATTTTTAAAAAAAGAAAAAAAAACATTCATGCAACCCGTTACTAACCTACGACTAATTTACCAACCTACTTCCATGAAGGTGTTCCACAGGGATCACTTCTCTGACCCCAAACATTAGCACATTATCATCACTTATAAAATGCTAATAATCAAATAATTATATAAATGTAATATATATATATATATTTAATAAACAAATATAATAAAATAAATAAATACATAAAAATTAAATATAATAAATATAATATAAATTAAATTAAAACAAAACATCCAAATCCATGCTACCTTTTGTTTTTAATACATAACACACATTTGAAGTTAATTTCTGGAAATATGCAAAGATCGAAAACTATACGTGGTGCGCTTCGTTGTCGGCCGTGAGCTCGCGAGCGAAGTTGGAAGAGCCCGGAAGAGCAAGGCAAATGTGACGGCCAGGGAAAAGCCCCCCGATGACCCGTTGGGATATATTCCAGACACCGGAGGCTTTAAGTGGATGTAAAAAGGCACAAGAAAGATGCTTGTTGAAGTAGAATCCCTTTTCCAGGTTGAAGTGCCTTTTGATTGACATTTGAGCGGGCTTGGGTTCAGTGCATGAAGCACGCACATCCATTTTTTTTTTTTTTCTATTTAAGCCTATTACTACAGACCCTTTTTAATAATCATTCAAAATTTGGCTGGGTTTTTCTCTGTCGAATTTACAAAAGATGAAACATGAACTCAAAATATGACTAGATACATACATAAATTGACGCCTGGCATAATCTATAAATTGTACACACTGTACATTATTTCACAGACTAAAAATGCAATAGTAATGCCGTGACAACAAACTTTTTAAACATAAACTAGGCTGTGCTGAAATACTTCCTGTTTTGCTCTTCTTCTTCTGTCAAATATTATGTAGTGTCAAACTAAATACCTGTGCCGCCATCTAGTGATTAAAAGTGAAATTGCACATAATATAAACATGACTTAGACAGAAATAGTTATCTGTACACAAACAAACAAACAAACAACAAACAAATAAACAAAATCTAGCGAAATAGCAGGACCTCAAACCTGGGTGGCACGATGGAGGGGGGCTTACTGAATTAACAATTTGATATACACCAGTAAGTCCTCTGCATAGGCATCTTTACACAAACTGTAATGTTCAATGCAGAGACCCAAAAGACAGCTTTGCTAACTTCCCTGCAGGATTAACTTCTCAAACAGCACAAACTATCTCTGAGAGTAATTACCGGAATACTGAATGCTTTTCACCTGAGAGATTTGGATTAGCGAGGTACTATTGAATGCGTGTGCGTGCGTGTATGTGTGTGGAGGCCAGGGTGTGGGATGTGCCTCGTACCCAACCAAGGCTGTTCTCTCTCTCTCCCTACACGTTCACACACACACACACACAAAAAGAAGAAAACTGACAACGGCATTCACGCTGAACCATTCACACCTCCGGAAGGTCATTTCAGAAAAACATCTGTAAAGTTTGGGATTCATTGGTTCCCTCTGCGCCCAAGTCCTTCACACACCACTTAGCTATATTTTTCAGTTTTATAAACATGCTCGACTTTTCTTGGTGTGAAAATTTGAACCCAAAAAAACAAGGACTTTTTTCTTCTTCTTTATTTTCGGCCAATGTACTTTTAGTGGAAAAAAAAAAAATGTAAATACTATTCAACCCTGCGTGTCATGCAAAATCTACCAGAGCAGCACCTGATTATCATTTAAGGTGTCTTTAGACATAGTGAAGCTCGATGTCCAAGGTCAATTGTGACATCCAAGGAAACAATTGTATATATTAGGGGTGTCGGGCGTTTAAAATGTTAAATCGGAAATAATAACATGACATCAATTGTTAACTCACGATTAGTCATAAATTTTGTTCTCAATATACAATAAAATATTTTTCCCGAATTTTTCATACTTTAACATCAAAGTGGAACAAATGTTAAACTAACAGAAATAGTCATTGAGACTGTCATTTCATAATAATTCATCAAATGGAGTTAAAATTAAAACAATGTACTGGACTGCAACAAACGAGCGTGATATTGATTTGTGTTGAGCTAGTTTTTCTGCCACTAGATGGCATAATTGCATTGGGAAGACGGTGACAACTCAGTGCATTTTTCTTTTCATATTAAGAGCTATCTAATCTTTAACATGAAGTAACTTGTGAAATTCTGCACATTTTTTAAATTGTTAAATACAACTTGACCCCAGTCTCCACAAATATACTATATATATATATATATATATATATATATATATATATATATATATGTGTCAAGAACCTCAAGACAACTTTATATTAAAACCTCCACTTTCATATGCTGGACAATTTGGTTTTGAAACTCTTTGATGAAGATAAGAAACAACAGAGAATGAAAAAAAAAAAAAAAAAAGTCCAAATATGAAAATGTCCCTCTTTGCCATTGTTCAAAATCTATCAACAACCTTCAATCAAGATAAAATTAGTTATTATTTTTGAGTATCTGGAACATTCGCTTTATTTCCTGTGAGAAATATTGCGTCAGTTTTCATACACACCAATTTTACTCCGTTTTTTTTTTTTTTTTTAACTTAGAATCAAGGTTCCACTGAATTTCACTTTAACTTAGGTCAACTAATCCATGAAAAATTGATTCCCACTCTTTGTCAACCTGATATGTGTACGTTCTTGTGGTTTGGCTCCAACTCCCGCTATGACCATGAACACGACGAGCGCTAAAGAAAATAAAGTGAGTAAAAGTAAAAAAATATTTTAATACTACCAACTGTGAATGTCTTCTCAAGGACAGATAGCGAATGACTCTTCTTCTTTCATTTACAGACAATGACGACTTCTTCACAAGCTTCTTTGCTAAAAACCTGCCAGCTACACAATTGGCAAGACACGGGCGCAAAGGGGGGGGTTAAAAAAAAAAAAATCTTTTCATTTATGTGCACAAATGCACATTTTCAACAGCTGTCACCATAATTTGCTGGCGGGCCAGATAAACAAACCGTAACATTGTTGCTTTTTGACAATGGCTGTCAAGTCGACTTAAATGAGGCGGCCGAGCACAAATCAAAACAATATCGTTGTCGTGAAAGCTGCAATCAGATCTCATAAAAGCCAACAAACGGCCCGTGCTCGACAACAGGTTTTGCTTTGAAGGCCACACGGCGCCTTCTCCTCACATCTCGGCGTGTGAATAAGGGCGGAAATCGAACTGTTTCCCTCACAATGCAAAATATATGTAAACGATACTTTGCACAGGCCACCGTGATTTGCAGTATGTGTTGTCGCTGTTTGTCAGTGAGGTCAAGTTCACCCTGATAACAAATGTTTTTTTAACACTGCAAATGACTTAAAAGGGAAAATGATAGCGAGGTTGAAAAAAAAAAGATATATTACATGCTGGATGATCATATTAAATACTGATTTCCCACAAATAGTGGAGCTAACAGTCTGTCATCTATTGAAGACAAAAAATTAACACCTCAAATACATGTAAATGCCCCACTTTTTTGCCCATTGTTTTAATTATCTTTAATTCATAGACGCCAGTATTCACATTGACATTAAATAGTTAACCCTCCTCTACGTTAGTTTGTCAGACGCAGCAATTTAATTCTTGGGTCAATTTGACCCATCACACAAAGTGTATGACTTGGAGAAAAAAAATCTTTTTATCCAATCATTAACTCATCCACTCCCAGCCATTTCCACAGAAGCAATCCCGTTCTCTCCCGGTTGTTTTACTAGATTTTGACTGATTTTGCAAGGCCCACAGAATATTGTGTTCTATTGCTATAAAAATCTATCAAAAGAAAGATTAAAGTCTCTTCTTTCATCAGGAAAAAAAAAAGTATGTTTCTATCTGTTTCCGATTTGCAGCAATTAGCATTAGAAGAGAGCTAAATGTCATCAGTTTTCACAAATCTATTTAAAATTGTAAGTAATTGAGCTTTTTTTCTAGATGGCCCTGGTTGATCTCCTTTGCTCTGCTGCCACCTGCTGGCCGTTTGTGTAATAACTAGCATTTCTGCAACCGATCTTTGCAGTTGAGAGGCTGCATCAAAGCCTTATGTTTGCTCTAGCATAAAAACAAACAAACAAAAAACGTATAAATACGTCTTTGGGACACGTAAAACATAAAAAAACACGTATTTACACGTTATTGGGAGCAAAAGAGTTAAGTAACATTACTTGCCATTATAGTTGTTTGAGTCATTACACTTACTGCTAAAAAAAAAAAATGCAAGGTTGGGTCAATTTGATCAGCTAGCAGTTTTGTAATGTTTCAGTGCTAAAAATTAGCGGTAGCCATTTATGCACAGGGATCTATTATTTGTCATTGTTTCAAATGGACATTACTATAGTGTTTTTGGGTCAATTTGACCCGTTATTCAAAAAGTGTACAAATTCTTAAACATGTACATAAGACAAATTATAATTACTAATTTACTACTTTGTAAAGCTAGAAATCTTACAACGGGTCAATCTGACCCTTAAGAGCAGGATTATCTAATTTTCTGTGAGCAAAACAACTACTGCATCTGTTTTTTTTTTTTTTCCTGATATGAAAATGTATGCCCACGAACTTCATTTCCCCCCCCAAAGAATCAGAATGTTCTGGAAATTGAGCAAATCTAACAACGCCACTCAGATATGATCGTCATGTTCAATCTTCAACAAACATATCATATGTAAATCACCTTGTCGGAGCACTTATTACTGATACCAAACAGGTTATGTCATCACATCACATCACAATGCCGCCGCATTGTCTCGTAAACACAACGGTGACAACAAACACGTTATGTAACAACTGGGAAATATGAGAGCGCGCAGAGAGAAACTTCAAAGCCGAAAGCTCAAAACTGTCTTTTGGGAATATAATGTGCAGTGCCATCAATGTATGACTGTCATAAAAATGACAATAAAATGCTGTGTTTTTCTACAAGACAAACATTGGGTTTTTCAATATACTTGTCAGCTGCTGGTAGCCTACAAAGAAAGCCAGTTGACAAGTAATCCTTCACTCCTTACTTACTGCATTGTAGTTTTCCACAGCATCTTGAAGCATAAAAACCACAAATGTAATCCTAACATCTAAGTCCCAAACTCTAGCACATATACCAAACCCACAAACTAGAGTTGCTGACATCTAACTCTAACCGCAACTGCCAAACTCTAACCCTAAATATTAACCCCATCGCCTAGTCCTTAACTCATTTACTCCCAATAACGTGTAAATATGTTTTTTTTAGTCTTTTAAGTGTCCCAAAGACGTATTTATACGTTTTTTTGGTTTTAATGCTAGAGCATACAGAAGGCTTTGATGCAGCCTCTCAACTGCAAAGAACAGTTGCAGAAAGTTATGACACAAACAGTGTCATAACACAAAAGTGTTTAATGAACTGTCGTGCAACGAGGCGCGGAGCCTACTCACCGTACACGTAGAGCATGTAGTCGTCGTAGGCCACGCCCACCGCGTTGGAGGCCACGCAGCGATACGTGCCGTTGAAGGACTTATTGAGGTTCTCGATGTACAGGTCCAAGCCGGTGAAAACGGCGTGAGACGGCATGTCCTCGTCCACCCGCAGCCAGTTGACCTGGTGAGGACTGCCAACACATGTGCACAGGGAGCTTAAATACGCTTCAATATTGAGTAATATTCAAACATTTTACTTTTTTTTTTGTTTTTTTTTTTTTTTAATGCATGCTTGTTTAATTTCACATTTGATAGTTGAACAGATACTCCAGTGATCCAACTACCTGTATCGAGGCAATTAAAAATTCAAGTTTTACTTTAAACGTAAAAGCTAAAGCCGAAAACAGAGCACTGTCATTGTTTGGAATAGTGGCATTGGGAGCTGTTCTCTTTTAAGCCGTGCACACACTATGATTGGCTGCTCACAAAGGTGAGTAAACTGAGACATGATTTTGAAGTTAATTGGGTCCAATGATCATTTTTTCTTCCCTTCTTTTCAGCGAGCAGAGGGGTGAGCAGTTACACAGTGACACACTTTTTGCTCTGTTGATTAATATGCATTATCCTAAAATTTAAGAAAAAAAAAAAACTGGTGCCAATGGTGACTAGTTTGCCCCAAGGACAACATGAGTAGCCCACGGGTCGGTTCTAAAAATAGCTTCACCAGTGATGGGACACTGTGACTTACTAAGAAGAATTAAAAGAAGAATGTTAACATTTATTTATTCATTTATTAAAGTTATTTATTTATTTATTTATTTATTTATTCATTCATTTTTTTAATTTATACTTAACATGGCCCAGGTTTCTTCTGGATTCAATATTCTATATTTTTGTTTAAAAAAAAAAAAAAAAAAAAAAAAAAAAAGATTGTGTTCAATGGAGTATCTATGTACTATTTAAAGTAATTTTAGACCTATAATTTTAATACCGTGATACCACAATCTAATATCGGCCCAAAGTCTACATATTTAGCTATTTGACGTTTGTGTAACATTATTGTGCCATGTCGACTTATATTATTTTGTCCCAGCCCTCACGTGTACCGTGTGCATGTGCACTCACTGTGGTTTTCCTCCTGCAATGCACGTCAGATCAAGACTGTCGCCCTCTCGAGGTAATCCTTCGGGATACGTCACCACAATCTTCACTTCAGGTTTATCTGAGAAATAAAAAATGAGACAGTTATTGACTTGTATCGTATACTCTTAACAAGGCTGGCCCTTTTTACTGCCTCGTCTACCTGCAGCCAAAACTGAAACAAAATTATTATTGCAATCGAGACGTGGAGGGAGAGCAAGTGGAGCGAAATCAAAAATAGCCAGGAGTGAAAACGTGGTGCAGGATGAAAAGGATTATCCTATGCGCACATTTGACATCTCCTCAGCCTATAGTAGCTTGCAGCAATATGATTTCTCTTCCCCTTATCAACGCATGCCAAAGATTACCAAAATGTCAAGCACTTCCAGTCAAGCTTTCTGTTTTGCCTTGAAAGGTCAGATGAAAAAGTGGACTAAAAATGAATATTCTACACCGCCTACAATAGGGTGACTTAACCTTTCAGGTGCGCTGTGGCAGTCCGATTCGTCAGTCACGCTTAATCAGAAAAGCGCCATAAGCTATCAAAGGCACCATCTCACAGCTGGTGAGGAGCATTTCTATAAATAGTCTCTAATTTAGCTCATTAGTGTTAGAGAAGTCACTTTTCGTAAACATGATTGAGGAACGGATGGAATGTTTTCACAATCAAGTATTCTTGTGATTTTCCCATTCATTAATCAAGTAATTGGATAAAATGTTGATAATTGATATCTTCTTAGCAACATGTGGATTATTTTTAAATTGTATTATGTTTCAAAAATTCCCCAATTTCGAGGTTTTGTTTTGACAATATTAAGATTCATAGGAGTGCTAGAATCAGTTAAAAATGGTCATGATTAACGAAGGACGCAATGCAAAGATGAGTGACAACAGTGCCTTCTTGCATTTCTATGTACAACGCATGTGTAAAAATGCATGCTCAAAATGACATTGTTATTATAGTTAACACAAACTAACAAAATACACTAAAATTGAAACACTTTTGTGAGTGAAATACAAGTCATTGTAAATAACTAATTGAGAAACTAACTAAAACTGAAAATATAGTAAATATCTCAATTTTCTTATTGATCAACAAACATGAGCTTTAATCCATCAATCTATCCATTTTCTTGACCGCTTACTCCTTACAAGGGTTGCGGGGGGTGCTGGAGCCTATCCCAGCTGGCTTTTGGCAGTAGGCGGGGTACACCCTGAACTGGTTGCCAGCCAATCACAGGGCACATAGAGACCAACAATCACCCACACTCACAAGCTAGGGACAATTCAATTGACACTTAAAAACATAAATAAAAATAAAAAATAACAAAACTGCTTTAAAAACTAATTAAAATGAAAATTATATATATATATATATATATATATATATATATATATATATATATATATATATATATGTATAAAACTAAAGCTAAGACTAAAACTAAACTAAAATGAAGCGTCTTGGAAAAACTGAAATTTACAAACCTGCTCTAAAAACTAATTAAAAATAAATGAATTAAAAACAAAAGTCAAAATGCAAAAAAAAAAAGGCAACTGTTATAACCCTGGTATGGAAACAATTTCACATTTTCCATAACTTCCTGTATATCGTGTTCATTTTCCTTCCTATTTTACTGCATAAATGCCACACAAAGTCACCATAAAAAAAAAAAAAGCAAACATGGCTCGTTGAAGCCATGCATGACTTGACAACCGTTGCTGTGCGGTATCTGCAGGCGTGAACAAGCGTTTGTATTGCAGTGCAGTGTTAGTTTTAAAGATACTCACATAGCACTTCGAGGTTCCTTTGTGCCAACAGATCGCTCGCGGCCGGGTGGTCGATGACGCAATCCACCGGCATGCCGTCGTCCTCTTTGGTGACTAAAAATCGCACGCGGCTGGTGACAGTAAACATCCGATCATACGTCTCCTCCACCGTTGTTTCTCCTGGAAAGAAGGAAGAGGTGGAAGCTAAGTACAAGTAGTACATTGGTTTGGATCTGTATTTGATTTTTGTATTTTAGTTCCCTGATGGCTTTTTTCTCACTTCACATATAAGTACTACTTCTTTGTCAAAATAGGCTTACTACTTCTTCTAACCTCTCAGAAGATGACAAAGCATTAAAAATCATCATAATAAGAGGAGGTTCTGGGATTAAGACATTTTATTTTCAAAATATTCATGAATATAATAATGCTTTTATCTATTTTATCACCCCAAACATAAAAACTCAAAAATGAATGAATGATGAATAAATGGTTGGAAATGGAAATGGAAAAAAAGTGAGTTAGGATGTATTGTTTTGACAGTATGAATTCATAACTTCCTATACTATATTTGGTAACCCTAGTTGGATATATTTTGCTTAGAAAACTACTCAATAGTGTCTTGTATTTTCATAACATTAAAATAATTACAATAAACATAAAACACATATTTTAAATTACCTCCATGAAACGTCACTTTGTCCCAAATTATAATGAGTGAAAAATAATCTTTTTCAAATATCACCAAAAGGATGTCTCTTTTCCATATATTGATATTTGTTAATATTTTTAGAAAGAAGCAACAAGGCTTTGACAATATGTGATTGTTCTAATTATTGCGGTGGTTGCTTTGCACATAATCACACTAAAACTGTCTCAGCAATTAATGCCTTGCTGTGAGCTTTGCAATGAAGCAGAAAAAGTAAATTGATTTCTGCGTGTTATTACATGTTGTATTTGTAATAGCCCTCAAGCGCATTGACCAGTTACACATCTCAGTACATGAGGTCCAGGCCGGGTCTTCGGTGGGCCGGTGTGTGTTACATTAATATCCATCCATATTGTAAGTGTGTGTTGGCATCATCATCATCAACTGTTTTGAGTCCTCCGGGGGCTCGCCTTGTGACCGCTTTGGAATGGAAGTGCGACGCAGGTCGGAGTGGGGTGGCGTAATTATTTCCCCCACTTCATTAAGTGCGAGGAAAGCGTCGCACTCAGCACTGTGGCTAATGCGCTGCCCCCGTGGCATTGTAATGCTCTCCAAATGAAGGCCCCCTCTGACAGCACGGCGGGGCCAAGTGGACGGCAGATTACCGCCAACACGCACCGAACGACGCTCTAGCCTCACCCTGTCAAGAGCACTCATTATCAGGCTTAGACATATGACCCACACGCTCCTTTTAAGAATCGCGTTTAAATCCTCTATACTCCCAAAATTCAATGGAAACGGAAGTTATGTTATTAAACGTGCTCATCATGTTTAACCTGCTGAATATACAGTTTGTGCAACGACAGCCTTGAAAATATCCTTTTAGCAGTTCAGAATCATCCTTGATCCGGAAGTTAGCATTATATAATCCTAGCTAGCTAAACGTTAGCATAACCTATAGCCATTTAAAATTGAGATAGGCCTATCAATGAATATAACAAACATCTGTCTCGGACTGGCACCCAAAATCCCTCTTCGAACAACATCTGGGTGGATTCAAAACTACCACTTGCAATGTATACGGAAAAGTTTATTTTATTTTATTATTATTTTTTTTTGTAGTTTAAAATGGCTTACATAAACTCGAATCCCGCATCACATTGTGGCCAAAGTTAAAATCCTGGTCAATTTAGAGCACCTTTTTGTAAATAATAAATCCCTGTAGCGGATGTCACATGCTAAAACTAGCGATGGTCCGTACGTCATACATTACTTCTTCTTCCTTCTTCTTCTTCTACTTCGTTTTTCTTCTTCTTCTTTCTTCTTCTTCTACTTTCTTTTACATTTTTGTGCATTACCGCCATCTCCACCTTAAGATAAGTAAGCCATTTTAAGCTAAAAAGAAATACTTTTCTGTATTAAGAAGCCTAAGTGGCATTATACATGTATTTAATAAGCATGAAAACATGACGTCACATGTGTATTGCAGCTCTTGAACGTGGGCGTACTTTTCTTACCATTAGCACAAAAACAATAAGTCTGCCATCTGGTATGGAGATTTGAGTTTTATAATCTAAAAAAAGTGCCAGGAACTTTTCCGAGTTGCATTTTGAGGACGAGGGTCAGAGAGTGTTGAGGCTTGTCAATTATCGTCACCCGCACGCAGATGAAGAAAAAGAAGGAAAAAAATCAAATAAAAACAGCCGCAAATCAAACCGTCGCAGGGACTTGAATCTCGACGCGGACCCGATTTGAGTGTCGCGGCGCAGACGTCTAATCAAAACACACTTGTGAGCATCAACCACTGATCAATCCCAGCGCAATCAAGCATAACCTCTGCCAGGGTGACACTTGGCGCTGTCAAACGCTGTCTGAACAGAATATTGAATTAGGAAATCAGACGGCCTTTCAGATGACGCGTATGCAAAACAAGCTCAAAGAACGCGGCGTTAGTAAATACAACGCAATTTTACCAACAAACTCAATCTTCAGTTCACATTTTTTGTTTATTTGCACTTGAGTTGTCATCAGTTTTCATCTTGTGTTTTTTTCAAAGTTCCAAAGGCAAAACTACAACTCAACATCAAGTTCCAATTCTACGCCATATTAAAAACTTTTTTTGTTTTATGTTACAAGTGTGAGCAGGACTTGTCAGTCGGACGCGCTTGAAGTACATGAGCCGCTAAGAAAATATTTTTGTTTTCATTTTTTTTTTGCCAAAAACAAATTGGCCTGATGAAATAAAACTTGATTGCCGGAATCTTTGGACTATGAGCCGCTAGTTTTTTTCCGGTCTGACATCAGCAAGTGGCGTCAACTTGGTGTTAGGGTTCGTCGTAAATGTGGTCCCAAGGGAAGGAAGGCAGCAGGGAGGTTGAGGTGCTCGAAAAAAAAAATAAAACAAAATAAAACAAAGGGTAAAACAAGGTATTTGGCAACTGAAACCAAAACAACAAAGTCCAGATACGAACAAAAAACTTTAACAACGAACAAAAACCTGACGGGGCAAAAGGCAAAAACTCGACAGCATGACAGGTGGAAATTAACAACGAACCGACAAACGACAGCAGGGAGACAGGGAACTAAATACACACACTAATTGACAATGATTCGATACAGCTGCGCAAGACACAAGTGGCAGGGGAAGCTGATTGGTAGATACATGAGGAAGGGCGCACAACACAGGTGGACAAAACAATGCTTAGACTAAGACTAGGGGATGAAACACGGACAACAACTCATAAACACAGAATATGGCCGACTCAAGGAAACACAAGGAAAAACAACCAAAACACAAACTGACAAATCCATAACAAAACTAACCCCGGAAAAACTAACAAAACCCAACCCAAACCATGACACTTGGATAAAACTCAAGTAACTCGCAAACTAGAGAGTTGCGGTCTGATCAGAGCACAAGCCCTCTTATGTTGTCACAAAAACACGAAGAAAAAGAAGTCGTGCCAGGTATGCGCCAATCATCTCCGATGTTAACTGAGATGTTAAATGAGATTTGCTTTGGAAAATACTTCTTGTCGTCTATCATCTTGTCATATACAAAACACGATATCGGGTAAAACCTGTTACGTTCTGAGGTTGGATTCCAAAAGCGCAGACACAAATAAGAGGCGTGGAACTAACTGGACTTGACCAGAAACAATGAGAAGGCATCGAGGAAAATAGGAGTAGGTAGCCAGCTGGACAGAGCACAGAGGAATAATCCGACAAAAAAAACACGTTTCTCAGACAGCTTATATAGACAGTGAATCGATCTGATTGGTTGTGGCTAGATATGTGGGTAACAGGACTGACGTGAAATGATCTGATTGGCTGTTGACTCGATAAAGCAATTAAAGATTCCTGACATCACAGTTACATGTCGATAAAGATTCCTGACATCACATAGGGTATTACCAGTTGAAACTAGATGCCGGAAACATCAGTTCAAACAGACACTGAAGTGAAAACTCCCAAACTATCATAGCCCTGGTCATGTTGTCACTACAAATTGAGCCCTTCAATATTGCCTCAGTGGACTCACAACAATTATTCAACCATCAATCCTACATGTAATTGACAAGCAATTGATCGCAATGTTCATCCTCAAGTACAAACGTTTTCATTTATCTTGGCTGAATGCCATCCAGTCATTCAGGCATATTGCGGAAAGCAAACGCTGACCCTTGCATCCGACATCTCATGTTTTCAAAGCTCGTGAAGAATAGTTGGCCCACACTGTACTGTAAATCAAGAGAAAAATTCCAAGCCTTGCCCTCCGGAGGATTGTAAGACACTACCTTGTCTCCAACAATAAGGCTGCACGCACTATTTCTCTAATACTTTTACTTCTACCCCTGCTATTGATTCAGAGCGCCGAGTATGAAGCACTAATATTTTCGCAATGAGCAAAAAATTGAGACCGTTTATGATTTCATCTTCTGCAGGCTGTTTGACATAACCGCCCGCAAATTAGAAGCATTATTCAGACAACGGAATCAATTCCGTAAAAGAGACCAGCAGCAGACAAGCTCGTTTCCACATTATTTAAATCATTCCGCGGCTGTAATTTATGTTAATTTTGCCACCTTGTGCGCCGATTCTCTCTCCAGGGCCAGAACCTGCCAATGGCAATCCTACCAGCTTGATTATTGATTGCAAAACCGATACTACCGCTAATGCTCAAATCAGCCAGCAGATTTCTTTGTCATGCCTGCCCGGTCGAAACAAGGAAAATACATACGAGCAATTAAAAATGCTCTCTCCATCACGAAGGTGATAGTAATATTGATACACTGCTCAAATTCTGATACAATTCACCCGAATTGGTATAAAACGATTCACACCAATTATGGCACAATACGATTCTTTCGAATTACGAATCATCTCCAATTATGACATGATTCGCTCTAATTACATTTATGATACTTTTCAGTCCCATTATGATTTAATACAATAAACTATCATTTCGATTCTACGATGTCATTCACAACAAGTATGATGCGATTTAATCCAATTAAAATACAGTACAATCCTTTTCAATTCTGAAATGATTCATTCAAAATTACAAAATGAGTAATTCAAATTAGGATACAATAAGATTGAATTTACTCCACTAAAAGCTACAATTTACTCAAGTTATAAAACAATTCACTCGAAATGCGATACAAGTAGGATCCCATTCACTCCAGTTATGATACTATTCACTGCAATTCTGATACGATTGATTCCAATTTGGAAACAATCCGATGTGATTTACTCGAATGACGATACAACACAATTCACTCAAGTATCATTCGTTTGAAATACGATAAAATACCATTCACTCTACTCACCATACAATTTGTTCGACTTATAATCAGAGGTGGGCGCATGAATTTTGAGGCAATTGTCAAAAGTTGGGACACCCTTCCGTCATCGTCAATCCGTCGACAATATTTTTACCAATTTATAGCTGCTATTTTTGACCGACAGTAAATTTAATTCCGTCAACGTTATTTTTAGCCACTCGTCCATCTTGCTAATTCACATTTTGTCACCACTACTTTCTCTTTGACATTTTTTTGTCCCGTTTCCAATTACAATATGACTCACTTGAAGTACGATGTGATTCACTCCAATGATTGTAAAATCAGATTATTTATATACGATTCACTCCTACGATATGATTCACTCAAAGATACAATACATTTCATTCTTTGTAGATGTTATTTGCTCCGCGTATGATATGATTCAAACCACTTATTATACGATCCACAGCATTTACCATTCACTCCAATTACGTTGCGATAATATTTTTTTATTTCCCCGCAACTCTCGTCGCTGTGGATTATTGTTGGGCGGACTGATCCGGAAATATCAATACTCCAATAATAGCATTCTTGATACCTATAACAAAATTGCGCAAATATTTTAGTGGCATATTTTGATGACAATGACAATTCCTTTACTCAGTAACAGCTTCTATTTTACGTGGTTATGGATATTTGTGCCATCGATCGTGGATGAATCCTGTTGTGCATCTCGCTCGTATTCGACTTATTGCATTCTATGTCCCTCCACTTACACAATTCTTCATCAACACCTCACAAACAAAGATGGACTGCCCGAGGGAACACTGGAGGCGCAGATGACATTTGGCGTCAGATTGGCCCTTGTCTAAATATTTCATCTCACAACAAGACCAATGAATCCCGTCTATTCTAATACACGTCGAGGTTGACAACAGGCCCGCACAGATCCACTCTGGGTAAATACGAGAGAACCGAAAACGAATATCCTCCCCTTGCTGTACAATAATGAAAAATTGATGACCCTTAATCATAACTGAGAGGCAATGAGGATTATTCCACACACCCCCAGGTTACACCTCTGCGCAAGAGCCCGAGATGGCGGAAATGAAGATGAAAACGCACAAATATGAATTCATTACACTGGACTGTGAGTTTGCCGCGTATAGATTCTTTCAAGGCTGCGCAATAGATTTATGGCGGCGAAATTCCATCAGCATTCAACTTGTTTAACAGAGCCGTGAGAGTAAATATTTTGGGAATTCGAAATCACGCCACGAGACGTGGAGGCTTGATGATTTATGAGGAACTTTCGGCAACATGAAGCTCTTAACGCGCGTGGCTTGATCACGCCGTTCTTCTGCTGAGCAGGCAAAAATAATAAATCATAATCTGGAATGGCTCTCTGGGGAGCAATCCTAAACGTGTTTGTCTGAAGTTTTTCAAATAAAAAATCTTGGCACTCTGCGCAGCTCTACCTGCTTAATAAAGTTGAACATTGCTCCTCTTGGCCCCGATGTAAGTGGACTGACAAAAAGTCAAAAATAATGTTAAACAGATCATGGCTTCAGATGTAACGGGTTCCTTTGCAGCATACTGTATATGCCGCCACTCCCCAATGGAAATTGGTTGTGTTGTTTTGGTGTAACTCTTCTTATAGTTGCTTGTTACTGTAACACTCGTGTGGCTAACCCGACTGGAGACAAATTTCTTGTGCGTTGTAATTAACTCGCAGTACCCCCCCCCCCCCCCCCCAAAAAAAAGAAGAAAAAAAAAAGAAAAAGAAATAAATAAATACATGAATAAAATAAAAAATAAAACAAACCAACAGACATTAAAACAATACCTGCTGTGGGGCCACACATATTGCTCATAACCAAAACCACCACTGTTTGGACCAATAAAACAAAACAAATAAATGTATTTTCATGAAATGATTTTATTCTGCAATATTCCAATTTCATTCAAATATGTTTATGGATTTTATACTCTTTTTCACGTAAATTATATTAATTGCAAAATCTAGAATTGCATTAATTCTGTATTATTATTATTATTATCATCATCATCATATTTTCAATTGTATTAAACTATGTTTTCTAGTAAAAAAAAAAACAAAACAATTTTGTCCTCACCATTTTTACGCTCTACTAATATTTTTTTTAAGATATAAATATAAAATGCAAAATAGTCTTTAAACTTGTTAACCTCCTATATGATTTTTTCCACAGGGAAAAATAAAAATAAAAATTGAGTTTGCATAACTCCCCTAAAATCATTGAACAAAAAGTCTGTAACAGTATGCAGGGTTCACCATATTACAATTGTAATTCTTCTTAACTGTTTTCCAAATTCCAAATAAGGATTTTATTTTCATAATATTTTGTAATGAAAACGCTCACGTTCAGTGTGGCCCTAATATTCCTTTGCAATTTTGTTCCTGTCAAAGATATTACTGTTACATGTAATATCGTCAGTGTCAGGCAGAAATTGTGTCCAAATTCAGTCAATTTTGTGTTTTTCTCACAAATTGACACTATTGATCATTCCTCACGTAGGTCTGTTATTTTTCAAATATAATTCACCAATCTAAAGCGCTAAAACAGCTTTGACGATGCAACGCTAATGTCGAAAAAACACTTATTTGTTTTGATTTTCTTAACTTTCCTAAAAGTGTTTTGACTTTTTGGAGATGGAAAATTGTGCCATCACAAATAACGTAGTAGGAGGGTTGGGAAGGAGATCATACATTACGTAAGATACTAATCACAGACAAGAATTTTCTCCTTTGCCTCAACCATCCACCACGTACATCGTCTACGTTTTATTAGCACATTTTGTTCTCAGGCGCAAGTGGCAGACAATCGGGCATGATGTCAGGCGGAGACTTGCATTTGGACCTACCTGTCATTTCCTCGTCTCCTTTCATCCATCTGATGGAGGCCGCCGGCTTGCTGCCGGCGGCCGTGCAGGTGAGCTCCGTCTCGTTGCCCTCGCCGACCACGTCCTCGCGGCTCTCGATGACGGGGCTTCCCGGGGGCACTGGTGCACAAAATAATGGCCACCGTTATGAGGGCCAACGCCTTCAAATATTGGACAGGGTGGATGATTTCATACAGGTGAAAATTGCAAGGCGTTGAGTGAGGGGGTGCGCATCTGCCCACGAAAAGGCGATTTGATATGGTTTTGGATACGATTCAAGGACGGTTCGATTTGAAAGCGGAAAGATTCGATTGGGTTCGACTCAGTGAGATTACGGTTTCGATTTGAGAGGGTAGGACATTTTTTTGTTGTCATTTTATATTTATTTATATGAACTTGTGCCATTTCCTTCCAATAAAATATATATCGCACCAAAAAATATGTGATACGTGGCTCGATATATTTCAAAGTGGAACGATTCATTTCAATTGCATGCATATGTATCTTATTTCAAAAGACAATTTTACGGTTCAAAAGGGTTTTTGTTACATCTTGAGCCAACTGCCTTACCATATTTTCAAGCCATGTGACTTTTATAAACTTTTGAATTTGATCTTTAAGTGCATAAATCAATGGAAAATCCAACCATTGTATCATGTCTGAATACTAGTTTGATTTTCATTTCGTTTTGACTTTTATTAAATTCAGTTGTCATAAAATAGTTTATAGTCTGTTTGTCTTAGTGTTGTTTTTCTTATTAGTTTTTTTTTTACACAGTTATATATGGCACATTTCTGTAGTTCAAGCTGAAAACAAAAAAGTTACAAATTATCGCTTAATAAAGTAAACTATAATTTCCAAAGCAGTGCTCAATACAATTGAAATGAACACCAAAAGCTCATTCACAAATTGAATTTACAAAAAAAAAAAAAAAAAAAAAAAAAATATATATACATATATATATATATTATAATTTGTTATTGTTAGGTAGTTTATAAGTTTGTTTTAATTTTATTTCATTAGCAAAAATTTGGGTTTTACGTACGGTAATTTTGTTAGTTTTTAGTGACTATAAAAACCTTTCTCAGCACATTTCCTTCAGCTGTGAAAGCTTGAATCATTAAATGTTATAATATGTACATAAGCATAATAACATTCTATCAAAAGTTTTCAGTACAAACTTCTTTGTAAGTTCTCTTCAGTGTCTCCATGTGGCCCAAACAAGTTTGAAAAGTTTGTTGCGTTCGCCTTTGAACGCCGGAGCAGAACTCACAGAAAAGGATGAATAAGTCGAGATTTAAATATGAAAAAAAAATATTCTTGCATCAGGCCAAATAACTCCTCCATGCATAGAAAGCAGGATACACTTCCCTTACTCTGCGAATTAGTCATCGGGCTGAACTCTAGTCGCTTGAAAGCCAAAAGTCAGTGGGGAGCTCATTCCAAGGACTCTTCAATGCGACCCTCAGTTTAGGAGAAAAACCGCTGCGACTGTGGGCCTCAATTGTACAAGTCGAGCAATTACTTTAAAGTGCTTTTAATTCCTTTCATTTCCCGCCGGGATGTTGGCGTGTATAATAAAGCTTAACTAGAGTCATTTTTTTACGCAAAGCGTCACAGTGAAGGCACAGCTGACTCTCAAAGGGGAATGGTTTGGGAACAGCCAAGTCAACATTCACTGGAATTCACACAGTCAACACAGCTGCCAAGACCGCCGCCGACGCCATCGGTTGGAGCATCTGCTCCTTTTTCGCACTGAGGGCCCCTAATTGGCTGACATTTTGTTTCGGCTGCTAAAGATGACGGGATCAATGATGACTACTATACATAATACAACAAGATAAGATAATAATTTTTTGTTTTAAAAAGTCATTCGTTGGAGGGCTGGGAGGGAGCGCAACACGTCACAGGAACGATTACAAAACCTCAGAAGACGAATAGGAAGGGGGCGTGAAGGGTGTGAGAGTGCATACATTCCATGTGGGGGAGTGAACAAATAAAAGAAGAGTGGGAGGGAGTGTATACGCTACACCTAAAAAAAACAAGATAAAGAATGTGAAGGAGTGCATACTGTACACTTCACATGTGTACAGAAGAGGCATTGGGGAGTGCATACGGTACAAGTAGAAAAAGTGAGATAAAGGGCATGGGATGGAGGAGTGCGTACGATACACTCACAAGTAAGTCAATGCAACGTGAAAAGTGGGATGTCGTGAAAAGGGGAGTGAGAGGGAGTGCATACGCTACACAAACTTAAAACGTAAAATGTAAAATGCAACACATCACATGTAATATTGAAAAATATGTGAGGGGAAGGTTGGGAGGGAGTGCATGCGGCACACCACCATTAAGACAACATCAATACTGAGAGAAGGGTGGGGGGAGTTCATACAGTACAGCTCAAAGTAAGATAAACAGTGAGAGGACAGGTAGGAGGGAGTGCAACATGTCACCAGCAAAACACAAACAGTCTGAGAGGAGGGATGGGAGACAGTACATATGGTACACGTCACAAGATAAAAAGCAGGCTGGGTAGGAGGGAGTGTATACGGCACATGTCAAAAATACAAATAAGAAAGTATGAGAGGAGGGATTAGAGGGAGTGCACATTGTACATGTTGCAACTAAGCTAAAAGTGCGAGAGGAGGGCTGGGAGGGAGTGCATACGGTACAAGTCAGATGTAAAAATGTCATTGTTAGGTAAAGCTTATGAAGAAGAGTCACTTATAGTTCAGGCCTCACCACTGGTAAAATATAAAAACGGTGAGAGGAGGGTTGGGAGGAAGCGCATACAGTGTTTGTCACATTTAAGATGGGGTGGGGGGGGGGGGGGGGGTTCAGTCAAGTAAGATAAAGTGTACGAGATGTGGTCAATGGTTGCTGATAGGACGGTTGGGAGGGAGTTCATACAGTGCATGTTACAAGTAAACTAAAGAGTGAGGAAAGGGATTGGGGGAGACAAAATGTGAGAGGAGGCATACATTACACAACAATTAAGGTAAAGAGTAAGATGGCGTCAAGAGGGAGTGCATACGGCGCACGTCACAAGTAAGATAAAGTATGATAGGAGACGGTAGGAGGGAGTGCACATGCTTCAAAAGTCTGACAGAATGAGGAGCGCATACATTTCACAGGAAAAAGTACAAAAGTGAGGCACACGTCCATGTGCCTCATACCTACCCAGGACGGTGATGTCCGCGTAGGCCTCCTGAGGGGGATCAGTGTAGAGCTGACACACGTAGCGTCCCTCGTCGGAGAGTGACACATTGGACAGGGACACCCGCAGTTCGTTGTCAGAGAAATTGACCAGCTGGAACCGGCTGTCCTTCAGGGCTGTGAGGGGACACACGCCAGACAATGAGGAGTCACGCACCAACGTGAGGGAAAAGTCCCGCGGAAAACAGCGAAGGCTGAGAATGAGTGGCTAGGGTGGGTGTGTGTGGGGGGGGGAAAGACAAAGGAGGCAGGAGGAGAAAATGAGATAAGGGAGGAGTGGAAGGAGCTTTGTGAGCTCTCTCCTTAATTGAGTCAGAGAAAAGTGGGCTTCAAAAGTGATTCATATGAGTTGATTTATAAAGTAGCTTCACAGTCGGCGGAGCACTCGCCAAGACAGGAAAAGTGTGAGGAGTACTCGTGAGGACTCCTAACAAGCCGGCAACTCCTAAAACAGCCTGCTGCTCTTCGTCACGGATGGATGCATTACACTCCATTTCAAAAATACGGAATACATTCAAGAATAAATTAAAAGTAACTGGACGTAAAAGACCCTTAAAACAACATTTCGGCATCTTTTTTTTTTCAGTTCACATAAAAATGCATTTGCGTGCTGTAAAGTGCATGCCATTGCAATAGGTGGCACTGTGAGCTTTAAATATGAGGCGATTGTACCCATCAGAATGAGCTAACTTTGCCATCAAGACATTCGTTGACGTCAATCCGACTTATTGTCTGTTGTCAAGTAGTGTTGTACCACGTTAGAGGATTAAGTTCAAGTGGAGCGGTGGGAGGGAGTGCATACATTATATGTCACAAGTAGAATGAAAAAGTTTGAAAGGACTGCTGAGAGGAAGTGGACACAGTACATGCTTCCAAGTAATAGCAGGTCTGACAGGAAGGGTGGGGGAGTGCATACAGTACAAGTCACAGGTTAGATAAAACATGAGATGAAGGGTAGGGTGGAATGGGAAGAGGAGTGGGAGGTGAATCCATACACTTATACACCTAATAAATAAGATAAAGAACATGAGGGAGTGCATACAGTACATGTCGCATGTTACAGCGGAGGGGTAGGAGGGAGTCCATGCAGTATCACATGCGAGAAAGAGTGAGATAATGGATGGGATAAAGTGAGAACAGGAGTGGAGTGCATACGCTGCATGTATATAGAGTAAAAAGAGGAGTGCATACGGTACACTATATAAGTAAGATAAAGTGAGAAGCGAAAGTGACATGAAAAGTGGGATGTAGTGAGACGAGAAGTGGGAGGGACTGCATACGTTACACATAAAAAGTAAGGTAGAAGAGTGAGAAGGAGTGCATACATCACACTTCACAAGTAAGATAAGGAGAAAGGAGGGAGGGAGCAAATCTAGTACTCGGTACAAGTAAGATAAAGTGGAAGAAGGGAGTGCATGCAGTTGATCTTACAATTAATGTGTGGGAGGAAAGAATCAAGTATGATCAAACAAGATGAAGGGTGGGAGTGAGTGAGAGGAGTGCATACACCACACATAATTGGTAAGGTAAGGAGTGAAATAGATCGCACTTCACTGCACGCGGTGCTTGGCACAAGCAAATAAGAGTGAGCAAATAAACGCCCAAGTCTTTAATTGCAAATACGATATGTGTGTTTTTATTATCATCCCAATGATAGTCGACTAACATACGGATGAATTAAATTCTCGTTAATGTTGGCATGCTCAGTTGAAGCCATTTTTTTTTTTATCCCCGTGCGCTCTTTTACATAAACATCTTTGGCTGATTTGATCAGTGAGGGCTCCATTTGATGCTCTGGTCTCTCCCTCCTTTATCAGGTCCTTTGCAAGCGATAACCATCTCCCCACTACCGCCACCGCTTAAAGCGCGGGGGACGTTTTTGGTATTCCCGTCAGGCTCGGCAGTTATTATCACAATCATTACTCAAGGTCTCGGGGCAGCATCAACATGAAATCCCATCCCCTCCCACGATATAATTTGAGAGCCCTCGTAGAGGACTCCGAGGAGAACAATGGCGCTCGCGCAACTTGGAGAGTCACAACACCTGTTAGGGAGGGAAATCCTGACACCCCCGAGACGCCGGGCGGAGATTAAACAACACCAACAACGTGAGAAGTAAAGTGCTTACGAGTGCACTTCAAAAATTTATGTTCTTGCCATCAGGTTGTATTAGATTAGAATGTGGAACGATCACACGCAGCTAACAAGTGTTAACAGACAGTATCATTAGCATATTAGCATTAATTAATTGTCCGGAGGATCATTTTCCAAGTGGAAGCTGTCTTTAAATAGTCATTTAAAATTTAATGTTAAGCTCAAGTCAAATTCCAAACTAAGTTAGCTTATCCTATTTATGAAAATTTGTTTGTCTACATGCTACTTTACTTCCTGGTGTGTTTGTTAGCTAGCAGGGTACCTATAGGCTCATTGACAAGCACTCGACCGTTTGCATTCTGAAGCGGGAAGGAATGCTAACATTGTGACCCACATGGCAAAAAATGTTATCATTAAATGATATCCTCCAGTTAAGTTGAAAAGAAAAAAAAAATGGCGCGCATTCCAAAAACTTGCTGATACACAAATCACCATTCACTAACTCTCCTATTTGGCAATTTGTCTGTAGGACAAAGGTCAAAAGTACTATCTATACATTCAGTACTGATGGAATTGCTTATCTGAAGTTTTCCAAAAGTATTAAAAAAAAAAAAAAAAAAAAAAAAAATCACTAATATGGGACGGTGTCCCACAGGGTTTACTACGAGAACCCCTTGTTTAACACACAAAAATGTCAATCATTTGTCTGTCCGTCTATCCATCTAGCAATTTATCAACCCAGCTATCCACCTATCTTTTGTGCTAATTTTGTTCTCAATGCGTGTCAAAAAATGTTGTTAACTTATGCTCCGTTTCTGTCAATCACAACTAAGCGTCTAATTGACTTCCTTTGCGGTCGCACCGAGACATTTGAAACAAGATTGGGAATCAGGTTTCAGCCATTTAAAAATCCACCTTTTTCAAAGTCAGTCGCTTCCAGAAGCGCGCCGCAGTGCATAAATAACAGTGTGGTCTCATCCACAGAGACCCTGGGATAAACCCTCATTTTTCCCATCACAGATGTCAGCTCTGCCAAATTGCATGTCATTTCGCATAGATCTCGCCGAATAAACGCCTCGACTCGACAAGACTGTCCCAGCCTCAACCTGTAAGGTAATTTTTATTTACTCGCAGCAGTACGAATGTGTTTATTCGCTCCTTAGTGTTGGGGGTGAAAACACGACCATGACGGTGTTTGTGTGCATCTGTCTTCCTGTGAGTCCCCCCTCTTGTCATTGCTACTGGCAATCTCGTACACCATCATTTTTATTTATTTTTTACTGTTTCCAGCCACCATGTTTGACAGCTAACATTGTTCCTGACTTGGGGGTGAGGTGGGTGATCATTTGGGAGGAGCAAGTGGTCGAATATTTGCAATAAATGTTTATGTCATATCAATTAGCCCTTCCTACCTTAGCTTATATATATATATATATATATATATATATATATATATATATATATATATATATATATATATATATATATATGTGTGTATATATATATTTATACAAATTTTATTTGTCTTAATGTTTTTTTTGTATTTTTATATTTTTTATTTTATTTATTATTTATTTTATTATTTTATTTTTATTTTTATATATTTTTTTATATTTTTAAATATTTTTTTTATATATATACTTTTTTTCGTTTAAACATTTTCTTGACTCGTACCAAAAAGTAAATGATCGTCCTAAATAAATAATTATTACCAAAGACAGCCCTAATACATGAGCACCGTAATTTGCATTAATGTTTATCTATGGCAAAAACCCTGTAAATGCATCTTGCCAAAGGATAGTCCGCTGCTGTGGCTGCATTAGAGTGCCTCGTTGTCAACTGTGAGTCTGCTCGTGTCATTGAGAGAAAGGAGAAAGAGCAAAGGGTGTTTGGACCAGGGCTTCACCTTAGCATTCTCTCTTTAGAGTGCCTCATTGATGGTCATGAGTGCACGCTTGTCTCAGAGAGAGATATATATCAGTTCTTATTCACATTTTGGGTAGATTTGTGAAAGATGTCACACTGTGTGAAAATGCACACAAGATGGAAAATATACCGTAGTGAAAAATCCAGAATCTTATGAATGCTTTCAAGATGCAGTATACTCTCCAACTCCCATGATGCGTTTGGAAGCATGGGAAAAGACAGCACATGTTTTTTTTTTCTTTTTTTACTAGCAAAACTTGCGGACTAACAGCTGGGCTGCGGTATAGACGGAAATGTTCTCCATCACCTTGAAGGCTGGCTTGTATCCCAGACACAAACGAGTGAAAGAAGCGCAACTGGGGGGGGGGGACACAAGTGAAAAGTAGACGAGGCCCATATGCTCATGCATAATCATAACGTTCAATCTCCTAATCTAAGAGATTATCGTAAAATCGAACAGTGACAAGGACACAAAAGTATTCCCATTATGGCCCGGCGGAGAATTATCTCATATTAATCTCGCTCGCTTCCTGAGCTTAATGACTTGTGCTAAAGTGGCAAACGTCAAGGACAGATGGAAATCACGTTTTGCACGCAAAAGAAGGCGGGCTCGGCGGCCGAAGCCTTCCAGCTTCTCACGTAACGGCTGACCAAAAAATATATAAATAAATAAAAAATTGTTACGGGGTGCGTACTAATTTGCAAATGATGCAAATCGTTTGGCTGAATTGGTGTTGGCATGGACAGAAATTCACAATTTATGAAGTATAATCCTTAAAAGTATGCTAACGAGACGATGCCTTTTGTTCTTTCATGACGTACAAGACGTTTTTGTCATTGTCGTGAGAATTTGGTGGTAAAAATACAATCTTCAAGCTGGACTATTTCACTGCAGGAGTTGTGTTTACATGCACAACCGCCCCACAGTGAAGCACACCACAAAACTGGTAATTAATGCTATAACACATCACATCCCCACAAAAATAACTTTTTATGAACTTTAATTATGCTTTCATATTTTCAAAGTGATTACAATTCATTAATTTGTTTCATGATGTGTTGTTTTGTTTTTCTCTATATCTTATTGTATACCCAGATTTTATGTATGTTTTTATTTTTAATGGTTATCTATGTCTAAAAGATGGAAATGCATATTTCCTTCGGATAGTCCACTGGAGCGGGTTCCAGGTTCACACTGTGCCCCCTCTTAAGAGGCAGAACTGGAGCCTTGTACCACCCATCCCTACCCCAACCCCTTCCTTATGTTTTTTTGTTTTTTTTTAATTTCTTTCTTTTTTTGTGAGTGGGGGAATTTCCCTTTTAGGGATCAATAAAGTAATTGGAATCAATTTTATTCTATGTTAGTTTCCTAGTTCTATTTATTATTTTTATTGCTATGGTTTCAATATCATAATTTAAACACACTGTGAAAAAATAATACAAAATAAATGGAGAAAGAAATACAAAAATGTATCAACAGTTTTGTACAACTAAATTCTTGACAATTAATTGATTTGTCTGTAATAAAGACAGAGAATAATCTCAAGGCCAACAAGGCCGACCTTTCAACAATATGCAAATCCACCATTGAAACCATTACAGAGCCAATATGTCTGGATATATGCCCAAGTAGAGTAGGAATATGGCAGAATTTTTCATAAAAGCCCGTGATAACCTTTCGCGAGAAATTAATAAGGAGGCGGCTCTGACTCACGACCTATTAAGACGACTTATAAACGGCGAGTCGCTTAACAGTGTGAGACTGTGCTGCTCAATTGCCATCATTTAAAGAAAATGCAATAGCCGTCATTGTAGTATCATTTAAATGTAAATTAATCACTTTTATACAGTACATGTCTTAAGTTATCATTTTTGTGAGACATGCAAAATGTTCAATATGATGTCGCAGTGTTTTCCTTGAGTCAACAGATATTTTAGTGCTGTCACGATTGAATGGTTTTAGAATATGATTAATCTGTCGATTATTCAATTGATTAATCGACTAATCGGACTTATTTGCATTAATGTGTATTACAAAAGCATTTTTCCCTGATTACTGTATGTTAACTCATTCACTCCCAAAAATGTATTTATACGTTTTTTAGGCTTTTGTATGCTAGAGTTTTTGTATGAAGGCTTTGATGCAGTTTCTAACCTGAAGCGGTCGCTTAAAGCAATGGTACTTATTACAATTAAAAAAACAAAAAAACAAAAAAACGGCCAGCAGGTGGCAGCAAAGTATAAGAGATCAACCAGGTCCATGTTGCAACAAGCTCTTTTCCCCAGTATTTTCAACAGGTTTGTGAATAATGATGAAACTTAGCTAATTCTAATGCTAATTGCTACAAAACATAAAAGCAGATAAAAAATATACTGTACTCTTATTTTTTTTTCCTGATGAAAGAAGAGACACATTTTTCTTTTGGTAGGTTCCATGTTTTGATAGCAATAGAACATGAAAATGGCTGGGAGTGAATGAGTTAATCAGTGATTGGTGTTTCTTTCGTATTCATATAGTGATTTAAGAAAAAAAAGGGGGGGGGGGTGTTAGTGGTATTGGTGTTGATGATTTGTTACCCGTTTGGTCATTGTCTTCCAAAGGAAAAACAGATTTTTGCAAATTGATTAAACACAAGATAATCAGTCTACTGTCATGAAGGACTACAGAAAGCAGTCAACAATTATTGCTGATATGTTGAAATAAGACAATTTGGACAATTTAAAATAAAAAAGAAATTGCTCCAAACATTTACTTGATTATGACAATAGTTGTCGCTTAATCGCTTAATTTTTTCAGCTCTAATATATTTGAACATGTACAGTATATGGCCTCTTTGCATGCGGTGCAGAAACATATCAATACCTACAGGCATATATTCTTTATCCTCTGTAATAAAACGACTGTTACTGCAGCTTACTGAGACTGTTGTGTCTCCTCGTCTCTATGTGTGTATTTGACCGCGTTTCCACCGACTTACGCCTGAGATCCTTGAAGTAGATGGTCTGCCTGTTGGGGTTGAGCAGCTGGATGACCGAGTCGTCGTTGTTCTTCACCCTGCAGCTGATGGTCGCCATCTCGCCCTCCACCACCGAAACATTGTCCGTCATCAGGTTCTGACCTTCCACTTCAACACAGACACACAGAAGACCCAAACGCACAAACGTTACCGTCTGGACATTTACTGCCTGACAAACATTTGCGCGTCTTTGGTCAACACGGCGCAACAATGCGAGGCGAACACAAACGGGCCCGGTGTAGATTGTGCAGCCGCAGTCTAATCCGTTTCATAGAAGAGCGCCATGTTTGTCACTATTGATCTCCCTCCCGCCCCCGGATCCGAGTGCCGGGGCCCCCGTGAGTCAGCGCCAGATGGGCTGCAAGCTTGGCTGCCCACGAAAGGGAAGCTGGAAAGCAGAAGCCAGGCAGACAAAAGGAACGTGAAGAGGAGCTGGAAAAATATCATCGGCAGACATTCCGATATATTGAATTGCAATCTTTTGGGGTGCAGTATGGATACAAAATCAGGTTTTCATAATCGGGCGATGATGAGATGTTTTTCCTCATAAATCAGCGTTCCCCAACAGTTGCAGGGCCAAGATGCATATTTCACATTTTAAAAAATCGTGTTTAAAACTTTTTGAATATCATTCCTCCTACGCAATATGAGCATGGACGGCCATCCTTCCATTAGTCATAGTTACTTTTTATTTTTACTGTATGCAATATTTTTCTATACTAGAAAATAGTTTATTAAGTGACCATAGCGTCTTCCCATCAATTTTTTTTAAATACACATTTTTAATTACTGTATATAAATTATTAATTAAGCAGATAATGTACAATGCAAACAGCAAATTACATAAGCTTGCTGACAGGGTGGAAATGACAGGGTGGACATTTTTGGCTGATGTCAGAATTTAATGATGACATGGTAGACCTTCACTTAGCTAGCTAACTAAAGTTTAACAAAAATATGGCACATTTCTGAAAGTTTTTTTTTTTTTTAATATCAATTGATATATTACAATGACAGAGTGGACATGATAAGATTGACAACATCTAACTACACACATCATACAATTACAACATATTTATCCTGAAACGATCAACTGTTACGGACAAAAGAGTTGGTAGTATCACTTAAAACATCAGAGGGTTTCTTAAAGAGGCGGTTACACTATAATGACACGGTGGAGAGCAATTTTCATGGAAAATGCTCAATATGATTATGAAAATACGACAATAAATAATCACAATTTATTATTAGTTATTTTCTCAAATATAGTTTTGTGGAAAATAAAGGCTTGCACCAGTATTTTTTTTTACTTATTAACCACACTTATGAAGCACTGAACTTATCTAGACACTACATAAAAAAAAAAAAAAAAAAAAAAATAGAATATACATATGTATAAAATGAAGCCGAACAGCAGACCAAAATGAAAAAAAATGAAGAATTATTTTTAGAGTTCCAAATTGCAGCTTTTACAATTACTACAATGCAATGTTGATTTGAATTCAATATTGTTCAGCCCGACATGACAAAATCACATACTGTACATCCATTAAAAAAAAAAATACAAAATGAAGGAGCTATATTTTAAGGGACTTATTTTAATGATATATTGGGATGTGTATGACTATAAGACCTCAGTGTTTCATTATTCTGTCACATATTTTAATTCCAATGAGGCAAAGGCACTTTATGCTGTATTTGACCCATTCATTATATATTATTATCCTGGTGTGCTGCAATAGTTTCCCCATTGAGAGACTACCAAAGGCATATATTATTATGATCTGCTATCCGCAAGAAATAATTGCTCACATCATCCTATGAAATATTGCCTTCAAGTGTTTTTCCTTCGCTTTCATAGACGTGATGATGTATCATGGAGTATTTTCTTGCACTATATTGATTGACACGATAATATCTTCAAAAGGAAAAGGAGGAGGCGGAGCTGGATGTCGTTGATGGGGCTAAGCTTGATCAGAGCCCTCCATCTGAGCGCCCATGTGACCAATGTGTGCTCAGTGTGCTGTCGTCTATCTCCTGGCATGGAAAAGAGCTTGGAGAGGCTCTCGGTACACAAGCGCTGTTCCGAGACAGACCCCGGACCTTGTCGTCGTAACTCACACCTCACACACACACACGCACGCAAAAAAAAGCCTTTTGTTCTTCCTTGGTTGTTTTCTGGTAGAGAATTTAAAGTCACCTTGTGCTATTTTTACCCAAGCCAGGAATACATTAGACAGTCTCAGATTCACACCAGTGGAGGCGCAACGCTATCAGCCGCAGACGCAGGCGCAAACATCAAAAGCACATTTACATGCCCGAGTCGTCACACGAGCCTCGATTGCTTTGTGACATTTACAAAGTGGAGAGGAATAATGAAAGGGAAAAATAAAAGAGGGCCGTGCGTTTGTTTCGCCTTCGGAGAGAGATAATGGGAACAGACAGGCAAACTAACATGATTCACCATGAACTCCCGCAATAAGAAATTAACCTTCCGCATAAAAAAAAAAAAAAAAAAAAAATTCGTCTGATGCGATGAACCGCCCGTTTGATTCCGCTCTCCCGTCGGTTCGGGACAAAAGCGAGGTAATGGGTGAAAACGGACAAAATGTCAGCAGATAATGGAGGGAATAACGTCAACTTCAGACGACGTGCTCTTTTGAACCACTGATTCACGTTTGAGACATCATCAGGACTATTTACATAATATTAATAACAAACTGTCAGGTGAGTTCTGATGTGACCTTTGAGCGTCTTGTGCCAAAAAGCTTTGAATTTTGGAACTTCAGTGGATCAAGAAACTCCCATTCTGTTTACATGCTTCTTTAGTAGGGCTATGATTTGAAATTTAATGATGTTGGCTTCTCGAAATCTTAAAAACATCATTGAAGAAAAACGTGTGTAAGCAAGTTGTAATGTACTTTGGGGGTTTAGGCATAATGTGCACGTCACAATTCTGCTCGGATGACTGCTGATGTGAACGAAGGCGCTCACGTTGGATGAGCAAGTGCAAAAAAAAATAAAAAATAAAAAAATAAATAGGGCGGCACGGTAGTCGAGTGGTTAGCACGTCCGCTTCCCAGTTCTGAGGTCTCCGGTTCGAGTCCAGGCTCGGACCTTCCTGGGTGGAGTTTGCATGTTCTCCCCGTGCCCGCGTGGGTCTTCTCCGGGTACTCCGGTCTCCTCCCACATTCCAAAGACATGCATGGCAGGTTAATTGGGCGCTCCGAATTGTCCCTAGGTGTGCGTGTGAGTGTGGATGGTTGTGTGTCTCTGTGTGCCCTGCGATTGGTTGGCAACCAGTCCAGGGTGTCCCCCGCCTACTGCCCAGAGCCAGCTGAGATAGGCGCCAGCACCCCCCGCGACCCTTGTGAGGAATAAGCGGTCAAGAAAATGGATGGATGGATGGAAAAAAATAAATAAAAAAAACAAACAAACAGAAATGGTAAAAAATAGCTTAAAAGCAGCACCACAATTGGAACTAGTTTTTAAGTACTTGCATGTTTACAGCAATCATATTCAAACCTGTTTGTTGTATTCAAATTTAATCGCAGTTCATTCAAAAGATCCTAAATTTCTTTTCTCCACTTTCGATCTTTTAACCAATCCTGATTTTAAAAAGCCATCACAGACTCCATCAAACACTCTCTGTGATGGCTTTGCAGACCACTTCAGAAGTAAAATTGATGGTATTAGGTCCAGTCTTTTAGTTGATCAAAATATAATTTTTAATAAATATGGACAGTCACTTTTACCTGAGGAAACACTGGAAAGTTTTACCCTGGTTGATGCAAGGACACTTGGTCGAGTTTTCTCCCAGGTCAACCCAACAACCTGCCTTTTAGATCCGATTCCCACATCACTTTTTAAGACATTTTATGGATTTTTTGAGGAACAGATTTTAACTATAGTCAATTGCTCTCTTCAGACGGGTGTCTTTCCTGCCGCCTTTAAAACGGCGGTGGTGAAGCCCCTTCTGAAGAAAAGCAATTTGGACCCCAGCAGTTTTAATAGTTATCGACCTATATCCAACTTACCCTTTTTAAGTAAGATTTTAGAAAAAATTGTTTTTATTCAATTGAATTCATTTTTAGATACAAATAATATTTTAGAGAAATATCAGTCTGGTTTTAGGATGAACCACAGTACCGAGACTGCCCTTTTAAAGATTTTAAATGATATCAGGTGTAATGAAGATATGAAAAAGCTTACAGTCTTGGTGCTACTGGATTTAAGTGCTGCCTTTGATACAGTAGATCACCACACTTTATTAAACAGACTTAGAAGCCTGGTGGGCATCTCTGGTACAGTTTTTAACTGGTTTTATTCCTATCTCACACACCGATATTTCTTTGTAAGTATGGATACATGTTCCTCTGAAACCCATGAAATTAAATGTGGGGTTCCCCAAGGCTCAATCTTAGGCCCATTACTTTTTAATCTTTATATGCTTCCCCTTGGGGAAGTCATCAGGAGACACGGCGTCAACTTCCACAGTTACGCTGATGATACACAGCTGTATATCGCCGTGTCACCTGATGACATGGGGCCTATTGATACCCTTTTAAATTGTATTTTAGATATTAAGTCATGGATGGCAGAAAATTTCCTGCAGCTCAACCAGGACAAAACAGAGGTTTTAGTCATCGGTCCTGAAGGTCAGAGAGAGAAACTTTTACCTAAACTACAAGATTTTAAACCCACGCAATGTGTAAGGAATTTGGGCGTCCTTTTTGACTCTGAGCTAACTTTTAATCCTCATATTAAAAATGTAGCCAAGATCGGTTTTTACCATCTTAAGAATATTGCCAGAGTCCGCCCGTTTCTCTCACAGGCCAACACGGAGGTGCTGATGCATGCTTTTATTTCTTGTCGTTTAGATTATTGTAATTCCCTGCTCTCTGGTCTTCCCAAAAAGAATATTTCAGTCCTACAGCTCCTTCAGAACTCAGCTGCACGTGTGCTGACGGGGACCGGAGGGCGGGAGCACATTACACCAGTTTTAAAATCGCTGCATTGGCTCCCCGTGCGTTTCAGGATTGATTTTAAGGTGCTTTTATTAGTTTTTAAATGTCTTAACGGTCTTGGCCCATCTTATTTATCTGACTTGCTTTTACCCTATTACCCCTCGCGGCCTCTGAGGTCTTCTGGCAGCGGCCTTTTAACTATTCCAAAGGTGAGGACCAAGACACATGGTGAAGCTGCCTTTAGCCACTATGGTCCTCACCTATGGAATGGCATGCCAGAGAGCATCAGGTCTGCAGAGAATATTTATGTTTTTAAGAGGAGGCTTAAGACTTACTTTTTTAGTTTGGCATTTGATTGACCTTTTTTATTTTTATTTTATTTTATTTTATTTTACTTATTATTATTTTTACTTTTTTATCCCCTTTTATTTATTTAACTTTTAATCTATATTGTCTTGTAGCTTTGTTTTTATTTATTTATTTTTTCTATCGTGTTTAACCGTTTTCTTTTAGTGTTTAAATGTTTTTATTTGGTAGTTATAAAATTTTTAGCTCCAGTGTTTTCTCATGGGGGAGCCTCCACAGTGAGAGGGATGCTTGGTCTTCATCCATCTCACTGTGGATGAACTCCTCCTGGGTGCCTTTCCTTACAGGGTACATCTGTGCCCCGCCATGTTGTGGTTTTCATGTGTTTGTTGGGTTTTGGGTGTGTCTGTGGGTACGATCATGGGGATGGGGGGGCTTTTTCTTTCTTTTATTTTATTGCATTATGGATGTCCAGCACTTTGAGTTGCATTTTAAATGTATGAAAGGTGCTATATAAATAAAGTTGATTGATTGATTGATTGATTAACTTGACTTACCAAGTTCAAAAATTGCATTTTTTTTCTCAATTTTTACATTTTTTGGGGGGATGTCTGTATTCAATTTCATCCCAAAAATGTTCTTAAAAAAATAAAAAAAATAAAAAATAAATAAATAAAAAACGTGAAAATAAATAAATAAATAAATAAAACAAAAAATTGGGCATACCGGTAAGTGTTTTTCACATAGAAGCCATTTAGAGGCTGGAAAAGGCAAATTTGAAATCTGCTTGGTTAATATTGTTTTTATCATTTTTTTTTTAATTATTATTATTTTTACGTTTTTGGAGTGTCTGCATTCAGTTTTCAAAAAAAAAAACAAAAAAAAAAAAAACAAACTAAAATTCCATAAACGCTCCTAAACTGTAAGACGGTAAACGTCTAATTTTGACATTGGTAGCTGGTCATGGGCAGCGTCTTCTTTGCTGGCCAAAGCGCTTCAAAAGCTCCGACCTACATTTACAAACTCAATTCTCCTCGATTTGTAAAATTAAATTGTATTTATGTATTCTCAATTCTCTGCATTTTCAGAAGTAGCGCAAGCAAAGGAAACTTAAAGGGATACTTCACTTATTTAGCCCATTATAGCAGTAAAAAGTTAATATGTTGTCTATAATTAATTTGATACTTTCATTATTTTTCATGTACAATTAGTACCTTTAAAAACACATTTTGCAACTTGCTGTCGACTGAAAATGACATCACAGGGGCTCAGGTAACTAATCACAGCTCACCTGTTTTCTAGGTTTGGTCATGTGACATTCACAAGCTGAGCTGTGATTGGTTACCTGAGCCCCTGTGATGTCATTTTCAGTCGACAGCAAGTTGCAAAATGTGTTTTTAAAGGTACTAATTGTACATGAAAAATAATGAAAATATAAAATTTATTGCAGGCAAAATATTGTTTGACTACCAAAAATGGCTCAATAAGTAAAGTATCTCTTTAACAATATCAGCAATGGGACTGTTTCTTTAACCAAGCACATTTCAAATTTGCCCTCTGACATCAGCATTTTCCAGCCTCTGAATGGTTGTTCAGACAACAACTTGTTTTTGTTATGGATAAATATTGATTCTGTGCTGCTTCAGTTGTGGCACAGTATTGCATTGTTTTGTTTTGTACTGATGGCTTCTCCAATTCCAACAGTGATGATGTGAAAGTGGTGGTATAAACAGTTGGATTAAATCCCCATTGAAGGCCCAAGGTACGAAATGGACGGCCAGCCACTGCGGGTTTTGATGATGTTGTCTCCGTCCTCGAAACGTAACGCAAAAAAAAAAAAAAAGCACGTTGCAGCGTTTGATGTGATGTGAAAAGCAAAATGGTTTCTTTTCATTTCTAGATATAAAAGTGGAAAATACTTGGCAGTGCAAGGCAAGGTTACTCTCCGCTCCCAATCTGCTTGGTCGCAGAGAAAGTAACTGTAAATAAATCCTCAGCAGCCCCCGAGCAAGGTTGGTGGCGTTCCAGCATCCTTCTTAGCCCAGGCTCATCTCCAATTCAAAAAAACACACATAAATAACATGGCCGTGATTAGCAATCCCATCAAAGTGAAAACGGGCCACTTTGTGCAACAAGGAGGGCTTTGGCGATTGGAGTAAACATTTTTCAATTGCCTCAGCATCCCGCTCGTGATTGGGTGCAAATGAGGAGAGACAGTCATTAATCCCGGTTGCTGGGTGGTAGCGGCGCTGGTGCTAGTGTTGGTGGTGCGGGTGGGTGCGGGTGGGGGCGATTTGGGCACAGATGACTGGCTGATAAATGCACACTCATTCCAGCAGCTGTCTGGAAGAGTAAAGTGCCTGTATCTCTACACATGGCTGCCCTCCTCTTGCCGCGTCGCAACATATACTGAGCGAGGCCAACGCGCAGTCAAAGAGGATGCACAATCTGCCGTCGAGGGCTCTGGCACTCAAATGGCAAAAAGAGAGCTCAGCCTGGACTATTGCAGCAGAAGTGGAGACAATTTGAGCATGATTGGCGGCGCTCGTGGTAGTGTAAGAACATTACGCAGGGGTGCGTATAAGTGGTGCGCCGGTGCGCATCAGGTAGTGACGTTAGACCACACCAATCGAGACAGTCGTGGGGTTCCCATCCAATTGCTTCAACTGCTTTAAGCATATTTACTGGAGATGTCAAAATTAATCAATGATCAAATTCATTGACAACTATTTTGATAATCGAGTAACCGTTTTTTTTTTTTTTTTTTTTTAATTGTCTAAATCCTCTGATTTCAGCATATCAGTAATTATTCACTGATTTCTGTCGTCTTTCATGAAATCTTCTGTGTTTAATCAAAATAAGACATTTGAAAAAATCAATTTTCACTTTGGAAAACAATGACCGGACCAATAGTACAAAATCAATCCCCCTTTTTTAAAAATCACTATACGAATACAAAGTATGAAATAAACATCAATCACTGGTTAACAAAAGGATGCTTTTGTAATACACTTTAATGCAAAATTAAAATGAATCAGATTAGCCAATTAATAATTGAATAATCAATTCTGAAAATATTCGATAGTGACTGCACTAAAATTTTGTGAAAATGCGCAAAACAGACATGCAACTTATGCCCATTTCCCATCTGCTCGTTTGCGAATATTGAGAAGGGACTCCACCGCTGTAGGTGGCGGTATAAACCGTAGAAGAAGAAGAAGAAGAAGAAGAGGAAGCGACTGCACCGTGCGATGACGTCGTACAAGTTTGCTTTTGTAATTCTTGATAAACCGTAGCATTTCCATTTCTTTGCTGTTTTCCATCGAAAATTGCATTAATATTCACTTCGTTAATTCCAAAAAGATTTCTGTTTCGCCCCCCCCCAAACAAATCTTACTTCAATGTTTGCCATTGCTTTGTGACTACCAACGTACGTGTGACGTAATATCCGGTCAAAACATGCGACAAGTAACCGCTCTTGTCAGCGTTTCTATCGCCAAAATTTGCGTTTTCCTTTTTTCAATATGCTTAAAAAAAAAAAAAACATCCCCTCCCCCGCCATCCAAGCGTAATTATTATTATTATTTTTTTTCCAATTTTAGGCCTTTTTTTTTTGTTTTTGTTGAAATTTCTATCATTTCCATTCAGTTTTATTTTTGCATTTTGTGAAAATTCTAATCAAAATGGATGGATGGAACTAATGACATAATTGAGACTTTTGGAGGTCGAGAATGAGGCAAGAACAAGAGTACATATCAAAACACATCCACAGAAAATAAAAAAATATTAGCAGTCCCCCCCAATGAACAGGAAAACTAGCATACGCTGATCATGACATGACGCATCAAAATCTAGCCTCCGTTTGGACCACAATTTAGCATTTGATGATTCAGGAAATTCTTGACTTGGGTCCGAATGGTCCCAGTTTATTCGTAACAGTCGACTTGTATCCATCCCTCGGTTCAAGCACACTTCACTTTCTTATTTTGTTATATTTTTCAACATCAAAAGCATTTTTGGCTCGATGACCCAATTGCCCGTGTCTGGAAATACACGCTTTTCATTGGACAGCAGAACGAAACCAGAGCAATTTTAGAAAAAGTTAAGAGGATCTGTGATTCAGGCACCTCACAGATGACACTCGCTTTGATTTTTGTTGTTGTTGTTGTTGTTGTATTTTTCAACATCAAAAGCAGCATGGGCCAGCCTCCAATTGCCTGAGTCAGCGTGTCCGGCAGCAACAAGCGGCACTACAGAACATCATTAACAATAAAACTTTTCTGTCTGTGATGCTCCCTCGGTCTCCCCGCTGTGTCTTTTTATACCGCTCAGTCATTAGAGGCTGATCCTCATGATGAAACGCTCCTTCACAAGCAACAGGGATTTGGGTCTTATAGGGTATAATTACAACTTCTGGAACCTTTGCACGAGGAGGTTTCACAAAGTGTCAGACGGACTAATTTGACCAACTTGATTCTCTCTGTGCAAAACCCTTGTTTAATGATTGGCTAACAAAAAGGGATTAAAAAAAAAAAAAAGTACCAGTTTTTCTCAAGAAAAGAAGCTCACATCATCATGGGAAAAAAAAAATCACAGATGAAAAGAAAGGTCCTGAAAGTTTGTAAAAAGCATCAATTATAAGTTCAAGGGGAAGGAGCAAACTTTGAATTAATCGCACCTATAAAATTCCATCAACTTGAATCGACTGTGATTCTACACTGGCTTGTAATGAGAGGAGTCACTTTTATCTTCACCATGGCAACCGACTTTCACCAAAGAATAGCGATCTACAACAAGCACTCTCAATTTGGACACTCGCGCTGTCTTACACACATGGACAAAATTGTTGGTGATGAAAGAACAAACTCACAGTGGTCACAAAAAAAAATTGTCCTAAGTAATAATAAATGAATAATTTTATCAAAATGTAATCAAAGATTGCTTTTGAATCATACGGCGCCCTTAAAGTTAAAAAAAAAAAAAAAAAAAAGAATGCCCATGTCATTTTAGGGGCTCTTTTGAATGAATGATGTTTCAACAGAACTATTTTATTTAAAAAAACAAAACAAAAAAACAACTCATGAAACAGGCTTGGACTAAAATAATGATATTTCTAGAAAAGATTGAAAATAATTTGATCTGGTGATCTGTTTGGTGACTTCTTGTGTACCATACTGGACATGGGCCAAGAGGAAGCAAAGGAGAGAGTTGTGAGCAACTAGCAAAAGTGTTAATGTTGGAAGTAGTGGGTAGTGCATATACAAACATTAATGTCATTAAAATTGCTTATAATGCTACATTCGAGGAAGTCGGATTTATCCCAGTTGGCGTTCGAGGCGAAAGTAAACAACCAAAATGGCGGATAATAGTGATTAAAATGTCTTTTATTTTGGTCCTCAAAACTCATTTTGACATCCAGCAAACTTGCCTTCTCACAATTTTTTTTGTCTTATTTCATAAGCATTCTATACAGTTCAGTTGTTTGCTGTATAATTTCATGCCGGGAAATAGCGGCATTCTGTCATGCACGTTGTGTTACGTGGCGTTATGTCGAATATTAATGAAGAAGAACGCTACCTAGTTTTATACCCGAGTAAATTGTGTTATACCATTCAACGTCTGTTTCCGAACAGGTCGCCATTGTAGAGTGACGTCACATTTTAGTGCGTCGGTGAAGTCGGGGTCCTTTTTTTTCCGGCCCGACTTCGCTAGTGGAATTTCCGAGTTGAAGGGGGCGTTCCCGTACACACTTCCTGGTTTGAAACGGAAAAGTCCGACTTCCGACCATCCTCGAATGCAGCATTAGTTCAACAGGTGTTATTTTGAACATACTAAATGGTGGATGTCGGCTTTGGTTAGGTTGGGTAAGAAAGAAGGAAATAAGCACTATCAATATTTTAGATAGCATTATTAATGTTAAAACATAGTAGTAGAAGAATCCATTCAAGTCCACCATAAAACACAGACTGCAATTGTGAGTGGCAATAAATGTTCTCTGTTTTGAAAAATTGTTCATCTGCCAAACTGCTGCTTGTTGTGAAATTTACTGGCCCTATCTAGCGTACATAGCATTAATTTTTGAGAGCTAATATTTGAGTACCACTAAACTATGAGCAATATAACACTAACGTTGATAAATTGAACATTTCCGCTCCCGTATTGGAGGAATTACATTCTGCAGGTGCACCAAAATTTTTGGGTCTCTTACGTGTATGCATATCTTTGATTGACTCCGGGCCAACTGCACCAGTGGTGAGAATCAACTGCAAACCCATTAACCAGCTGAGTGCTTTTGTGACTTTACTGACTTTGTATGTAGCTTAAAAACAAAAAAAAACAAAAAACATATAAATCGCAGAACAACAAACAAAATGGGGCAACCAATTAACCTTGTAAAGATGAAGAAATGCTGACTGATAAAATCTAAAAATGAAAGCAACTCCATCTATATACACGACGCGTCTTTCTCCTTCTTTCTCAACAAAAAAAGGTCCAATGTTAATAAGCAGAGATGAGCAGGCAGTCACGCACAATTGTGGAGAGGGTAGCAAAAAAGCAAAAGTGGTACCTGTGATGGTTTCAGCGGCTCCTGATGCAGCAGGCCAGGAAGGAAAGAAGAGAAGAAAGATAGTTTATGAGCAGAAAAAGCAAGCAGATTATAGAAATTGCGCAATTTCATCTAACTTATAATTAACATACGCCACCATAATGAGTGACATGCATTGTCTATTTTCATTCCTGGGCTTTATCCGAGTGAAAAAGAACTTTTTTCCGCGCGCCCGCAACTCTCATGGGACACGCTATGTATGCTGAAGTAGGGTGGGCACCCACTCGGAACGATGCCCACCCATCCTGGCACCTCGCGCCGGAGGCGGGCACACTCCCAAGTCCCTGCAGCAGAGCTCACAAGGGATTGCTAGGATAACCTCCAGAGAGCTGATGTCACTCTTTGTCTGCTAGGCATCAACACACATTCACATTAAATTGTGTTTTGTTTTGTTTTTTAAAGGAAAGCATTCAATGTCATCTGTTTTTTTTTTTTTTTTTTTGCACCACAACAGACTTGTTGGGTCTTCTTTTTGCTGGTCACTTGTTGCTAGGCAGAGTTCGTAAGGCTCAGTCAATGAGAAAATGGTTTATGCCAGTCAAGTGTGCAAGGTTTTTGAATGACTAATTACTGTATTGTGTGTGTGTGTGTGTGTGTGTAAAACAGTCACGCACAAGGAAATTACGCCAAAATTTCTACTACATCGCTGGGAAATCGTGAGAAATTAGCCAAGGAATTTTCCCATAGGGAATTATCCATCCATGTACTGAAGTTTCGTTTCTCTCTAAATAAAGAACATAAGAAATATATGTAAACATTAACAAAATATAGATATTGTTGCTGAATGCTGTGCTTCATCTACAACTTAAACTTCAATATGAATGCACTCAATAATGTAGTCAGTATATTGACTAAGATTTGTTTTTGTCACTTTACTAAATTATATGTAAATAAATTGCTATCATTACCAACAACATTTAATTTAGTTACCTACAAATCTGTTGTTTTATGTAAAATTCCCTACGAGTTTACCGTCGTTAAATTAGTAGTATTTTATTATTTGTAGATGTAGTCATAGTTCATGAAAAGGTGTTTGACACGGATGATATTCCCTCAAGGGAAAATTTACTCGAGTAGTACGCTTTTGTAACAATAGTGGCGGTAGAAGTAACAGTATTAGTAGCACTAGCAACAATACTAGTAGCAACAGTTGTAGTAGTGGTAATATTTCTATAATGTTATTTTAACGTCATGCAGAAATTCAATTTCAACTAGAAGGAGTCACACACAATAGAAGTAGTTTTTATTACATTTTAATTAATTTTTCTACAGATAATGATCATTACAGTAGGATTACAGTAGTAGGGACGTCACGATAAGGGCAATATCGTGATGTCGTGATATTAAAACTGCCACAATATTGTCGTCGTCATGCTCACAATATTTAAAAGGAACACACCTGTTAAAAAAAAAGTCAGGTTGATATCCATTTGTGCAGTTCTAGCGCACTCTAGTGGCTAGTTTATTAGTGCCATTTAATTTTCATTAGGGATGTTTTGGCCTTCTATGTTTAAAATCTATGCTAATTGTCACATGAAGGGAAACCTAATTTTGTTGTGAAGTGATCAATGTGTGCTTGCATTACCAAGTAAGTGCCTCAATATTATTATTATAGATTTTAGGTGATTTATATGCACAATATTGTGGTTTTTTTTTTTTTTTTTTTTTACAATATTGTGATCTTTTTTAAATATCACCAACGCCCCCACAATATTGTGATAATTATTGTATCGTGACCTTCATACCGTGATAATATCGTATTGTGATGTTTGGATATCGTTACATCCCTATACAGTAGTACACTACAGTATAGTAGTAGAAGCCGTAGTAAATGTAGTTGTGTGGTAGTAGTAGTTTTTTTTACTCATTTTAACCCTTTCTTTCCTACATATTACTTTCTCTCATGGGGAAATTCAACTTACACTAGTAGTAGTACATTATAGTAGTAGATGTCGCAATAGCGGAAGGAGCAGTAACAATATTCGTAGTAGTTGTAGTTATAGTAATGATAGTTGTAACTTGCAGTAGTATTAGGACTAGAATCAAGATAAACTTTATTTAAACTTTGTCATGTCACTAATGAAGCGGTCGCAACGACATTAACCGTTGTGCACACAATCATTACAGTACATCCATCTAATCGGGACATTCTCAAATCCTCTTCATACCGTCCACAAGTGCCACACAACTACATGATAATATATACACAACTTTTCTTATTTAATCAGCAATGATGGAAACACTAATTGCAACTGGCAGTATTAAAATAATGAGCATTGCTCTGTATGAACTTTAAAACAACTATTGGGGAAATACCACTCCATATACAGTATGGTACCCTCTTCCACCCCCTGCATATCCACCTACTCGACTGTCTGCAGCATATCTGATGTGTATAACGCACCCCGCCACCCCCATCCCCACGTCCCACCCCACCCCGAATGTTGTAGCCGCGTAAGGCACACCGACAAGTGAACTTGGATGGAGCAATAAGACGCGTCCGTGCAGCACAAATGTTGAGCAGACGGCTTGTCTCACTTGTCACTGGCAGCGTAATAAGGGTGCAAGGTGTGACACATGTCCTTGTTCTACGTCTTTCTGCATTGCCGGCGTGTTAGCAATTCCCCCCCCCCCCCCCTGTGTTGTTTGGGGGCAGGTTGGTTTGGGTGGCGGTGACATAGTCAAGACTGACAAATCATACACGACGGACGGGAAACAAAGTCTGAATAGACGCTGCGCAGGACGCTTCGACACTCGGGTGTCAGTCAAAAGTTTGTCCTCATTGGGTGAGGAGTCAACAGAATGTTTTGAGGGGGTGGGACCGTCTCTTGCAAATTAGGCACTGCAGATTCAAGTAACTAACTAATTTCTAATTTGAATTAACAAAGATATAGCCCTTGGCAAAAGTTTCACCAGCGGATACAAACTTGGGAAGGGGGGAATGTCTATCATAACAGAACGCATGAAAAGGTCTGAAGGACCTCAAGTAGCTAAAATCTGCAAGGGACTGGCCCCCATTCCACCCCCACTAAAGGTTTACATTTGCCTGAACACCCATCAAGAAGCCAGGGAGGACCAACTTCTTTGGCACCAAGATGTCATAAGATGGCGGCAAAACACTACAGGGAGCCCTAAAACTCACTTCAACAAAGTTCCTTAGCACAGAGATGCCGCAAAATGGCGGCAAAGCACTACATGAAGCACCTCAACTCATTTCAGCAAAGTTTATTGGCATTAAGTTGCTACAAGATGGCGGTAAGCACTACATGAAGCTCCTCAGCTCACGTCAACGTATCGATATCGATGTTATAATTTTATTGTTTTATTTTCAGTGATTTATGTTGACGTTTAGTACCCTCTAGTGGTGAAATGAGTATTACGTCTGACGTCAGTTTCAATGACACTCCTGGAGAGCAAAACGTACACACGGTGGAGCGTTGGCCCACATAAGGCCATATGTAACTATTTGTGTTTATTTGTATAACTTTCTGTAAGCTATAAAGAGCCAATAAGACCAGTTTAATGTTTTTGTAAATTCAAAATGTTCATCAGAACGAGTTAGTGAAGATGTTAGCATTCTTTAGCTTCTTATGCTAGCGGACTTGAGTTTGCTAACTAAGCTAACTATGTTAGCGTACCTTGGTTGTTTTATCTACTATAACTCAGAACGTGTGTTCTAAACAACGCAAAAGTGTACTTATTGGTGTGATTTTTATTTATTCACATTTTGTGATTGGTGTATGCTAATTTAGTTAGAAAACAATGTTAGACATTTTTAGCTTTCGCTGAGCCTCCCGGAGGGCCAAACATCCTATAACAAATGAATGTACAGAGCTTGATTCGTTAAAAGGTGGGAAATGTGTCGAGTGTCACAAAAAACGTCCCGGGTAGGACTGTGACTCATTGAAACCAGTCGTTTGGAGCCGCTAACTACAAAAAATGGAGTTTGTTGGAAGGCAAAGTGGAAGTGGAAGCGGGAGCTTAAGGTATGTTGTTTTTGGTTGAAACAGTACGTCGATCACTAATTCCATGGTGTAAATTGTCATTCATTAAATCGTTTGTGTCCGGATATATTTGTCTTGCTGTATATCAAAGTCTTCAAGCTATCTTAGCTTGCTAGCTGCTAACAGACTGCACATTAACAACACATTCCTCAGCAGAGATCAAGCCCAAGTGTTAATTGTGATAATCGTGTTAAATCGTTAACTTTTTGTTCAAAATTACTTGTATACTTATGCAAAAAAAGTTTGAATGATAGTTTCACTAAAGATATTATGGCACATTCATTATGTCTGCCTGGAATTTACACTCAGAGGTTAATGTTATGACCCACTGTAGGCTATATGATAAAGAGAAGACACTTTGACATGGTCATCAGGCGTGAGGATTGAACCCACAACCTCCGGGATGGGAGACGGCTGCTCTACCACTGACAAACAAACAAAAAAAACATAATAAACTGAAAAGTGGTGGAAAAAATGACAGAGTTACAGTAATTTCGGCCAATTTAATTTTGTTATTCGGTCTAGCCCCATTAAATTCCCTCAACACACTGATGATCTCTCATGCGAAAGAGTGTTTGCGAATGACTGCTTTAAAAGAGCCCCACAAGTCGTACTATAGACCTCCAACCTCACTTTGGGTACTTTAAGGTGATGCAGCCAAAGTGACAGCGAGGAAATAAAACGTTGGGCTCCAGTCACTTTGTGAGGTCAAATGCACGGACACAGCCAAGTGTGATGAGACTTAAACCCAAACAGACTTGTGATATAGTCTGCCGACACCTTCCCTGGCCATCAGAGCGATCCACTTCCTGTCAGCTGCCGCCATCCAGACTATTAATAGCGCCCAGGCGGCGGCGTGTCTCCCCCCTGCGTTACCTGCAGCGCATTAGCCACAAGTTATGAGGCGCCGGCTGGCCTGTGATTAGATGTCACGGCTGTCGCTCTGCTTAGACAAGCGCTGATGGACAGATTTGGGGGCGGGAAAACGCGGCCTCGGCGAGAGTACGGCCGATGCGGCCATCTGTCAATCACGCCGGATGAGAGCGGGCAGGCCGAACGTCCTCCCAATGATGTCTGTCCTTGTCTCCTCACCTCTTTTTCATCACCATCTCTCTCTTGTTCGGCGGCTTTGTGTTCGAGGAGACGTCAGGCGAGAAACACACGGTGGATGTGAGGGGGATTTTCAATATTTTTTTTATAATGAGGAGTGTCATCGTCAAAGTTAGCGCAAAAAAAAAAAAAAAGTGAAATTTCTTTGGCGTCACTTCAAAGTAGGACTTCAGGATACTTAAGTATGCACCTTTTTGCGCTTTTTTTTATGCTCTTTCTATAACCCTCTCAGATGCCAATAGGAAAGTAGTAATTGGTGTCAAGGTTCTATGTTGAAGTGATGCAAGCCTCGTCTTTGTTTGTATATCGGGGAGGTGCTAAGTTTTTGAAGGTAGCAAACTCAAACTTTTAACCAATCAGAAGCCTGAAGTTTGCTGAAAAGCAAATTATGTTTCTAAAAATATGTTTTATATAGTGCTAATCCTAATTAGTAGGGATGTGCAAGCACCGATACTAGAAATTTGTATGGGCCGATACCAGCCTTATTTTCGGTATCCGTTATAACTGATATGTATGGAGGACGAAAATTGCCAAAATTAAAAATAAATAAATCAATAAAAGTGTGTTTGGGTGAAAAAAAAAAAAAAACGGATATAAAAAATATCATTCAAAAATTAGATACAAAATATAAACATAAATGGAAATAAAACCAACAAAATATATATACAAATAAATGACTAAAAAAGAAATGTAAAAATAAAAAAAAATAAAAATAAAAAACAAGATGAAAAAAATAAAAATAAATATAAATGTGGAAATAAATACAAAAATAAAATAAATATATGCATACAATGAAATATCAATCAATAAATAAACAGAAATTGTTATGTAATTTAATTGTTAAACATAAATTTTATGTAGCCTGAGGCTGTGCCTATCCAAAGTTCAAGTGGTATTGGTTACTTGGTTTCGGTGAGCGATCCACACCTATGGACAATTGCCGGTCTTCAGTGAGCATGCATGCAGAGAAAATCAACAAGCGTTGGAAGAGCATCCAAACCGGGAGAACTGTGAGGCATACGTGCTAACTGCTACATTTTTAAACATGTTAGCACTGACACGGCTTCAATGTTTGTGCGCCCCCCCTCCCCCCCTTACCACCTTCGCCACCCACCGCCACCACCCGCCATCAAGGCTCTCTGTTTGTGCTATTCAGTCGAAACACTAATGAGCCGACGTCTTCCCAGCGCTGGTGCCACGCGTTCGAATTGAATGTTCTTCCCCCAGGTAAAGCATCGCCTCGTTTCTGCTCGTGACGCTCCTCCGTGTTTGCATGTGTGTACTTCTAACAGCCACACGGTGTGTTGCCCATTGTGTTCCCATTTAATTAGCGGGATCAGACTTTTTTTTTTCTCCTCTCCATGGAAATCAGATGGAGACGTGGACTCAAGGTGAAATATCTTAGACCAAGCCATGTGATTCCAACTCAAATAAGTCAAATATTATCCGGAGTTGTTGTTGACTTATTATTATTACTGTTGCCACCGCTGCCGCGGCTGCATTTATTTTTGCACAGCCTTCAACCACAGCATCCAGTTCGTGGCCCATCTCCATGACAACCCAGCGGAGCTGAAATGATAATCAATCTGTCAGTCCTCGGGGATGCAACACTTTGATTACCAGACAGTGCAAATAATGCGAAAAACTGCAAATGCGCCTTGGATTCATTTCCTCTCCAAGCTTTATTCCACCGATCACTTTGTTGTGCACACCTGCACAATCAAATGAGATTCCACGCAAGAGCTGAATAAAAGAAAATGCCTTTACAAAAGGTAATAATGTGCAGTTTTGACTGACAGTGCCAAAGTGGGGTTCATTTTACAATGACTGTTTAGTGTAGAACTGCAGTAATCATACTGAGAGCTGTTTCTTATAAATATGTTTTTTATTTGGCTACTTCAGGACTGCATTTGCCTCTTAACCAGACCAGGTCGTATGTCAACTGATGATCAATACAACAGTTGTCGCAGATCCCCTCCCAAAAAACGTAACCAACCATATCTTAGATGTCTAGGAAGTCAATGGAGTAAGGCTATGTTTATGTATACAACTGAACTTAAACAATAACCCCCCCAGCTTCGTTTCTATGACTACCATTTCACCAGCTTACTGACGTCGCAGGAAACACTCATGTAATCACCAGCGAGAACATACTGATTAGTTCTCTCCAGAGTGGATGTAAACGTCCAAACTCGACCAATCAAACGGATTAACAGGCGCTGCAATTGCGCTTTGTAAACATCCGGCGTATGACCTCCCGTAATGCCTTATAGCGTCGAGTGGGAGGCTGAAGTGAATCGCAGTGTTAGGCACTGTTGTTGCTATTACATTTTGAATTTTATATTAGTAGTACAACACTGGTAGAAATGGATACATTAGAAAAAAATGTGCTAACTACATCTGACGGGTGAAACATCGATACAGTACGACACAGTTGGCCACAGTAATTACCCACATCTGGCTCTTTAGTCCCTCTTCTGTGGCTTCCTGTTATTCTCTTAAACAAACAAATAAGTGAATAAATTAATTAATTAATTGTAGATATTTTTTTATGTATTTCTTTTTATTTTTAAATCAAATACTTTAAATTAATTGTATAAATTAGAACAATTAAAAACTTTAAAAAAAAAATAATAATGTCAGAGTCCAAAAGTTGTCAGAGAGACAAAAAGTAGATGAAAAAATGACCTAAAATGTGCAAAAAGTGACCATAAAATGTCCAAAAAGGAAGAGGAAAAAACATAAAATTACCATGAAACGTCTTTGAAATTGACCCCCAAAAAAAGTCAAAAAATTTATTTAAAAAAAAAAAAAGCCGGAAAGAAAACATTCAAAAAGTAATTATGAAAACACAATAAGAAATCCCCCAAATTATCATAAAATGTACCCAAAATTGCCAAAAACGTCAAAAGTTTGATAGCAAAAAAAAAAAGTTAAAAAAAATAAATAAATAAAATAAAATAAATAAATACAAATCCATAAACGGAAAATGAAAGGTAGCAAAAAATGAGTTTCAAAGTATTTTCTATTATGGTGGAGCTCTAATTAGGTCTTGGTCCCTCAGTACATTAGACTAGCATTAATACTCTGTTTCATTCATCACAATATTCAAATGTTTTTTGGCTCTAGGCAGATTTTTTGTTATTTATTTGGCCTTAAAGACTCTTAACAGCAAAGGTTGCTGACCCCAAATCTCTAATTTGGTAAGCAAATTGTGCCAGCAGGCTTTAAGTCCTACAGCAGGCCCTATAACGATACCAGAGTGAGCTCACTCCTGACACAATATAGACAACAGCTGGAACAACACAAATCCAAAACATGTACAGTATAAGGCGCTACAGTAGAGGTTACGTTATGCATCCATTAGATGGTGCTGCGCTAAAGGGAAAGTCAACAAAACAGTCAGCTAGGTCAGTCAAACTTTATTAATAGACTACAAACCAGCTTTCTGACAACTCCATTCACTCCCAAAATGAATAAACAGCTGTTTTATTATTTTCTCTAAGGTAAAGTATTAGCTAGCGATCCAAGATGGTGGGATCTTCTGCGCATGCGCGTCACCGATCGTGTAGGGTCACCGATAGCATCTTGACAGCGAGACGTGTTGCGGCTCAATATTGATCCATATATAAGGCGCACTGGATTATAAGGCGCATGGTCAGCTTGTGAAAAAATTGAAGGCTCTTCGGTGCGCCTTGTAGTGCGGAAAATACGGTACTTGTCTGAACTGGTCCCAGCACAAAAAAGGTTGGGGATTTACTGATTCAGACCATCTATAGAGTAACCGACCTACAGACACAAAGATGATGGACAGACCTACTAACCGACTGACCGACCGAGCCACTCGCCAAAAGCCAGTTTTCAGTTAAGACGTGAAAGTTAATGCTTCATTTTGACTGGCGCTGTCAGAGAATTTGTCGCAGTGCCTCATGATAAAAAAACAAAAAAAAAAACAAAAAAAAGACACAAAGGCCCAAAGTGTGGAAACAAACTGATCTTAACATAATGAAAGAAAAGCTCTCTTGCAGACAGGATGTCTCAAATAAACATTGAAAGGAAGCCGACAGTGAGTTATAGCAACACACTATTAAGAGTGCTGATTGTGACAAATGCAGTGACTTCACAGCTCCATAAATCAGAGCGAGCGAGCGAGCGCGCGCATTCCCTTCGAGGTGCAATGATTTCTTCTCGCCGCCGGCCGCAGTCGCGCCGCTCTCTTGTGTTAACAAGAACGGCTGACTGAGCGCCGTCTTAAAAGCCGTCGCCGCCGCCACCATCCGCCGCCGAGTGACTCATCACATTTCATTCACGTTGTCTATTCCGGGCCACGCTTCCGTCTTTTGCAAATTCTCCTTGCAAAGGCTTCTTTTTCTGCCACAGTCTGTTCTTTTTATGAAAAGGTAAGTAGCGACAGGAATGTTTGCCACTGCAGGAGAGGAAATCAGTTTAAAGTAGAGGAGCGAGCGACAGAAGCACATTTCTCCTCCAAGGCTGGAGTGATGTTATACTTGTACATAAGCTCAGCAACAAAGCACCCATGTTACATATGCGCAAGCTGTTCTACCATAATTTACTCATCGTTACACCTGCTACCTCCACAGAGAGTAATAGTAACAGTATACACACTAGACAATATAGGTATGGACTGATTATCGGCCAGGACGATTATCGGAGCTGTTATTTGTCATTTTGTCACGTCAGTTCAGTCTGAATTGTGTGGTCCTCGGGGTCTTTTCATGTTTGTTTTTTTTAATTTTATTTTTATTAATTTTTTAAAATAATTTCAATATATTTTTATTTTTTATTTGTTTTTGACACAATTTTTTATGTATTTATTTTTATTTTATTATTGTATTTTAGTATTTTATTGACTTTTTATAGTTGGTTTTACGAGATCTTATGTGTGTGTCACTTTGGAAACGATTGTTTGTAAAATGTGCTATAGAAATAAAGAATTCTGAAAGCCGATAAAGCTGTGTGACAAATGCTTGCGAACGTATTTTGGTTTTTCGTCAGGATTTGCAAAATGTTGCAAAAGGTTGCAAAGATGTTCACAAACAAATTTTCCTTTGTCACAAAGAAATTTTGAACATGTGCAAATAGTGGTGTGAATTGCCTAGTACCTGCCCATTCGATTCGTATCACGATTCATAGGTCACGTTTCGATTCGATACAGATTAATCCCGATATGAATCTATGTCGATTATTGCGATTTTTTATTTTTTTTTAACCCAAATTTAGAAAATACTCATCAGTAAAGTTGGACATGTACACTGTAAGATGTGTATAAAAATGTATGTATTTATCTGAAACTTAAGTCTTATAAATGTGGGCCACTGTATTCAATAAAAAAATTTTTTTTCATGTTTGAACAGCATTGAAGTAAAACATTAAGACCTAATGTTCCATTAATATAACATTCTTCCAAGCTTGACGTGTGAACCGTAACCCCATGTAAGATGTTTTGTTGAATATTTCTATAAAAAAAAAAAAAAAAAAGATGTTTAAATATCGATTCGGCCGCATATCTAATCGATTCGAGAATTACGCGCTGTAATATCGCAATATATTGCTGAATAGATTTTTTTTTCAACACCCCTATGTTCAAACAATTTTTTTTTGTTTGAGAACATCTTTTAAAAACTTACAAACTGACAAAAAAACAATTCGCAAGCATTTGCTGCTCAATGAGATCGATTCAAAACTAGCTTAACTTCATGGAGATTTCCGCCCAATCAAACCCAACGAGTTCGGTGAGTCAGAGTTGATTACATTCACACATTTTAGTTTTTTACTGGGTAGGCGTCGATTTTTTTTTAAACAAATTGAGATCCTTTCAGTAGTGCGCGCGAACGTGTTTCAGTAGTGAATGTGTGGTTTTTTGTGGCGGAAGTCAGCCTCTAACAGCCTTAACGGGAATTTTCATGTTGCTATTGTGAGGATGCCTTGATAGCGTCGTCTCTCTCGGGGGAGAACTCACACGGGCTACAAGCTTGTCTGCCAGCATATCTGCTTACTCACTTAAGAACATATGCACAATCGCCTTCAGTGTACACGGAGAGATAGGTAAAAAAAAAAAACGAAAAAGAGAGAGAGAGAGAAAGAAAAGCGCGCGGTAATTAGGACATTAGGAGAAGCGTGTGACAGTGCCTGTCATGGCCACAGCCGGCCCGGTGCAAAGGAGGCCGGTCAGAGGGGCTAAGTGGAGGAGGAGGGGTCCAAAAAGCCGGGTTCAAGAGACAGCTGCTGCACGGCCACTCGCTGTCTGGAAGCACTCGGAGAATATTAAACCAGCGGGGCCGCGGCCAAGACTCGTTTATGAGACGCAACAAAGCCTTTTTTTTTTCTTTTTTTTTTCCCCCCTCCACGAGCAGGTAGCGGCTAATTTATGCCACACTTGCTTTTTACAAATTGTCCTCATTTTCAGCCACCAAAGAGGCTCTTATTATTATACTACCGGCAGCGCTGGGCCGGTTAACTACCAAAATGTAATATATGTAAGGGCTCGGGCCATATATCTACACTGCCCTTCAAAAGTATTGGAACAGTGAGGAAAAAAATCTTTCATTTTTACCATAGACATTTAGCTGCCTGTTCCTGTAAATAATGTGCGTGTGTTTGTGATTAAATCTTGTGTTGACATGAGGAATCAGCATGTGATTTATTTTTAAACATACTTACTCCAATTACATAAACAATTATATGTCACATCATGTTTTTATCATTTTAAGCCATTTCCTGCCATGAATGTTTATTCATCAATTCAAATCTAACGGCCACTAATCAACACAAAAGGAATCACAATTACAGATAATCTTAAATCGACTGTTATTTAAAATCTCAGAAAACAAATTCAGAAAATTTGGGAAGAGAATAGACTGATATCCCCAAATGAATTATCAATCAATTAATTGTCAAAAATATCAATTTCTATAATACTAGAGCCAACCCATAGAAATGGATTGGAAATCATTTTCGGACTCAGCATCCCAGAATGACTCAAATCATTAAAATGTCCTTGGCACTCGAGAAAAAAAAATGTTGGCCAGTATAACAAAGGATTTTACGGTAATGTGCCTGCTATTTTGCTGTTCAAAGTTGGACGTTCTCCGCGTTAACACGGTTCCAATTTGGCATTTGTGAAAAGTGGACTCCATCACCCTCGCACTTAACTGCAGTGGTAAACGCGCGAGGTTAGCTTAGCGATTAGCATGGCTTCTCCGTCATTTGTTTCGTCATGAGACTTATACTTGTCAGAAATGTCTGAATTTGCCGCCGCAGAGGTGATGATTACTGCCTTCGAAGGAACTCCGCAACCTGTTTAGGCGCAATAGTAGCTAGCCGAAGCTTGTTGCTAGCTAGCTAGCTAGCTGCTGCGGCGTAACTAGCACAGAGATTCCCTCCAACCAGCAGTAGGTTACACATAAACCCAGTGAAGACTTTTGGTCTCTGCGTGTTTTCTGCTTCTTCTACTTTTAATGAACAGACGTTTCAGTAGTTGATTGTCACTTTTGCTACTCAACACGTCTTCATGAGGCAAAATTGCAAATTTCGAATCTTGTCATGGTGAAACAGCATGTGGCTCATAATCCAAGGTTATTTTTGAATGCCCTGATCCAACAAACTAATCAATTCTGTTTGTGATCATGAACATTAGAACATGTTTTCTGTACATTTGGTGTTTCTGTGCGGAAGAACTCTTCCATCTTTCTTGCAAGAAATCAACTAAAGAGACGACTCCTGCTGTTGAAACGATCACAAATTATTAGTAATGGCTAAATTACTGCAAAAACGATTCAATAATTCCCTGTCAACACTGACTACACAGCATCATATGCACGCGGGTAATTGTATAGATGGGTTAATATCATCATGACACAAACTCGCCGTCTCCTGCTTCTCCTCCTTGCAACACCTGTGCCCATTCTCTGCCCCGCCTCTGCTCATACGCGCATAATCACCTCTATCAGCCCAAAACGCATCCGGGGACGCTAACCACGTCCATTTGTTTGCGCTCGTAATGTCTTTTTTTTTTTTTTTTTTTTTTTTTCTGCGCCTCAATCAGGCACCTGTGTGGCGCACACCTGCTGCCTCGCCGCCGCCGAAGACGAGAAGCGAGACGGAGGGGAGGCCTTTTGTTTCCTCGCCCGGTTTATAATCAGCGCGTTGTTTCCAATCTTCCCACACCATTTTTCAATTTCCCATTTCCCTTTTTCTCAGTCAAATCGCTGCTATCAATCAGGTACGGGTTGGAGAGCCCGCCGAGCGTGCGGGAGAGCAGGGAAACTCGGCAGCGGTGGGGTGTTGACTTCCTTGATGGAACCATCTCCGGCCCCAGGCCTCATTAGTCAGACTGCAAGAGGGAAAGTGCATGTGCGAATGATAGCACGTGTGTATGAGAGGGTCCTCAGGGACGTCATTTACCTCACACACACACACTACTGAAACACTCACACACTAACAAAACGTACATTATTTCACTAGTGTGTGTATGAGCATTTCACTAATGTGTTTTAAAGGGACAGTGTGTATTATTTAGCGCCATCTGTTGGTGAACTAATCATTCATTTTCAAAATACTATCATATCAATGTACATTTTAAGAAAAATAATGTCTTATATCAATGTACATTATTTTTTTATATAATAAAGTCTAGTCATCGTTAACATTACATAGGTCAAGCTGCGCCTTACAGGAGGCTGACATGTTTTACAGCCATCTTTCTGCTACGTATACCCAAAGGAGAAGATTTCGTAATTAGCCTCTGGTGGTCGACGGCGGCGTCCTTTCAACAGCTGCGGCCTGCAGGTAGCCGTCATTGAGTCCCATGATTCGGGCTCCAGCAGCTTGTCTCACAATTTGCTCACGCTAGTTTTTGCTAGCTTCTCCTGCTAGCTACTATTGTTAGCCACTCCTAGTGCTAGCTAGTTCTTGATAGCCACTCTTGTTCCCTCCAAATGATAATTGGTGGTAGGCTTGCATGTGCTTCAAAATTGTGGTATTCTATTATTTCAACACTAGATGGCACTAAAATATACACACTGTATCTTTAAGAATGCTTCATTTCATGTCGCCTGTGAGAGAATAAATTAGTCTCAATTCAAGTCTTACAGCAAAAACATTTCACATGCTTGACGAGAGTTTTCTTTTTAATCTCCTGAGACATAAAGCTCCTTTGCTTCCTCTGGTGCATTTTTTCTGTGTGCAGTGACTACTTGCCACACTTTCAATAGCCAGCCTGACTAATTACAAGTTTGAAGACTCATGTGATGATAATTAGGGGACACACCCTGGTGGAACATGTCCCTGTGTGTATGAGAGCGCTTAACTAGTGGCAATGAGGTGACTCAATGCGATATTATGGGTGAGTGTTTTATTAGGGCATGTGAGTTTAGTAGTGAATTTCAGTATCGTGTGTAAGCGAAACTACTGTGTGTGAGAATTAGGGGTGTGCCAAAAAATCGATTCATAAAAGAATCGAGATTCTCATTTATGAATCGAATCGATATTAATATCCAAAAATCGATTTTATATAAATTAGAAATGAAGAAGGGGAAAAGGCAGTTGTAGCCCACGTGCTGTTTTTTGTGGAAAAAGGCACTTACAATCCAAAATTAATAAATGTTTAAACAAAAAAAACAAAAAAAAACACTTTAATCTCTTTATTTTGTTATTTTGTCTTGCAAAGCAGACTGGCGTAGATCATGACAATGTTGTGCTTATCTGTAAATTGAAGCAGAAATCATTTGTCAATCAAATAATTTTGAATCGAAAATCGTTTGAATCAAGAATCGAAAATCGATTCTGAATTGAATCGTAGACCCAAAAATCTAATTGAATCGAATCGTGAGACAGTCAAAGATTCCCAGCCGTAGTGAGAATGCTTCAGTTGTGTGTCAAAATAAAATAAAATAAAAAAATAAAAAACAGTAGTCCATTTGAGTGCGTTTGAGGGAAAAAAAATGCACGTAAGAGAGCGGTTTAGTAATTGGTGAGGATGGGTCATATGTATGTGTGAGCTCTCTTTCTAAAAGAGAGTATTTCGTGTATGTAAATTGTAAAAAAAAATAAAAAATTTGTGAATGTGAGGGCATTTTGGTAGTTTATATGAGCGAAAAGATTTTTGGTAGTGTGCGTGAGGGTGTTTTCATTGTGTTTTTGAAATGCAATTGTGAGAGCATTTCTGTGTGTGACGGTTTATCAGTAGTTTGTGAAATACGTGTGTTAAGCATTTTAGTAGTGAGTGCGTATTTCAGTGGTGAATGTGACAGTGTTTTAAATAATGAGCGGTGTTCCTGAATTATGGCCCTGAACAGCCCCTCATACATATGTGTGTGACTATCAATACAACCCATTTAACACCCCCCACCCCCTTCATCTCATCCCCATGATGCTCTCCAGCCCGTCACTTCTATTATGCGCTGCCCTTTTCCCTCTCACTGTGCTTACTGATATCACGACAGGGCGACCTATAAACGCCTGGAAAACAATCTTGCGGCGGCGGTGATGGCAACGGCGCCATCCCACGGTCCGACGTAGCGTCCCTTTGTCCGGCGATCGATGCGAATCAAACCGTTAACCACAATCCGTATCGATCTGGTGTGACACAAAGAGCAGGCGAGGCATTGACGTTTCAGAATGGAATCGTCTTTGATATCGGGCCCCCGCACGCGATTAGAGAAGAATCTCCTGTTGACAGTCCAAAAATGTAACCTGGCAATAATATCCATCTGGTACCTCTCCACAGTAATTTCGTCGGGAAAAGGCGGGACATTCTGTACAATAATTCGAGCTGATTGGACGATGCGACATTAACCAATCACGGCCACGGGTGAAAATGTCCTGTTCTTTCTTGTCGAAGGGGGAAAAGCACGAACATCTTAGCAGCTAGAAAATCACGAAGCAACCTCTCGCTGTTCAACATTCAACAAGGAAACGCTGAGTAATTATGCGAGAACAGAATTAATTATTGCGTCCATTTGTCCACGTTAAGGTTTGTTTGTTATCTCCGGCGTTGGCACTGGCTTCCTGGTTTCGTCACAGATGCATAATCCCGCCCCCAAACACAATGTCACTGTGATTGGTCCGAACCACTGGAACGGTAGCGGTAAGATGTATTCTCCGGAGTTTGTGAATTCATCTTGCGAGAGCAAGGTTAGCAAAAATGAGGCGACAGATAAAAATGAGCAAAATGTATTGATTTTTTTTTTTTTGCATCACAAATGAATTCACAGCGAATCTCCAATTATCGCTCGGGAGACACCATATAATTATTTTTCTTCAGTTTTACCCTTCCCACATGCTATAAACACATTTAAACACGCCAAAACATATCAAAACACACTTAGCAAAAAACATTTGTTAAAGTTCCTTAGCACCTGTTCTCGCAATTGTCTAAATAAGAAGCAAAATAATGCTTGCTTCAAGCACTTTGTCACTCCTAGTTGAAATTTACTGTTAACTGGAATATGAAACAAAAGAGAAATATGTTATTTAAACACCAAAAAGACCAATCCATATCACTACATTAATTTCTTTTAAATCCATCCATGTTTTGTTAGAACAGCTAGCTAAGGCTAAGCTAGCTTTGGAGGGTTTGTCTTTCCAGTCGAATGTTTGAGTTTGCAAACTTCCTACGTGCTAAGACAAAGGAGTTAACACACTGCCTGACCATGACCTTTATTGAATGATTGCAAAACATTCAATATAATTCACGTTAGCCGGCTAAACACTACGATATACGGGCAAACAGCAATGGTAGTTTTTAGAAAAACGGCTAGCAGATGGCAGCAGAGTATAAGAGATCAAAAAGCTCTTTCCCCCACAGTTTGAAACAGATTTGTAAATAATGATGACATTTAGCCATATACTAATGCTAATTGATGCACTCTTAAAGCATACACATATATTTATTTGGTTATTTTTGCCATCCAAGTAAAAGTACATGATTAAAAACTATAATGTAATTTTTCTTGATCGACGATCCAGGCACATTTTGATGAGTGTCTACCTCCAGAACAAAATGGCGCCCACAGTGAATTTCACATGGTCACGGTAATCTACCACTTCCCCGCTTTCATTTATTCACAGCTTGACATTTCCTCCCTTCCGTAGAGTGTACTCTTACGGCGTGCCAATGACCACATCATTTAGACTGGACCTGCATGAATATTTAACATTAGCGCTTGGCTCCTCACGCTGGCGGAAAATGAATTATTTTTGAGTGGGGGGATTCGCAGAGGCACAGTGAAAAACAGCCTTCTCTCAGGTGATAAATTGGCCGCCCAGTTTATGTTGTATTAGGCAAGCAAAACAAACGACGATCAATCACTCTCTCCCAGCTTTCCTAGCTCCACATCCCCGCGCTCGGTCAGGAATTCTGGTGACTTGCAGGAGATCAGCTGACAGTCTGGGAGAGGGTCCGTTTTGGGCTGATAAATGAAAGTAAATATGAGGATAGGAATTGGGACGGAGCCCTGCCACAAATAAAAAACAAAAAACAAAACTGCAAGTACGGTAATTGATGCCGTCCAAAAACTTTTTATAATTTGCCTACAATCATATTTTGAAGTGCAAATTTCACAACAAACTTTTTACCAAGGCAAAACATTTCTTTGCAATAATGTTTTATGTGGCCCCAATTAGTCTCAATACAGTATTGATCAATATTGGATTTGTGGAATCAATATTAACTCATTTACTCCCAAAAACGTATAAATACGTTCTATATTTTAAAACCATGCTCCTAAAGATGTATTGATACATTTTGGCTTTGATGCAGCCTCTGAACTGAAGAGAATGCTTGAAGCAATGGTAGTTTTTACAAAAACGGCTAGCAGATGGCAGCAGAGTATAAGAGATCAAAAAGCTCTTTTTCCCCACAGTTTGAAACAGATTTGTAAATAATGATGACATTTAGCCATATACTAATGCTAATTGATGCAAAATGGAAAAAGAAGAGGCTGTAATCTTTCTTTTGGTAGATTCCATGTTTTTATAGCAATAGGACACGATATTCTATGGGCCTTGCAAAATCAGTCAAAATCCAGTAGAATAGCGAAAATGTCCTGGGAGTGAATGAGTTAAGCAGATGAATTAATCATTTTTCAACCATCTCAGGATATTATCACTTTGTCTGTTGTCAAACTGCCCTCGGGCTCGCATTGCAGACGTCATGTGACCAAACCCAGCAAATGGGTGAGCTGTGACGTATTTCATGTGAGCACGATATTGTAGCCTGGTAGATTGTCCACATCATTTTTAAAGGTATCAATAAATGCCATTTTGTTTTTACTGGAAATGCTTTATAGCTTGCTAGTACTTTTATCCTCAAATGGCTTGCAGGTACAGGAGTCTATAAAAAAATATATTTTATGCTTTTTAAAAAAAAAATAAAAACGAGTAGACTATGTTCAGTGAAATCCAGAAAGACTTGAAATATTAAAGTAATTTGGTTAATTATAAAATCAAGTAATCGATAAATTAACTGCGTTACTTTTAAAATAAACTTACCAATAAAGTAACTAAGTTATTTTTTTCAAGGTAACTGGCAACACTGGTCCTAGTAGACCTGTTTTCATTCTTGCAACCAATAACACATTTTTGTACGCTTCGAATTTTTACAGGAAGCGGACATTTATTTATTTATTTTTTTTAAATCAAGCCTTCAACTGGCTGAAACAAGATACTGTTAGTGGGCTCCGTGTTCAAATGTAAATAATCTGATTTCATCAGATCCACATACTTGGCCCAGCAGCTTTCAGTCGGCTTATTTGATTATCTAACTCACTGCATTTAACATTGGTTAATTACGAGTTAATTCAAAGCAATCACACACGCCTTTGGTCGGCCGATTGGCAATTGAACCATCGTGTATTAATTCAGAGAGCGGCTGCGGCGCGCGCACAAATAAACACTTGCACCTGTAACGGCGGTGTGACAAACTCCAGTGTAAAGATCCTCAGATTACTTGACAGTTTCATTAAAAGCCATTGAAGTGACCCTGAAGTTTTAATCTAGTGGCGAGAGCAGGCCTGTTTTTTTTTCCCCCCCATTCTTTTTTTATACCCGCACTTCATTCTCGGAAAGCGAGAAAAAAAAAAAACATCCCACCTGAAATGAGATGTGGCCCCTCTCAAACACAATCGGGATCGCTCCGATTGACTGAACAAGGCTGGAGAGATCAGGTGAGGGAGCAACGAGGCGACCGTGTGGCCGTTGGCCATTGTGGACACAAGATGGAGGCTGAGATACGCGGGCGAGACTAAGCACCTCAGTTGGTGAGATAGTCTGTCTTACAAGGATTGAGCTTGGCGACAGACAGCCTGACTTGGGTGGCTTTGCCCGCCTTTCCCCGCCAGGGTGTTGATATTTTATGGCTCAGATGACAGTTTTGCAAAGACTCAAGAGTCGGGACGCACGCGGCGAGAGTTCAGCATCTTATTAGACGGGAGGGAAGCGTGCTAGTGGCGGGCGAGAGCGCCGACTGAAACCGAGAGGCGCGTTAGCGGCTGTCAAACGTGACGGGTACGCACGTGTGTTTTGGGCGAGGGGGCCCATCACGAGCCCATTAAAAGAAGCGGCGGCGAAGACGCGACTCGCAGAGGCCGACATGAAACGCGGGGAAAAGGTCTCTTTGATCACTTCCTACCTGTCAGTCCCCCCTCCGTGGGGACCGCCTGTTACCTACGAACACTTCGGGAGGGGAGGGAGAGGGAAGACGATGAGTGAGGCCGGTGTCGCCAATCAAACTCAGCCCCCCCAAGGAGGTACATAACCATGGCGACCGGTAGTGTGGGCAACGCGCAGGTTTAATATGCTATATTTGGATTCCAATTAGCCTCGGTGACGGACAGACTTGCTGTGGTCTTCAGTCACATGTAAGGTAGCCTTGAGTTCTCCTGCAAGATTCTCAATGGGCATCCCAGGTGATTAAAGGCTGAGCACATGTAGAAATAGCAGGTAGCATCTAAAGCTCATTTGGAGAGATTGGGCCATTTACTGAGATCCCAAATAACACACGCTCACTAACACGTTTGGGCTGTTTGGGTTTTCACCATGAAGCATTTGGGAGAACACTTGCTGGGGGTTTAGATCAGGAGGATGCTGCTACAATTTGTCAACTGTGGAACTTTGTGGACTCGTTCACTGCCATTGACGGCTACAGACGTCAAAGAACCGTTTTTACTGATTGAGTTAAGGGCTATGCAGCTAACCTGCACTACATGTACA